>NC_054829.1:13181946-13492205 GCF_018345385.1 Vulpes lagopus | reverse complement strand
CTGCCTTTGGCTCAAGTCATGATCCTGCAGTCCCAGGATCTGCCATGTTGGGGCTCCCTGCTCAGTGGGAAGTCTGCTTCTGCCTCCCCATCCCACCTCCCCACTTCTGTTTCCTACTCTCTAAGTAGATACATAAAATCTTTAAAAAAATAAAAGAAAGATTAAGTATTGCATTTTCAAGTTTCCATGCTGAAAGTTTCTCTATTTTAAGAAGTATTTAAGCAATTTATTATTAATTAAAATAAGGTAAGACAGCTATATTTTTATAATTTCATCTTTTTACTTGAATATTTACAAGCTTTGTACTTAGTTTCAATGATTTTTACTTTTTAATACTTCTTTTGACTTATGAACACCTTAAGAAAGAAAATACAGGGGTGCCTGAGTGGCTCAGTCTGTTAAATGTCTGCCGTCAGCTCAGGTCATGATCTCAGGGTCCTAGGATCAAGCCCTACATCGGGTTCCTTGCTCAGTGGCGAGCCTGCTTCTCCCTCTCCCCCTTCCTGCAGCTCCCTTTGCTTGTTCTGTCAAATAAGTAAATAAAATCTTTCTTTTTTAAAAAAAGAAAAAAAAAACAGATATTTAACTGCATACAATTTCTTTTTTCCCCAAAAAAACCCTCCAAATATCTGTATTGCCCCACTTTTTTAAAGATTTTATTTATTCACTTGACAGAGAGAGAGAGAGAGAGAGAGAACAATCAAGGAGAGCAGTAGACGGAGAGGGAGAAGCAGACTATCCACTGAGCAGGGAGCCTGATTGGGGCTGGATCCCAGGACCCTAAGATCACAATCCGAGCCGAAGGCAGACGTTTAACCCGACTGAACTACCCAGGCACTCCTGTATTGTCCTTTGATTGAGTATTACAATCATATCTTGAAGGAAGAGTAGACTTTTTAAAGAGCAGACTTTAAAAAATATGCCTGGCAATAAAGAAAAACATCAAGAAATAGACTTATGTATCTTGCCTGGGTTCTAGATAAAGGGAAAAATCATACTTGGGGATTCACAAATTCAGGGTGACTTATACAAATCTTAGATTTCAAGTTACACTAATTATAGGATTTATGCAATCCTAGCTAAAGAAATCCTTTGTAGTTCTGGATGGTAGCAACTTAGGCACTCAGGCACAAAATCACTCTGGAAGAACACCTTTGATCCAGACCTCAGAAAATCCCTATAGGTAAAGAAAGCCCAATTAAACATAAGCTTACAATCCAAATTTTCAAGCACGAAAGAAAATGGAACACCATGAGGGAGTCAGCAGGAAAATAACCCCAAAGCAGTAGAAAGAAAAACACAGCATAGTCAGATCCCAAAGGATGTCAAATAGCTAGATTTTATTTATTCATGAGACACAGAGAGAGAGAGGCAGAGACACAGGCAGAGGGAGAAGCAGGCTCCATGCAGGGAGCCTGATGTGGGACTCAATTCCAGGTTTCCAGGATCACACCCTGGGCTGAAGGTGGCGCTAAACCGCTGAGCCACCCAGGCTGCCCCTAGATTATATATTTCTTATCTGATAGGTAAGGATTAAAGACATAAGAGAGGAAAGCTAAAACACAAACCAGGAATAATATGTTATAAAAAAAATTCTAAGGAAATTTGAAAACAAAATTTCTATAAATGAGAATTATCAAAATCAAATACCTAATATGTAGGTTACACAGCAGATGTGAAGGAGAAAGAGCTGCTAATTACTCAGCCATCAAAAAGAATGAAATCTTCCCATTTGCAACAGTATGGATGGAGCTAGAAAGTATTACACTAAGTGAAATAAGTCAGAGAAAGAAAAATACCATATGATTTAACTCACATGTGGAATTTAAGAAATAAAACAAATGAGCAAAAGGAAATAAAGAGAGGCAAGCCAAGAAATACTCTTAACTACAGAGAACAAACAGATGGTTGCCACCACGGTAGGGGGGTGGGTGGGATGGGTTAAATGGGTGATGGCAATTAAGAGTGTACTTGTGTTAAGCACTGAGTGTTCTATGTAAGTATTGAATCACTAAATTGTACACCGGAAACTAATATTATACTATATATTAGCTAACTGGAGTTTAATGGCACAGAATCAAACCATAAAAAGCCCTTTAAACATTCAAGTTTGCAGGGGTGCCTGGATGGTTAAGTCGGTTAAGTGTCCGACTCTTGATTGCAGCTCAGGTCATGATCTCAGAGTCGTGCTGGGCAAGGAAGGAGCCTGCTTAAGATTCTCTCTCTCGCTCTTTCCCTCCTCCTCTCCCCACTTCCATGTGCTCTCCCTATCTAAATAAATAATTTAGATTTGCAAAATCAGCTAGAAACAGTTAACAAAATGGCAATAAACACATGCCTACCAATAATTATTTTAAAGTAAATGGATTAAATGCCCCAATCAAAAGACAGTGTAGCTGAATGGATAAAAATATAAGACCCATCTATATGCTGCCCACAAGAAATACATTGTACAAATAAGGTCACACACAAAATAAAAGTGCAGGTATGAAAAAAGATATTCTAGGCAAATGGAAACCAAAAGAAAGCTGGGTAGCCTTACTCTTATCAGATGAAACAGACTTTAAAATAAAGACTGTAGAGGCACCTGGGTGGGTCAGTTGGTTAAGCAATTCAGGTCATGTTCCTGGGGTCTTGGGATTGAGTCCCAAGTCAGGCTCCCTGCTCTGTGGGACTCTGCTTCTCCCTCTTCCTCTGCTGCTCCCTCTGCTTATGCTCTCTCACTTGTGCTCTCTCTCAAATAAATAAAATCTTAAAAAAAAAAAACTATAATAAGAGACAAAGAAGGTCAATACATAATGATAAAGGGGTCAATTCAACTAGAGAATGTAACATTTGTTAATATTTATGTATTCAACAGAAGAGCACTTACATACATAAAGCAAATATTAACAGATCTAAAGGGAGAAGTAGCAATACAATAATTATAGGGGTCTTTAATACCCCATTCATATCAATAGATAGATCATCTAAACAGAAAATTAATAAGGAAACACTGGCCTTAAATGGCATGTTACACCAGATGGGCTTAACGCATATTTACAGAAGATCCCATCCAGAAACAAGAGAATACACATTCTTCTCAAGTGCACATGGAACATTCTCCAAGATAAATCATATGTTAGGCCACCAAATGACTATTAATAAATCTAAGAGGACTAAAATCATATCAAGCATCTAATCCAACCACAACAGTATGACACTAGAAATTAATTACATGAAGAAAACTGGACTCACAAATACATGAAGATTAAACAACATGTTACTGAACAACCAATAGGGGATCCCTGGGTGGCGCAGCGGTTTGGCGCCTGCCTTTGGCCCAGGGCGCGATCCTGGAGACCCGGGATTGAATCCCACGTCGGGCTCCCGGTGCATGGAGCCTGCTTCTCCCTCTGCCTGTGTCTCTGCCTCTCTCTCTCTCTCTCTCTCTCTCTCTCTGTGACTATCATAAATAATAAATTAAAAAAAAAAAAACAAACTGAACAACCAATAGGTCAAAGAACTTAGAAATAAAAAAAATACTCTGAAACAAAAATGGAAATATACCAAAATTTATGAAATAGAGCATAACAGTTCTAAGAGGTAAGTTTATAATGATAAATGCCTACCTCAGAAACAAAAACAAATCGCACATAAACAACCTAACTTTATACCTCAAGGAACTAGAAAAAAAAGAACTGAAGGCCAAAGTTAGTAGAAGAAAGGAAACAAAGATTTGAACAGAAATAAATGGAGGCTAGAAAAACAATAGAAAAATCAGGGACACTAAGAGCTGGTATTTTGAAAAGACAAAATTGACAAACCTTTAGCTAGACTCACTAAGAAAAAAGAGGGGACTCAAATAAAATCAGAAATGAAATAGGAGATGTTACAACTGATACCACAGAAATATAAAGGATCATAAGAGACCACTCTGAATAATTATTTGCCAACAAACTACTTAGAAGAAATGGATAAATTCCTAAAAACATACAATCTGCCAAGACTGAATTATGATGAAACAGAAAATGTGAACAGACTGGTTACTAGCAAGGAGATTAAGTTAGTAATAAAAATCTCCCAATTAATAAAAGTTCAGGACCAGATGGCTTCACTGGTGAATTTACCAAGTACCCAAAGAATAATTAATACCAATTCTTCTCAAAATCTTCTGAAAAATAGAAGAGGGAGGAACTCTTCCAAACATATTTCACCAGGGCAACATTACCTTAATACCAAAATCAGACAAAGAGGCCCCCCCCGCCAAAAAAAAAAGAAAAAAAAAGAAAGAAAATTACAGGTCAATGTCTCTGATGAACATAGAGGCAAAAATCCTCAACAAAGTATAAGTAAACTGAATTCAACAATACATTAAAAGGATCATACAGCATGATCAAGTGGGATTTATTCCAGGGATGCAAGGATGATTCGACATGTACAAATCAAGTCAATGTGATACAGTACTGTTAACAAAATGAAGGATGGGGATGCCTGGGTGGCTCAGTCAGTTAAGCAACCAACTCTTGATTTCAGCTCAGGTCATGGTCTCAGGGTTGTGAGATCGAGCCCCACGTCAGGCTCCATTCTGAGCGTGGAGTCTGCTTAAGATTCTCTACCCCTATCTGCCTCTCTTTCTCTCAAAAAAAAAAAAAAAAAGAATAAAAATCATGATCATCTCATTAGATGCACAAAAAACATTTAACAAACTTAAACATCTGTTCTTAATAAAAACTCTTAACAAAGTGGGTATAGAAAGAGGCTACCTCAATATAACAAAAGGCCAAAAGCTAAAAAGCTTCTGCACAGCAAAAGAAAGCCCACCACTAACATCATACTCAATGGTGAAAGGCTGAAACATTTTCCTCTAAGATCAGGAACAAGGATGTCTACTCTTGCCACTTTTATTCAACATAGTTTTATAAGTCCTAGCCAGAGCAACTGGTGGAGGTGGGGAAGGGGGGAAAAGAAAAAGAAAAGGCATTCAGATTGGAAAGGAAGTAAAACTGTCACTATTTGCAGATGACACATCACATATAGAAAACCCTATGACTCCATAAAAAACTGTCAGAATAAAATTCAGTAAAGTTGCAGGCTACAAAATCAATACACAAAAATCTGTTGCATTACTCTGTATTAATAACAAACTATGAGAAAGAAATTAAGAAAACTCTCCCATTTACAATTGTATTAAAAAAAATCTAGGAATAAATTTAACCAGGGAGGTGAAAGACCTATATCTTGAAACCTATTGAAGACACTAATGAAAGAAATTAAAGACAACAAAATAAATGAAAAGATATTCTGTGCTTACAGATTGGAAGAATTAGTCCTGTTAAAATGTCCCTATCACCCAAGGCAAAATACAGATTCAGTGCAATCCTTATCAAAATTCCAATGGTATTGAGGTGACTGGCTGGCTCAATCAGTAGATCCTGGGACTCTTAATCTCAGAGCAGTGAGTTCAAGCTGGGCATAGAGACTACTTAAAGAATTCCAATGGCATTTTTCACAGAAATAGAACACTCCTAAAATTTGTATATGGAACCACAGAAGACACAGAGTAGACAAAGCAACCTTTGAGAAAGAACAAAGCTAGAGGCATCACAATCCCTGATTTCAAGCTATACTATAAAGTTACAGTAATTAAAACAGTATGGTATTGGCATAGAAACAGACATATATACCAATGGAAATGATTACAGAGTCCAGAAATAAATCCATGCATATATGGTCAAGTAATTTAAGAAAAAGTAACCAAGAATATACAATGGAGAAAGGATGGTCTCTTCAATAAGTGGTATGAGAAAAATTGGACATGCACATGCAAAAGAATGAAACTGAACTACTATATTACACCATTCAAAAAAAATTAACTCAAAAGATTAAACACTTAAATAGAAGACTCCTAGAAGAAAACATAAGCAGTAATATGCTTCTTGATACAGGTCTTGCTGATTTTTAAAAAACCTAACACCAAAATCAAATATGACAAAAGCAAAAATAAATAAGTGGGACTACAGCAAGCTAAAAAGCTTCTGCACAACAAAGGAAACCAATGAAAAGGCAACTTACTGACTAGGAGAAAATAGCTGCAGATCATATATCTGATTAGAGGCTACTATTCAAAATACATTAAGGACCTCCTACAACTCAGTAATGAAATAACAAACAATCCAGTTAAAAAATGGGCAGAAGATCTGAATAGATTTTGTCCAAAGAAGACTTACAGATTGTCAACAGGTACACAAAAAGATGCTTAATATCATTAATCATCTAGGAAATGCAAATCAAACCACAATAAGATATATCTCATACCTATTATAATGGTTATTATCAAAAAGACAAAAAATAACAAGTGTTGGTGAGGATGTGGAGAAAACAGAACCCTCATATATTGCCATGGGAATATAAATTGGTGCAGCCACTAGAAAAAACAGTATGGATGTTCCCCCCCAAATTAAAAACAGAACTGCCATATAATCCAGCAAGTCCACTCCTGGGTATTTATCTGAAGAAAATGAAAACAATAATTTGAAAAGATATATGCATTTCCATGTTCATTGCTACATTATTTTCAATAGCAAGGAGATGTAATATCCTAAGTCCACTGATGGATGAATGGATAAAGAAATTACGGCATGCAATGGAATATTATTCAGTCATAAAAACAAATGAAATCTTGCCATTTCTGACAACATGGATGGATCTCAAGGGTATCATCTGAGTGAAATAAGTCAGAGGCAGATAAACACTATATGATCTCTTTTATATGTAGAATCTAAAACAAAACAAAAAAACCTAAGTTTATAGATACAGAGAATAGATTGGTGGTTATTAGAGCTGGGGGAGGGTTGGAGAGGAAAAAATTGGGGTTTGGTTATAATTAAAAGCTAAAGCCAGGGGGTACAAGTTTCTAACAGTAACTTCTAATATATCATTACACAGAAGTATGAAAGGTTAGCAATATTTAAAAAATATTTTCTAGACATTAACATTATATACATTAATTCACATTACATATTTATACTTCTGGTTAATCTATAACTGGATGGCATAAAATTAAATTATTTGTTTGGCAAAATTCTCATAGGACAGTCTACATTAACTATAATGGCATTTTAAAAAATATATTTATTTATTTATTTTAGAGAGACAGTGAGTGAGAGAGCATGCAGGGAGGTGAGGGAGAGAACATCCTAAAGCAGACTCCCTGCTGAGTGTGGAGACTGACACAGGGCTCAATCCCAGGACCCTGAGATCATGACCTGAGCCAAAATCAAGAGTTGGACGCTTAACCGAGTCACCCAGGCACCCCTAAAATGACTTATTTCAATAAAATGTTAAACCTCAGCATCATAATATTTATATAATCATTTGCTGAAGAGAATAGTATTTGCTTACTGTTTGAAGGAGATAACTGTGTTTCATAATATTAAAATCATTAGGACTTTGGTAATTTTGTAATTAACACAACCAGTATAAAACCACACATAACCCTTTGACATTAAGAAAATCTACCTATTTTCTCTTTTTTTTTAAAGTTTTTATATAAATTTGTTAATAGGGTAATATAACACCCAGTGCTCATTACAATAAGTACACTCCTTTTTAAAAAAGAAATTATTTGGGGATCCCTGGGTGGCTCAGTAGTTTGGCGCCTGCCGTTGGCCCAGGGTGTGATCCTGGAGTCCCGGGATCTAGTCCCGCATCGGGCTCCCAGTATGGAGCCTGCTTCTCCCTCTGCCTGTGTCTCTGCCTCTCTCTCTCTCTCTCTCTCTCATGAATAAATAAATAAATCTTAGAAACAAAAAAAAAAGGTAAAAACTCTCCAGGAAGTAAATGCATTAAAAAAATTATTTATTTGAGAGAGAGAGAGAGAGAGAGCGAGCGAGAGAGAGAGCAATCGAGCACAAGTCGGGGTAGGGAGAAGGAGAAGCAGCTTCCCTGCTGACCAGAGATCCCGACATGGGGCTCAATCTCAGGACTCCAAGATCATGACCTGAGCTGAAGGCAGACATTTAACTAACTGAGCTACCTGGGCACTCCAACAAGTACACTCCTTAATCTTCATCACCTGTTTAACCCATTCCCCACCCATCTCCATTCTGGATTCTACATCCTCCATCAGTTTGTTCTCTATAGTTAAAAGCCTGTTTCTTGGCGGGGGGGAGGGTACCTGGTGGCTCAGTGGTTGTCTGCCTTTGGCATAGGTCGTGATCCCAGGGTCCTGGGATCAAACCCCGCATTCGGCTCCTCACAGGGAGCCTGCTTCTCCCTCTGCCTATGTCTCTGCCTCTCTCTCTGTCTCATGAATAAATAAATAAAAATCTTTTTAAAAAGAGCCTTTTTCATTTCCCTTTGTTCATTTGTTTTGTTTCTTAAATTCTACATGTGAGTGGAATAATATGATATTTATCTTTCTGACTTATTTCACTTAGCATAGTACAGCCTAGCTCCATCCATGTCATTACAAATGTTAAGATTTTTTTCTATGACTAATATTCTGTTGTATGTATATACATTCCATACACACACACACACACACACACACATCTTTATCCATTCATTAGTGGATGGGCACTTTAGCTATAATTTGGCTATTATTGATAATGCTATTAACGTTGGGGTGCGTGTATCCTGTTGAATTAGAGTTTCTGTATTCTTTTGGTAAATACCTAGTAGTGCATTTGATCATAGAATAGTTCTATTTTTAACTTTCTGAGGAATCTCCATACTGCTTTCCACAGCGGCTCCATCAATTGGCATTTTCACTGATAGTGCAAGGGAGTTCCCCTTCCTATTTTCCTTTTGAATCAATGGTGACAGAAATAAAAGTGAAGAATATTTATTTTAAAAAGATTATTCATTTGAGAGACAGAGTGTACAAACAGGAGGAGTGGCAGAGGGAGAGGGAGATGAAGGCTGCCTACTGAACAGGGAGCTCAATGTGGGGCTCGATCCCAGGACCTCAAGACCATGACCTGACCTGAAAGCAGATAATTAATCAACTGAGCCACCTAGGCACACCCCCAAAAATGAAGAATATTTAAAAACAAAAACACATAATTATTTCTTTTCTCCACAGCATAACACAAAGATCTATTCCTAAGAGCAGCCAATAATACTGGAAGATAATTTTTCAGGTCTGATACAGGACATAAATCCACAAATTCAGGAAGCATAATAAATCTTAAATAGAATAAATAAAAAAATGGAGCACATACATGGATAATGTTATTAAGCTACAGAAGAAAATAACAGAATGATGGAAACCAGGGGAATAATAACTCTCAACCAAGAACTCCAGAAGCAGTTAAATTAGCATTAAAGAATGAGAATAAAAAAAAAATCAAAACATATTCAAAGTAATAGTATACCAAAAGCAGGAAGGGAGGTGGTAACAATTCACCCTGAGTGGCAATACACCATCTATCAAAAATTTTAAAACAAAAAAAATAAAGCTGAATAAAAATCAGTTTGCTTTTTAAGGACAGTGGGAGTGACCAGCTTCCAGTTGTGAATGAATAAGTCACAGGGATGAAAGCATAGGGAATATAGTCAATAGTAATGCAATAGTATTGCATGACGACAGATAGTAGCTACATTGTAGTGAGTACAGCATAGGCATAGAGAAATTGAATTGCTATGTTGTACACCTGTAACTAATGTAACATTGTGTGTTAACTACACATCAACTAAAAAAAAAATCAGTTTGGTTTTTAAGAACTGCAATGTCAGGGGTGCCTGGATGGCTCAGTTGGTTAAGCAGCCAATTCCTGGTTTCTGTTTAACTCATGATCTCAAGATCCTGGGATGGAGCCCTGCATCCTGCATTGGGCTTCATGCTCAGTAGAGAGTCTGCTTGAGGATTTTCTCTCCTCCGTCTGCCCCTCTCTCCATTTGTGTTCACATGCACACTCTCTCTCAAAATAAATAAATCTTAAAAAAAAAAAAAAGAATTGCAGTATGTTTGATAAAATACTTTTGCTGCTGCAACAGACCACTCCCACCACTCTATACTTGGAATGTCACTGGTTCAGACAAAGCAAACTGAGAGAATCTCCACAAGTCTTTACTAAAGAAACTTTTAAGATTATATTTTTAAAAAGATGATAAAAGAAAAAATGTCTGAGATACAAGAAGAAAATGTGAACAAAGAAATGTATAAGCATAGACAAAACTAAACACTGACTGCATTAATAATAATGTCCAATTGAAGAGGGGTTAAAAAAACCAAATTCTCAAAAATTAAAGATAGAACTACCATATGATACAGTAATTTCACTCTTCGGTACTTATCTGAAAAAATGAAAACATTTACTCAAAAAAGGTTATATGTACCCCATGTTCACTGCAGCATTATTTACAATAATCAAGATACAGAAACAACCTAAGTGCCCAATGATGGATGAATGGATAAAGAAAATGGTGTGTAAACATACACACAGAATGGAATATTATTCAGTCATAAAAATGAATGGCATCTTGCCAGATACCATACCATCTCATTGATACATGGAATCTAAAACCAAAACCAAAACCAGAAACTCAAACAAATAAACCAACCAACCAACCAAGCTCACAGATTCAAAGAACAGATTGGTGGCTGCTACAGGCAGGTGGGAAAAAGTGTATGATGGGGTCAAAAGGTACAAACTTCCAGTTACAAAATCAGTAAGTCATGGGAATGTAATGTACATCATGATGACTATAGATGACTGTGTTGCATATCTGAAAGTTGTTAAAAGAGGAGATCTTAAAAGTTCTTATCATAAAAGGAAAATATTTTGTAACCATGTATGGCAATGGATGTTAACTAGATTTACTGTAGTGATTGTCTCACAATATACAAATAGTGGATTATTATGTTGTACACCTGAAAACTAATATGCTGTATGCCAACTGGATCTCAATTTTTAAAAAGAAAGAAAAAAAATCTGAGGTGTATTAAATGCAAGCACATTCCAAATTTGACTGGTAAGGACTTCCTATTGCCTTGTGAAGAAAAGAATATTTGGTACTGTGATTTCCTGTGTAAACAAAGGAGTGACTGGTTTTGTGATCTTACTATAACCCTTCATGCGGAGAGTACAGTAAAAAACAATGGAGATAACATTTGGTAATTTTCTCTAGTTCTCAGGGAGAAAAAAACACCAAAGAATTAAAATGCTAGACCATCCATAACTCAAAAGAGAGAAAGTGTGAGAAAGGGGGGGGGGGGGGGAGAGAGAGAGAGAAAGAGAGAGAGAGAGGGAGACAAGAGGCAATGACTGGGGTTCAATTATTCTAGAGATTATGATTAATTTTAGATTTTTAGTTAAATACAAATATTAAATGCAGTAATACCAGAAGAAGATAATAGACTCTAACTTATTTTAAGTAAATAGATGAAAATACAATTAAATTAACTGAATTACAAATTCTTGTTACCTAAGTTCAACTTGCCTCTTAATATAGCCCGACAATCCTTTCTTTCATTTGCTGATTGTCTCATTTCTTATAGTCTCAATTCCCTACCTTTTCAACCAGAGTTCCTCCCTCAATGCCTCCATGCTATAAAATAACATTCCCTACCATCTCACTAAGAAATCCGAAGTTATCTGTACAACCTCATTTGCCCTACGTTAATAGTATCTGCCTTGTTCCAAAAACAGAACCCCTTATCTCTCTATACCGATAGGCTAGCTTCATTTGACTCCTACAAATGTGGTTAGTTCTGTTTCACTCTAAAATATCTTCCTTTTAATTCTGCTACCCCTTCATAAATTAAGGCCTTGTTTCTTAGTTTCTGATTTTGAATTATATATATTCCATAGTCACAAAAGATGGAAAATTTAGCTTCTGTTTTCTTCCTGTATTCCTATATTTTTTCCAACGTGACATTGCAAGCTGGCTCAGGATAGGTATGATCATAGGAGTTCCCATAAAGCAAGCACTGGGTATAATTAATTTTCTTTACATAGCACCATGAGCAAGTGCATATAGAATAAGTCTTTTTTATATACCTACTATTGCTTTCTTACATTTGTGAGGGTTAGAAAATTGTGACAACTTAATCTATGTTCAAGCCTGAGAGCCTCTTACCCTTTTTCAGTTTCCGGACAGCCAACATACAATGACTAGGAGAGAGATCCCATATCCTTAAGGTTTTATCATCACTTACAGTAGCACAGATAGGCAGATAAGGATGTGTGGCCAAACCCCACACCTCTCCTTCCATGTGTCCCTACAAAGAGAACACAGTTAAGTTCAATTTAACCTGAAAATACATGTATTTAGAAAAAACTACAGACAACAACTGATAATAAGTAATGATAAACTAATGAATAATTGTGTAATCTAATAAAACTTTTATCTTTGGAATATAACTCAAAATACTTCTATATGTCTAGGAAGGGGATGGGACTAGATTCTAAAATTTATTTGGGACCATGGGAATAATAGTTGGGAAGAAAACTATTTGCACAAGGCAGATTTCTAGATACTTTTTGCTGCTAGTTTTATGTAATATTTATTGAACATTCTGACAAATATTTATTTTTGTAAGCCTAAAAGTGATTCTTTGAAAGTTTAAAGAAACTTGACCAAAAGACAGTACAAAAACACTGGCACTTCAATGTTGAATATCACTGTATGCGTGAAATTATATATTTCGGGGTAGTGTGAGCTTTTAATGTTAAGTCATATTAAACTCTTAAGTCAAATTAAGCAGACCCTGGCATTGGCAGTATAGCCATAACTTTCTGATGTTAGTAAAAACAAAATTGGCGACTTGAAATTAAATCATGCCAAGGTTTTGATACACTTGTCTTAAGATATTAATGATATACTTCAAAAACACTGATAAGAAGTGTCCAGATTCTCAGATGTTTGTTGCGTGAGTTTTGTTTAGCTGTTTTTTTTTTTCAGTGAAGGTCTGGCACACTGCAATCCTCAAACATGTGGTTACCTTTGTTGTATTAGCATATTCAGTGACTTGTACATTCAGCGGCAGCATTTGAGCAAGTTTTATCAGTAAGCAATATTTTCAGTTAATAAAGTTTTAAAAAATCCATTCACATAAGAATGGATTTTTTATCAGTAAGCAATATTTTCAGTTAATAAAGTTTTAAAAAATCCATTCACATAAGAATGGATTTAAACTTGCTGAATGTAAAGACTGAACTTCAAGTCACTGTAGCTTTAGTAATTGCTTATTATATTAGTTTAGATGCTAGCACTGCATGTGCTGCGCATATTCTGATTTTATTAAAATAAAAAGTTGAACTGCACAATCAAAAACAAAACAAAAATACTTTTATAACAGCTTTATCTTAACAATCATAATATAATCAAGTTACTATTAAAATTAGTTTAAAACCTTAAAATTTCACTGAGTGGAGAGAGTAGGAATTGGCTGCCTTGGAAATATTAAAAATTGCCATACAGGAAGAACTTCCTGCAGGAGAAGGTAAGGAGCGCTGCAGACCTGCTCACCAGTGAAACTGATAAAGTTAATTAAAAAAAAATTAAGGTCTTTGGAAACAATTCGAAGGAGATATGACAAACGAAGCATTTACTCAGATCAGGGCAATCTCAGAGATAGATGGGAGGAGACTGCTTCAAGTCAGAATAAATCCTCAAAACACTCACCTGGGAAATGAGTGTCCCCTTTAAGGAGCCTGAATTTGATTAGTTTAATCTGGGGAGCAATTTATGCTCTGGGGTAAATTTTGAAAACAGTAATCAGCCATTAATTTAATGAACTCCAGCGGCTGGGTGTGGTCAAGGAAAAAGACTATCAAAGATGAAAGAACACTTTCCAAATTATTTTATGGAGCCAGGATGAGCCTGGTACCAAAACCAGACAATCATTACAAGTAAACTATAGACCAATTATTCCTTATATAAAGTATGTGGATGCTAAACTCCTCAAAAAAATAATAGCAAACTGATTCCAACATGTACAAAAAGAATTATATACCACAACCAAGTGGGGTTTAAAAAGTGAAAACCAATTTTACACTTTTATCAATAGAATAAAATAAAAACCACATGATCATCTCTCAATAGACTAAGAAAAAGCATTTGACAAAGGACACAATCTTTCATGATAAAAATGTGCATCAAACTAGGAACAAAAGAGTAATTCCTCAATCTGATTAGGGCATCTAAGAAAAATCCACAGTTATCATTAAACTTAACAGTGAAATATTGGATGCTTCTTCCTTAAAATCAGAAACAAGACAAAGATGCTCTCACTACTTCTACATTGTATTGGAGATTCCAGGATAATTAGGCAAGAAAAAGAAGTAACAGGCATCCCTAAAAGGAAAAGTAAAACTGTATCTGCAGCTGATATTCTCTTATATATAGAAAATCCTAAAAATCCACTAAAAATTATTAGAATAAATAAGGTCTATTATTTAAAAAAGATAATTGTGAGACTTGTATACTGAAAACTATAAAACTATTGAAAAAAGTTAAAGAAGATCTAAAAAAAATGGAGAGATCACATGTCCGTGGATGAATACTGTTAAGAGGTGCTACTCCCCAAAATGACCCATAGAATACTGCTATACTGTTGTACATGTTTTCTTTAAGACATCTGAACGTACTTATATTGTGTACATACATTTCCACACCTTTTAAA
This sequence comes from Vulpes lagopus, assembly GCF_018345385.1. Lineage (NCBI taxonomy): Eukaryota > Metazoa > Chordata > Mammalia > Carnivora > Canidae > Vulpes > Vulpes lagopus. The sequence continues at coordinate 13,477,591 of NC_054829.1, read as the reverse complement.
AAAATTTTGGTGTAGTTAATCACAGTGTATGAATTAAACTGCAACCTGTTATTTTAATGTGTACAATATAGTGATTCAATAGTTCCATGTGTACTTTTAATCCCCTTCATCTATTTCACCCATACCCCACCTACCTCCCCTCTGGTAACCATGAGTTTGTTTTCTATAGTTAAGAATCTGTTTTTTGGTCTTTTTTTCCCTTTGTTCATTTATTTTGTTTCTTAAACTCCACACACGTGAAATCAGATGTTATTTGTCTCTGGTTTATTTTGCTTAGCACTATATTCTCTAGCTCTATCCATATTGCTATCTTGCAAATGGCAAGATTTCATTCTTTTTTTTTTTTTAATTTTTATTTATTTACGATAGTCACACACATAGAGAGAGAGAGAGGCAGAGACACAGGCAGAGAGAGAAGCAGGCTCCATGCACCGGGAGCCCAATGTGGGACTCGATCCCGGGTCTCCAGGATCGCGCCCTGAGCCAAAGGCAGGCTCTAAACCACTGCGCCACCCAGGGATCCCAAGGTTTCATTCTTCATTAAGGCTGAATAATATTCCGTTGTGGGTATGTGTGTATGCGTGTATACATATATGTGTGTGTGTGTGTGTGTGTGTATACCTATATATATGTATCTTTTTTATGCATTCATCTATCGATGGACACTTAGGTTGCTTCCCTAGTTTGGATATTGTAAATAATGCTGCAATAAACAGAGGGGGGATGACCCCTTCTAATTAGTGTTTTTGCATTCTTTGGGTAAATACCCTGTAGTGTGATTACTGAATCATAGGTAGTTCTAATTTTCTGAGGAACCTCCATGCTGTCTTCCAGAGTGGCTGCACCTGTTTGCATTCCCACCAACAGCGTCCGAAGGTTCCTTTTCCTCCACATGCTTGACAATTCTTGCTGTTTCTTGAGGTTTTAATTTTAACTGTTCTGACAGGTGAGAGGTGGTATCTCATTGTGGTTTTGATTTGCATTTCCAGGTATATCTCCACACTTTTAATTATTATACTTTTATCTTATTTCTAGCATTGAGTTTCTCAAAAATGTCTGGACTATTTTGGGGTATTTTTTTCTTCTAAGTGATTTTTTAAAACTCTTCCCAGAATTTTTGAAAAATCTCATTTGTATTTGGTTTATGATCATAGTGAATTCATAAGTTATTTAGATCTTTGAGGTCTTTAGTAAAACTTTACATTTTTCTTAACACTGATCTTTCATATTTTTTCCTGGTTATTGTAGTTTTCTTTGTATCATTTTTGTGTCATATTTTCTAACTGGTTATTGCTGATATATAGAAATATTGATTCTTATAAGCTGATTTTGAATCTCACTTTACAGGACTCCTTAATTCTAATAATTTTTCAGTTTATTCCCTGAATACCCAAGGTATAGGATTATAATATTTGCAAATAATGACAGTGTTATCCATTTGTTTTCAACACATACACCTTTTTTCTAGATTGGCTAAGACCTCACACACAATGTTGGACAATAATGGTGAAACATGGTATCCTTGTCTTGTTTCTGATATTTAGGAGACAGACGGTACATATTTGAAATCTTATGCACTATAATAAATATAAAAAAATAATAGGATGTCATTTATCGTTTTAAAACTTTTTATAATTATAAAATTTTCTGGGTTTTTGAAAAGTTTTGTGGATTCATCTGTAAAAGTGTACTTGTGCTAATATTTTCCAAGAGATCATAAACATCTTCAACACCATAACTCCATCATCTCTTTACTTCAAAGGAATATTACATGATTGAAGTTAAAGAGTAAGACACCAAAGTTTGACAGTAAATTTAATATAAAATGTTTCATTATTTTCTTACAAATTCTCCTTGGCACATCAGGATTTTATATTAACATTAAAGCATGTGCAGTGTTCTCCTCTGTGTGTGCTCTGTGGTGTTTTAATAGAAGTGAGTGAGGGGGAGTGGGGATGGAGAAGAAATTGTAATAAGAAAGAACATAATTCTTTTTCAGAATAAAAGACAAATTCAAAATTGGTGTTACTACAGTTGCAGGAGAACAATTTTTCATTAGGGTAGATCCTACCTCATTTGCTGAGTTTTATAGTATTGATTTATTTCTCTCCCTACTTTTCAGAAAAACAATACATATAGGTAATGTACAACTAAAAAATTAATACAACATTCCTGATAAAAATGTTAAGATCAGCTGATCCTGCTCTTTCATTTTATATTTCTACCACACAAATGTTTATTTTGCTAGATTTTTATTAACATTTCACTGACAAATGTTTTCAGCAATAAAATTTTTAGCATACATTTATTTTTTTAAATTAGAAACTTAATAAGGAAAATGAAGTTTCATAGAAAAGCAACTGCCTTAGGTTCAACAAATATACTTCAAAGAAATAAAATAAATGTGAAATAAATTGACTTGGTTAAATTAATTACAACTGTTTTTTCTCTTCATTGGTTCCTTGTTTTACTATAAGAAATTACTTAAAATACTGGCAATTATTCCACACGATAGCATGCATATTTATTTACTGGCATCTACTCATTAAGCTATAATTAAGTTAGAAATTTTTGGTATATATTATCAATTATTTCCCTAATTAATTTAACATTATTTTTCACTACTGTTAACTTTTGGTTCATACAATTGGATCAATTGTATACAAAGAGAAAAAAAAAGTATATTAACTTTTCATATTACCTGGACCAGAAGTGTTATTGGGCCACTTTTATCCACTTCTAGTATTTCACCATTCTTTGTGCCAACTAAAATATGACCATGTCCTAATGATATGGCACGTATAGATGGGTTATCTTCCAAGAGAAGACCTGAAATGTTAAATGGAGATGTTCTTCTAGGTATAAAGTTACTAGAATACAAGGATGTATATATTGCCAATGATGCTATTTTGACAACGAAAATCACATCACAAGATTGCCTTTTCCTGTATTTTAAGTATTCTAATAAATGTACTGGATTTTCCCAAACGACTCAACTTATTAATCTCAAAAGAACCACCTATATACTATAATTCTCTATTATTTCAGATCTTCGACTACTATTCTGACGACTGTTTCTTTTCCTCTTATATTTGTCTCTCTTTATTCACCTCCTTACCTTCTTAGAGCACCTACAATATTCTGGTTAGTACTTTCAATTCAATTGAACTTAAGATGGATTCATATATGTCTACTGTGTCCTAGGAAGGCTTCAAAGATGTAGTTGGTAAACCTAACAGAGCATACAATGAAGAAAACAGACACTATGTGAGGAGTATATTGAAACAGGGGCATAATGTAATGGAATTTCCCCTTTTTTAAGGGGGTGGAGAGGAGATGGAAGTAGAAGAAATTACCCTACTGAGATATGAAAAATGAGCATGGTCAGGTAATTGGAGGTGGACAGGAGGGAGGAGAAAGGGCAAATTCTAGGCAAAAGTAATAGTGTACAGAAAAGGCCTGGAGGTCAGAGAGTGTGATGTCATGCCTTAATACACTGAGAAAAAGGGTAAAAGGAAGGGCATGCAAGGATAGACAGGCAAGGTCAACAAAACGTTAATGTGAAACAAAATGCTAAGCTTGAAAACAAATTCTTGACTGGTAAATGTGACGCTTATGTGGCAATTTTCCTTGCAACGTTAAAATGATTAAAATTACCATGAATAATCTTGTACTTGGTTAATATTTTACCACCTATATCACAGAAAATAGATTTTTGAAAGGACGGCAATGATTCAGGCTCTAGTTAAATGGCTTCTCCCATTAAACTCTGATGCATTTCTAGTAAAGGAAAAATATATTTCATGTCTCCACCCTCAGTGACCATGCATGTCAATGAGCAATTAATCTTTTATCCTACAAAGTAAATTAAATTTCAAATCACCTTTAGATCCTGGTGCCAAAGCAGCTCTTTTTATAGCATAGGTCTTGAGACATCTTTCAAAGGAGTCATCCCAAAGAGCTACTATACCATCTTTACCTCCAGTAACAAATCCCTTTGAAAGTAAAAATTTCAAGTTAATAAAAATCTAAATTTAAAAAAAAAATAATAACCTTCTGTTGAAAAATTCTAGAGGAAAGGACATTTATAGCTAAAAATTATAGGCTGTGAACACATTAGCCTAAGAATAGGGGTTTTTTTTATACATCAACATAGAACCTGCAAAAATATTTACAGTGACACTAAACATTGTATTTTGAGGACAGGACTTTAAGAAAAGGTTTGTAATCTGCAACCATAATGTAGCTCTAACATTTTCAACATGATACATATATTTTCTTAGAGGCTTCATAATCCCATCCTTCAAAAACAGAGGATCATAATAGTCACCTCATGGGAGATGGTGATAATAAAGCACTTAAGCAAGTGCTGGCACATCGAAAGAAATTAATAAATATTAAGTTAAACTTTTTTTTTTAATAGCAGACCTATTTCGCGATGTTCAGGAATTTGAAAGAGGAATAAAGGAGGCAGGAAAGACTCTCATTCACAGATTATTACCGGGTGGCTCAGCTAAGCAGAAATGCAATATTCCTTTAGTTATGAAAACCTCTATAACCCAAGATCAAATTGTGTTTTGCCTAAAAATATCCTTAGAATACTTACTTTTTCCAATGCATGCATACTAAATACTGGCCCATCATGTGCTTTAACTGTTTTCACAAGAAAGACATCTCTCCAGATACACACGTCTCCTGTGGATGTTCCAGAAAAAGCCATCTCTTCCGTCCATCCATACACTGCACACATCATTGTGTCATTTTTCCCTAGGGTACCCACGTAGCCTTTTCTACCAATCAATCCTCCTCCTGGTTCGTAAAAAATATCACAGAAGTACCACTTTTAAAATGTATGAAATTATAAAGTGATAAAATTTCTTTCCTACTGTAATTGTTTAAGTAGAAAGATGTGTAATAGTAAGGAGACTTAGAAAAATACAGGTCTCTCAGTCAGTGCCTTGCCTGGCTGAGACAGCCATATTCATGGAAGCTTTTAGGCCACAGATCTTTGGACAAAAATAAGTACACTAAGTCGGCTTTAATCAGTCCTCGGCACTTCTGATTGTTCTTCAAATTTTTATGACATATTTAAGAAAACAAATATATAAAAATTAATACAAGGAAGTATGTATATTCCCCTCTCAACCTACACAAAATTACTAAAACAACCAAAGCATGATGCCAATCCCATCTCCCTTCTTCATCCTCTACTATTCTGAATATGATGGTGATTACTTTCACATGCATTTGTCTTTTTTTTTTTTTTTTAAGATTTCATTTATTTGTTCATGAGAGACACAGAGAGAGAGGCAGAGACATAGGCAGAGGGAGAAGCAAGCTCCCTGGGGGGAGCCTGATTCGGGATGGTGTCCCAGGAACCCAGGATCACACCATGAACTGAAGGCAGATTCTCAACCACTGAGCCACCCATGTATCCCTCATGCATCCTTTTATACATTTTACTACTTATTTGTAAAATTTTAGGCAATATGTCATATTTTTCATGTTTTAAGATTTTCTATAAATACCATCCTATATGTACATCTGACCTGAACACTGGTTTGAACTGCACACAAATTAATTTACACATTTTTCAAGAGATACAGTACTATAAATGTATTTTCTCTACCTTATGATTTTCTCAATATTTTCTTTGCTCTAGTTTATCATAAGATTACACTAAATAATACATATAGCTTTGACTATGTATGTCATTGGTAAGGCTTTGGGTCAACAGTGGGCTATTAGAAGTATTTGGGGAGTCAAAGTTATATGCATAAAATTTTTTTTTAAAAAGTTCTATGCAGGGATCCCTGGGTGGTGCAGCGGTTTGGCGCCTGCCTTTGGCCCAGGGCGCGATCCTGAGACCCGGGATCGAGTCCCACGTCGGGCTCCCGGTGCATGGAGCCTGCTTCTCCCTCTGCCTGTGTCTCTGCCTCTCTCTCTCTCTCTCTGTGACTGTCATGAATAAAAAAAAAAAAAGTTATATGCAGATTTTTGCCTGTGCAGGGGATCAGTGCCCTAACTCCCTGTGTCACTCAAGGGTCAACTGTATTCCTTTGCAACTTGCTTTTATCACCAACAATCCATTATGTAGATTTATGTATGTTGATTTGTACCTTTAGAATATGCATTTTCTTAATTCTATAAACATTCTATTATATGAACCTACCAGTCTATTTTCCTATTAATGAACACTTAAATTGCTTCCAAGCTTTTGCTACTGAAAACAATGCTGCTTTATTTTTTATGTATATTTTTTTATTGGAGTCCAATTTGCCAACATATAGTATAACACTCAGTGCTCATTCCATCAAGTGACCCCCTCAATGCCCGTCACCCAGTCATCCCATCCCCCTGCCCAACAATGCTGCTTTAAACAATTCTGTAAAGGTCTCTTCTATGCAAGAGCAAGAGATTCTGCAGGAATGCCTAGGAATGACCACAGGGTATGTGCAAAAGGGAAAACATAGATGAGATGTAACATCTGTTGCTAAGCTGTTCTACAAAGTTGATACACCAATTTACACTCCGATTACCAGTGAAAGGAGTTCCTATTTCCCACCTTTCAGGAACACTTAGTATTGTCAGACTGGAGGATATGAAATACCAACTGAATTTTATTGACGCTTTAATGTGCCTTTCTCTGATTGTTTATGAGCTTTGTCACAGTTTCCTATCTGTATTGGCCATTCATTATCTACTAATATCTTTGCCCATTTTTTTCCAATTGAATTCATTATTTTATTCAAGAAATGTATATGCCAGGCACTATTCAAGGCACTGGGGGTAGAGCTTTGAAGAAACAAACAACTAAATTCCCTGCTCTCATGGAGCTTCCTGATGAGACAGCCAATAAATATAACAAATAAGTAAGATGTACAGTATATTAACAGATGATGATGGGTGCGCTGTAGAAAATGTGAGCATAAACAGGGGACAAGAAATGAGAGGGGTCCATTTTAAGTGGGATAGTTAAGAAAGGCCTCATTGAGAAGGCAATAGCTGAATGAAGACCTGAAGGAGGTATAAGAGCTAGCCATGCAAGAATAGGGTTCAAGGCAGAGGGATCAGCAAGAGCCTCTGGTACAGGATTGTGACAGGAACCTTCAAAGAATAGTTTTAGAGATCAATACGGTATAGCTAAGAAAATAAGGGAGGAAGAAGTAATGGGAGATGACGCCATAGAGGTCAAAGGCAGCTTTCCAGGCCCTAGTAAGAATTTTACTTTTACTCTGCATGAGATAGGAAGTGGTTAGTGGAATAAAATGTGGCATATCACGTATTATACGTTTATTCTGATTTCTGGGTTGAGAGTAAATCAGAGAAGAGCAAGAAAGAAGAGATGCTATTTCAATCATCTGGGCAAATGATAAAGGTGGCATGGACCATGGTGGTAGCATGGAAGATAGTGAAAAAGTAGTCATATTATAAATGTATGCAGACCACTTTTTTAAAAATAAAGATTTTATTTAGAGAGAGATAGAGAGCATGAAAGGGAAGAGGGGCAGAGGAGGCAGAGGAAGAGGGAAAGAATCTTAAGCAGACTCTGTGCTGTGTGTGGAGCCTGGCACAGGACTCAGTCTCACAACTCTGAGATCATGACCTGAGCTGAAATTGAGCTGGATGTTCAACCAACTAAGCCACCCAGACACCTCTGTATTTTCTTAACATAGCAGCCAGAGTTGTTACTGAATTTGCAAGGGTAATTACGTAGATTGGTGAGGGTGGGGGAGAAGAGATTAGACTTCTTTCAAGAGAGAGGAGAAGATACATTGCAAAATGAACGTGTAAGCAACAGTCTAAAGTTATTATAGTACATATATAAGAAATTGATTAGCAACTCAAGGGTAGAGTTGAAGGAGGATTTTCATTTGGTTTTATTTATTTAAGATGGAAAAATAAGCCCATACTTGTATGCTGAATTGAAAAAGTAAAGAAGGGAAAGGGATGATGTAGGAGAGATAGGGAAGAAGAACTGATGTTCATGAGTAGGCAAGAAGAGAAAGTACACAAGTGAAGGGACTGGTTTTCACTAGAGCACAGTCTATCTGGAGCAGAAGAGGTAAAGTATAGGCTGTGAACCAAGCCCTACCACCACCTGGTTTTGTACAGAGCCTGCAGATTAGCACCGTGAACTACAGAGGCGATGCTTGTTTCCTTCTCTACTCTCAGAGCCTGCCTTCTTGACTTCTGGCTGCCAACTAGCAGCTGCCCAGAGGCTAAGCTAGTTGTGATCTACAAGTTGAAAACTTTGCTAATGGCAACTGCTGAGCACTAGCAGTGGAATTAGCCTAGGAGTTGCCTTAATTCTGGCTAGCTGCCCAAAGTGAGAAGGTAGGGCTCTCTAGGAGGAGAAGAACACACTAGGACCTGTGTCACTGGGGCATGACAATGGTTCCTCCAGCCCACACTGTCAATCCCTTTTACGGCAGCAAGTTGATCTTGGAGACAATGAATGCCTCCACTTAATGGCAACTAGGTATAAAGCAGGGCAGGAGTTTTCACTCTTGTTCTTCAAGTACTTACATAGTATTTTTGATTTGATGCCTGGGCCTGGAAGTCTAAAATATTTCCTGTCTCTCCATTTATAGGAAGTTTGCCACTGCTGGTTTAAATAATCAATTGGTTTTCTGATAGACACAGTATAACACATTCCTATTGTACCAGGTCATGTCATTGCACTCAAAAACTTTCAGTGGTTGTCTGCCCCTACCAACCATGGAATAGAGTTCAAATTTCTCAGAGGACAGCTTAATAATTTATATGTTGGAATTCTCAAATCCTAGATCTGAAACAGGAGGTTAGAAGCTCCTTTTTAGCCTCAGGCCTAAGACATCTTTAATTTACATAAAGTTATGCATTTAGAGGCTTAGATAGCACTTAGATTAATACAGTGATTACTTATTTCTCACTTAGTGAACTCCATGGATCAGAACCCCAAAAGTGAGGAAGGTTGAAAGACACACCAAAGTTTTAACATTTATTCTTATGGTTCAGTTTCATCTACCATATAACTAATCAAACTTAAGGAAAAAGGTTTCATTCTAAAACTATTTACTTTGTCTCTTATTTCAAAGTAAATTTATAAGGGTTTTTATTTTCAAGACAGAAATAATAAGCATTACTCGCTTAGTATTTGTAATTCCAAATAAATAAGGTATTCTAAAATTTTGTTTAAGTATATGGGAATAAAAATGTGAAAATACTTTTTTACTTTTTCACTATGATCTAATGAGTTTGTGATAAAGTATTAAATCCAAGCGTGAAAATCAATTCATGCTCTATGTAGTTTACAATTTGAAAGTAACTTGAACCTGGGAAATGTCTTCACTAAGGCTATTGTTTTCTTATGTATATTTTACTTCTTTCTGTATTTGTGTATTTTAATCTGAAAGGTTTAAATGTGCTGAGACCTTAATATCAAATTGGTGGAATTTATAAGTATATTACTATTTTATTCAGAAAAGAGATTAAAAAATTTTTTTAAATATAAACTTCTTCCACAGCTCCTAATCTATAGTTACAAATGACTAAAATAATACATTCCATTTATGTATCATTTTATAGCATACAAAGAATTCTAACAAAATTTTTCATTTTCAGTTTATACTAAAATATGTCTTTAACAGAAAAAGAAAGGAGTCTTGATTCATCTTATAAGTTAAGCCCATTTTAAAAAATATTTTATTTATTTATTTGAGGGAGGAGGGATATCATAAGCAGGGGTGGGGAGAGGTAGGAGGAGAGGGAGAAGCAGACAAGGTGCCCCAAGTTAAGCCCTCTTGAAAATATGAATACTACATCAATGTGGTCAATAAATGACAATAAAATCAACCTCACATTTATTTAAAATATATCAAGACAGATGAGGATCGCCTGAAAAAAAAAAAAACAGAAAGATTTTGGATAATTTTAGAGTTTCATAAGAGACAAAAAGGTAACAGAGTATTCTTATATACTCCTTGCCCATTTTCCCTAAAGTTAACATCTTAAATTACTACATACTAAAAAACCAACATGTTTGATGCATTTCTATGAACTGAACTCCAGACTTCATTTAGATCTCACCTATTTTCCACTAATGTCTCTTTTCTGTGCCAGGAAACTAGAATACTGCATTGCACTTAGCTAAAATAACTTTTTAAAGTAATAACTTCTTTCAAAGGAGTAAAAAAGAGCACTTCCTTACCTGCTCTACGCCAAAATTTCACGTGTTTAATTCCAGCTGTAATTAATTTATCAGGCACGTAGGGGTTCATCTTTACAACAAAAATCTTATCTTTACTTCCTCTGAAAAAGATACCAGAATGTTTAAACTCCGAAGATAAAGCTCTCTGATAATAATCTTTTGCCTAATTCATACCCTATCTTGATTATTCCATTACTGAATCCTCTGCCCACTTATCTCTCAGGTTTGGGCTATGTAATCATGCATTTGTAGATTTATTACTTGGTCATAATTTTAATTTAATTCTTCTCAACAGATTCTTAAAACATAGAAACAGTAAGAACTGAACTTCTTTTCAGTAGCACCTACTATTGTACTGTGCATAGGGAATTGTGGCATATATCAAAGAAAAAATTTGTATAATACTTTGTTACAGCTTAATATAGTCATTCCTAACACATAGTTCCTCTTAAACTACCTTTTATTTGGCCATTGTCTATGTAGTGAAAAAAGCATTTATCTCTATTTTTAAAGTATTTCAATGTCTCACTTTAAGGAACGGGACAATAATAAAAATAATCTGACATTGTTGACTATTTCCTCTTTTAAAGCAATTAATATTTTTATTATAAAAATAATACATGCTTGTAGAAAATTTAGCAAATTGAAAATGTGACAAAAATACATATAATCTATAGCTTTTTTGTGAGATACACATGTATGTATCATCTGTCACTCATATATATGATTTGAGTATTTCTTTTTTTTAAATTCTTTTTTGTTTAATTGGAGTTCAATTTGCCGACATATAGCATAACACCCAGTGCTCATCCCATCAAGTGCTCCCCTCAGTGTCCTTCACCCAGTCATCCCACTCCCTGCCCACCTCCCTTTCCCCCACCTCTTGTTCGTTTCCCAGAGTTAGAAGTCTCTCATGTTCTGTCTCCCTTTCTGATATTTCCCACGCATTTTTTCTCCTTTCCCCTTTATTCCCTTTCACTATTTTTTATATTCCCCAAATGAATGGGACCATATAATGTTTGTCCTTCTCCGATTGACTTATTTCACTCAACATAATACCCTCCAGTTCCATCCACGTCAAAGCAAATGGTGGGTATTTGTCGTTTCTAATGGCTGAGTAATATTCCATTGTATACATAGACCACATCTTTATCCATTCATCTTTCAATGGACACCGAGGCTCCTTCCACAGTTTGACTATTGTGGACATTGCTGATAGAAACATCGGGGTGCAGGTGTCCCGGCGTTTCACTGCATCTGTATCTTTGGGGTAAATTTCCAGCAGTGCAATTGCTGGGTCGTAGGGCAGATCTATTTTTAACTCTTTGAGGAACCTCCACACAGTTTTCCAGAGTGGCTGCACCAGTTCACATTCCCACCAACAGTGCACAGGAGGGTTCCCCTTCCTCCACATCCTCTCCATTTGTTGTTTCCTGCCTTGTTAATTTTCCCCATTCTCACTGGTGTGAGGTGGTATCTCATTGTGGTTTTGATTTGTATTTCCCTGATGGCAAGTGATGCGGAGCATTTTCTCATGTGCTTTTTTTTTTAAATTAATTTATTTATGATAGTCACGGGGGGGGGGGCGCAGAGACACAGGCAGAGGGAGAAGCAGGCTCCATGCACCAGGAGCCCGATGTGGGACTCGATCCTGGACTCAACCCGGGTCTCCAGGGTCGCGCCCTGGGCCAAAGGCAGGCGCCAAACCGCTGCGCCACCCAGGGATCCCTCTCATGTGCTTGTTAGCCATGTCTATGTCTTCCTCTGTGAGATTTCTGTTCATGTCTTTTGCCCATTTCATGATTGGATTGTTTGTTTCTTTGCTGTTGAGTTTAATAAGTTCTTTATAGATCTTGGAAAGTAGCCCTTTATCTGATACGTCATTTGCAAATATCTTCTCCCATTCTGTAGCTTGTCTTTTAGTTTTGTTGACTGTTTCTTTTGCTGTGCAAAAGCTTCTTTTTTTTTTTAAATTTAATTATGTTTTATTTATTTTTTTTTCTTTTCACATGCTCTTCTTCGTCTTTTTTTTTATTTTATAATAAATTTATTTTTTATTGGTGTTCAATTTGCCAACATGCAGAATAACACCCAGTGCTCATCCCGTCAAGTGCCCCCTCAGTGCCCGTCACCCATTCCCCTCCAACACCCGCCCTCCTCCCATTCCACCACCCCTAGTTCGTTTCCCCGAGTTAGGAGTCTTTATGTTCTGTCTCCCTTCCTGATATTCCCCAACATTTCTTTTCCCTTCCTTTATATTCCCTTTCACTATTATTCATATTCCCCAAATGAATGAGAACATACACTGTTTGTCCTTCTCCGATTGACTTATTTCACTCAGCATAATACCCTCCAGTTCCATCCACGTTGAAGCAAATGGTGGGTATTTGTCGTTTCTAATTGCTGAGTAATATTCCATTGTATACATAAACCACATCTTCTTTGTCCATTCATCTTTCGATGGACACCGAGGCTCCTTCCACAGTTTGGCTATTGTGGCCATTGCTGATAGAAACATCGGGGTGCAGGTGTCCCGACGTTTCATTGCATCTGAATCTTTGGGGTAAATCCCCAACAGTGCAATTGCTGGGTCGTAGGGCAGGTCTATTTTTAACTCTTTGAGGAACCTCCACACAGTTTTCCAGAGTGGCTGCACCACTTCACATTCCCACCAACAGTGTAAGAGGGTTCCCTTTTCTCCGCATCCTCTCCGACATTTGTTGTTTCCTGCCTTGTTAATTTTCCCCATTCTCACTGGTGTGAGGTGGTATCTCATTGTGGTTTTGATTTGTATTTCCCTGATGGCAAGTGATGCAGAGCATTTTCTCATGTGCATGTTGGCCATGTCCATGTCTTCCTCTGTGAGGTTTCTCTTCATGTCTTTTGCCCATTTCATGATTGGATTATTTGTTTCTTTGGTGTTGAGTTTAATAAGTTCTTTATAGATTTTGGAAACTAGCCCTTTATCTGATATGTCATTTGCAAATATCTTCTCCCATTCTGTAGGTGGTCTTTTAGTTTTGTTGACTGTATCCTTTGCTGTGCAAAAGCTTCTTATCTTGATGAAGTCCCAATAGTTCATTTTTGCTTTTGTTTCTTTTGCCTTTGTGGATGTATCTTGCAAGAAGTTACTGTGGCCGAGTTCAAAGAGGGTGTTGCCTGTGTTCTCTTCTATGATTTTGATGGACTCTTGTCTCACATTTAGATCTCTCATCCATTTTGAGTTTATCTTTGTGTATGGTGAAAGAGAGTGGTCCAGTTTCATTCTTCTGCATGTGGATGTCCAATTTTCCCAGCACCATTTATTGAAGAGACTGTCTTTCTTCCAATGGATAGTCTTTCCTCCTTTATCGAATATTAGATGACCATACATTTCAGGATCCACTTCTGGGTTCTCTATTCTGTTCCACTGATCTATGTGTCTGTTTTTGTGCCAGTACCACACTGTCTTGATGACAACAGCTTTGTAGTACAACCTGAAATCTGGCATTGTGATGCCCCCAGCTATGGTTTTCTTTTTTAAAATTCCCCTGGCTATTCGGGGTCTTTTCTGATTCCACACAAATCTTAAAATAATTTGTTCTAACTCTCTGAAGAAAGTCCATGGTATTTTGATAGGGATTGCATTAAACGTGTAAATTGCCCTGGGTAACATTGACATTTTTACAATATTAATTCTGCCAATCCATGAGCATGGAATATTTTTCCATCTCTTTGTGTCTTCCTCAATTTCTTTCAGAAGTGTTCTATAGTTTTTAGGATATAGATCTTTTACCTCTTTGGTTAGGTTTATTCCTAGGTATCTTATGCTTTTGGGTGCAATTGTAAATGGGATTGACTCCTTAATTTCTCTTTCTTCAGTCTCATTGTTAGTGTATAGAAATGCCATTGATTTCTGGGCATTGATTTTGTATCCTGCCACACTACCAAATTGCTGTATGAGTTCTAGCAATCTTGGGGTGGAGGCTTTTGGGTTTTCTATGTAGAGTATCATGTCATCGGTGAAGAGGGAGAGTTTGACTTCTTCTTTGCCAATTTGAATTGTGCAAAAGCTTCTTATCTTGATGAAGTCCCAATAGTTCATTTTGGCTTTTGTTTCTCTTGCCTTCATGGACGTATCTTGCAAGAAGTTATTGTGGCCATGTTCAAAAAGGGTATTGCCTCCCTTTTCTCCTCTAGGATTTTGATGGAATCTGGTCTCACATTTAGATCTTTCATACATTTTGAGTTTATCTTTGTGTATGGTGTAAGAGAATGGTCCAGTTTCATTCTTCTGCATGTGGATGTCCAATTTTCCCAGCACCATTTATTGAAGAGACTGTCTTTTTTTCCAGTGGATAGTCTTTCCTCCTTTGTCGAATATTAATTGATCATAAAGTTGAGGGTCCACTTCTGGATTCTCTATTCTGTTCCATTGATCTATGTGTCTGTTTTTGTGCCAGTACCACACTGTCTTCATGACCACGGCTTTGTAGTTCAACTTGAAATCTGGCATTGTGATGCCCCCCAGCTATCGTTTTCTTTTTTAAAATTCCCCTGGCTATTCAGGGTCTTTTCTGATTCCACACAAATCTTAAAAATTTGTTCCAACTCTCTGAAGAAAGTCCATGGTATTTTTTTAAAAATTTTTCTTTATTTATGATAGTCACACACAGAGAGAGAGAGAGAGAGAGAGAGAGAGAGAGAGAGAGGCAGAGACATAGGCAGAGGGAGAAGCAGGCTCCATGCACTGGAAGCCCGATGTGGGATTCGATCCCGGGTCTCCAGGATCGCACTCTGGGCCAAAGGCAGGCGCCAAACCGCCGTGCCACCCAGGGATCCCAAGTCCATGGTATTTTGATAGGGATTGCATTAAATGTGTAAATTGACATTTCATAATATTAATTCTGCCAATCCATGAGCATGGAATATTTTTCCATCTCTTTGTGTCTTCCTCAATTTCTTTCAGAAGTGTTCTATAGTTTTTAGGGTATAGATCCTTTACCTCTTTGGTTAGGTTTTTCCTAGTATCTTATGCTTTTGGGTGCAATTGTAAATGGGATTCACTCCTTAATTTCTCTTTCTTCAGTCTCATTGTTAGTGTATAGAAATGCCACTGACTTCTGGGCATTGATTTTGTATACTGCCACACTGCCAAACTGCTGTAGGAGTTCTAGCAATCTTGGGGTGGAGTCTTTCGGGTTTTCTATGTACAGTATCATGCCATCCGTGAAGAGGGAGAGTTTGACTTCTTCTTTGCCAATTTGAATGCCTTTTATTTCTTTCTATTGCCTGATTGCTGTGGCTAGGACTTCTAGTACTACGTTGAATAGCAGTGGTGAGAGTGCACATCCCTGTCTTGTTCCTGATCTTAGGGGAAAGGCTCCCAGGGTTTCCCCATTGAGAATGATATTTGCTGTGGGCTTTTCATAGATGGCTTTTAAGATGCTGAGAAATGTTCCCTCTATCCCTACACTCCGAAGAGTTTTGATCAGGAATGGATGCTGTATTTTGTCAAATGCTTTTTCTGCATCTATTGAGAGGATCATACGGTTCTTGTTTTTTCTCTTGCTGATACGATCAATCACATTGATTGTTTTACAAGTGTTGAACCAGCCTTGCATCCCGGGGATAAATCCCACTTGGTCATGGTGAATAATCTCCTTAATGTATTGTTGGATCCTGTTGGCTAGTACCTTGTTGAGAATTTTTTCATCCATGTTCATCAGGGATATTGGTCTATAATTCTCCTTTTTGGTGGGGTCTTTGTCTGGTTTTGGAATTAAGGTGATGCTGACCTCATAGAACGAGTTTGGAAGTATTCCATCTCTATCTTTCCGAACAGCTTTAGTAGAATAGGGATGGTTTCTTCTTTAAACGTTTGATAGAATTCCCCTGGGAAGCCATCTGGCCCTGGACTTTTGTGTCTTGGGAAGTTTTTGATGACTGCTTCAATTTCCTCCCTGGTTATTAGCCTGTTCAGGTTTTCTACTTCCTGTTCCAGTTTTGGTAGTTTGTGGTTTTTCAGAAATGTATTCATTTCTTCTAGATTGCCTAATTTATTGGTGCATAGCTGCTCATAGTATGTTTTTTAAAATCGTTTGTATTTCCCTGGTGTTGGTGGTGATCTCTCCTTTCTCATTCATGATTTTATTAATTTCAGTCTTTTCTCTCTTCTTTTCAATAAGGCTGGCTAATGGTTTATCTATCTTATTAATTTTTTCAAAGAACCATCTCCTGGTTTTGTTAATCTGTTCCACAGTTCTTCTGGTCTCTATTTCATTGAGTTCTGCTCGAATCTTTATTAACTCTCTTCTTCTGCTCGGTGTAGGATCTATTTGCTGTTTTTTCTCCAGCTCCTTTAGGTGCAAGGTTAGCTTTTGTATTTGAGTTCTTTCCAGTTTTTGGATGGATGCTTGTATTGCAATGTATTTCCCCCTCATGACTACTTTTGCTGTGTCCCAAAGATTTTGAACGGTTGTATCTTCATTCTCATTAGTTTCCATAAATCTTTTTAATTCTTCTCTAATTTCCTGGTTGACCCTTTAATATTTTAGCAGGATGGTGCTTAACCTCCACGTGTTTGAAATCCTTCCAAACTTCTTCTTGTGATTTAGTTCTAATTTCAAAGCATTATGGTCTGAAAATATGCAGGGGATGATCCCAATCTTTTGGTATTGGTTAAGACCTGATTTGTGACCCAGTATGTGGTCTATTCTGGAGAAAGTTCCATGTGCACTTGAGAAGAATGTATATTCAGTTGTGTTTGGATGTAAAGTTCTGTAAATATCTGTGAAATCCATCTGGTCCAGTGTATCATTTAAAGCTCTTGTTTCTTTAGAGATGTTGTGCTTAGAATACCTGTCAATTGTAGAAAGCGCTACATTCAAGTCACCAAGTGTATTATTATCTAAGTATGTCTTAACTTTGGTTATTAACTGATTGATATACTTGGCAGCTCCCACATTCGGGGCATAAATATTGATGATTGTTAGGTCCTCTTGTTGGATAGATTCTTTAAGTATGATATAGTGTCCCTCTTCATCTCTTACTTCAGTCTTCGGGATAAACTTTAGTTTATCTCATATAAGGATGGCTACCCCTGCTTTCTTTTGAGGGCCATTTGAATGGTACATGGTTCTCCAACCTTTTATTTTCAGGCTGTAGGTGTCCTTATGTCTAAAATGAGTCTTTTGTAGACAGCAAATAGATGGGTCTTGCTTTCTTTATCCAGTCTGAAACCCTGTGTCTTTTGATGGAGTCATTAAGCCCATTCATGTTCAGAGTTACTATTGAAAGATATGAATTTAGTGTCATCATGGTACCTATTCAGTCCCTGTTTTTGTCGATTGTTCCCTTGGACTTCCTGTATTACAGAATCCCCCTTAGTATTTCTTGCAGAGCTGGCTTCGTGGTCACATATTCTTTCAGTTTCTCTCTATCTTGGAAGCTCTTTGTCTCTCCTTCTATTCTGAATGAGAGCCTTGCTGGATAAAGTATTCTTGGCTGAATGTTCTTCTCATTTAGGACCCTGGATATATGCTGCCAGCCCTTTCTGGCCTGCCAGGTCTCTGTGGAGAAGTCTGCTGTTAATCTAATATTTCTCCCCATAAAAGTTAGAGATTTCTTGTCTCTTGCTGCTTTAAGGATCTTGTCTTTACCTTTGGAATTTGCAAGTTTCACTATTAAATGTTGAGGTGTTGAGCGGTTTTTATTGATTTTAGGGGGGGATCTATTTCCTGAATCTGAATGCCTGTTTCCCTCCCAAAATTAAGGAAGTTCTCAGCTATGATTTGTTCAAATACATATTCTGGACCTCTGTTCCTTTCGGCACCCTCGGGAACCCCAATTAAATGTAGATTTTTCCTTCCGAGGCTGTCATTTATTTCCCTTAACCTATCCTCATGATCTTTTAATTGTTTCTCTCTTTTTTCCTCAGTTTCCTTCCTTGCCATCAACTTGTCTTCTATGTCACTCACTCGTTCTTCTACCTTGTTAACCCTCGTTGTTAGGACCTCTAGTTTGGATTGCATCTCATTTAGTTGATTTTTAATTTCTGCCTGATTAGATCTAAATTCTGCAGTCATGAAGTCTCTTGAATCCTTTATGCTTTTTTCTAGAGCCACCAGTAGCTTTATAATAGTGCCTCTGAATTGGCTTTCTGACATTGAATTATAATCCAAATTTTGTAACTCTGTGGGAGAGAGGACTGTTTCTGATTCTTTCTTTTGAGGTGACTTTTTCCTTCTAGTCATTTTGCTCAATGCAGAGTGGCCAAAAACAAGTTGTACTGGGAAAAGGAGAAAAAGAGAGAAGAGAAAAAAGAAAAAAAAAAGAAGAAGAAAAAAAAAGAGAAAAGAAAAAAAAAGGAGGGGGAAGCAAACAGAAAACAAAAAACAAGGGGGAGTATAGTCTGATTCTATATACTGTAAACCCCTTGTCTTCCCCTGGAACTTTCCAGTGCTGCTTGGTCAATAACTTGCTTTTCCCCTGTCCTTCTAGCTGGTCTTCTGGGGGAGGGGCCTGCTGTGCTGATTCTCAGGTGTGAGCACCTGGGGGAGCTGCCTAGCCCCCTGCCTGGTACATGGCTCAGTGAGAGTTGTTTATCCTGTTTATCCTGTGAGGCCACTGTGAGACTCAGTGGGGGTTGTTTATCCTGTGAGGCCCCAGGAGGAAAAACAACAGTGGCGGCCAGCTCTCCAGCCCTGGAGTCAGCTCCCGCAGTAACTACCACAGCTCCCAGTCTGCAGGGGCCTGGATGCTCTGGGGGTGGGGGCCGCTGATCTGCACAGCTCGGGGCCAACCAGTGCAGGAGCATCCTTGCTGTCCTGTACCCCCCCGGCCTCTGCCTGTCCCGGTGGGGAGCGCTGGATCTTGGGCTGTGTTCCCCAGTGCTGCAGGCTCCGGCCTGCGCTGCCGGAATCGTGCTCCCGGAGCTGCGCAGTTCCCTCCGCCCGAGCAGCCTCTGAGCTGCTCCCAGCTGGGCGCACGTGATTTGAGTATTTCAATGGCTACATCGTAGTTTACCATATAGCACAATTCACCATATAGAATTCACTTTCCCTATAAATGAAGAGTTTAGATAACAGCTACTTCCAATGTTTTATTACAGTAAAAGCAGGTTCACAAGGGATAAACCTACCAATGAGTTCTTAAATTTGTCTTTTTACCATGATTATACTATTTATTCAGTGGTAATAAAGATCGCAGTAATTAAAAAAAAAAAAGGTTACATGTTTGATTCCAAAACTGTTTTAAAAAATTTTTTATGTAATTTCAATATTTTGCCAATGTGGTATCAAGATTTTTCCCCACCTTGCTATTGAAAGTTTCTCTCCTTTCTTCCAGTCCCACAGCACAATAGTGTGGCTATCATCTATTCCAACTGAAGCCAAACGTTTCCCATCCGCTATAAAAATTAATCAGAGAGAGAGAGACTGACCAATAACATTCAGAAGATAAAAACCATTCAGTACATATCCTAAAACTAGCATCATATTTAAAATGTTATAAAATAATGTTAAATGTTAGGCATGCACATATAGCTATAAAAACAACCAGAATTTCTAAGCAAGAAAAGAATAATTTCTCATACATCTAAACACTGTTGACATTTTCTTTGACCTCATTTTCCTTATTTATCCACTAAGTTAGGATGGAGGAAATGAGGAAGGTAAGTGGAAAAAAGATTTTAAAATTAGAAGGAAATATTAATAAAGAAGGAAAGATTTACTTCAATTAATTTTACTCTAAGAACTCTACTGTGATGTAAGAACTCAGTGATTATGAAAATTAACTGAATGAAAAAAGATGTAGGTTACAACCCTGTATTGTCATTAATAGGAGTGTTTTTAGTGAAGGTCAATTATATTAGTTGTTGTTATTATTAAACAAGTAATAAATGTATTAGACAAATGATTGAACTCAGTCCTGCCGACAGGTATGCACATTTATAGGCTGCAAAGGCCCAAACAACAGTTAAACATTTGCCACTCTGCCACTTTCTGCAAACCTCAATTATTTCATTATCATTACTAGTGATATTTTTCTTGTTAACTCCTTTAGTTTGCCCAAATTAATCTTATTTCTTGAGTTTTAGCAGATCCCTAAATGCATATTTATGCTTTTCCCCAATAACTGATTCTCATTTCAGTTAGAGCAGCAGAAAGCACAAATTTACTGTCTATTAAAATGAAATTCTCTATTAATGGTATTTCTCCCCTCTTCCTAATCCACACTCTAGTTTTCATTGTAGATCTATGTGTAGTTGTTAAACTTTTTTTAAAAGATTTTATTTATTTGAGAAAGGGAGAGAGTGCGCACATAAGTAGGGGGGAGGTAGTTGTTAAACTTTTTAAAAAAGATTTTGTTTACTATTTGAGAGAGAGAGAGAGAGAGAGAGAGAAGTGGGAGAGAGAGCTTGAGCATGGAACCTGATGTGGGGCTAGATCTCAGGAACCTGAGATCATGACCTGTGCCTGTTAGACACTTAAACCACTCAGGTGCCCCTAAACTTTTAAAGATACAGCAAAGAGCTAAAATAGTTTAAAATTATTTTTGTAAGATAGCTTAGAATTGTCACTTCGTAGAAATGTTATAAAATAAATATTTCAGGGGCACCTGGGTGGCTTAGTGGTTGAGCACCTGCCTTTAAGTCAGGTCATGATCCCGGGGTTCTGGAATTGAGTCCTACATCAGGCTTCCTGTGGGAAGCCTGCTGCTCCCTCAGCCTATGTCTCTGCCACTAACTGTGTCTCTCATCAATAAACAAATAAAATATTTTTTAAAATTTCAGCATTCACCTCTCTCTTAGCTTATGCCCTAAACATTTTCAGTTTATTTTGTGGCTGTAAAATATTAAGTTAGATTGGGGTTTGCCCAAAGTGGGAAATACACACTAGTGGTAATTCAGATGGTTTTAGATGTTATGTAGACGTTTAATAGAAACATTATATTAATGAGTATTAAAAATAATACTCATTTTATTTAATATTTTAAAAATTAAATTATGTCAGTTAGCAAACTGACATTCTCAGCTCTGACTGGTTAGGACAATAATATGCACATTTGAAAACAATTATGGGAAGGTCATAGCTACAAGGCAAGTTTAGGTAACACTGATTTAGGCTATAATGCTATTTATCACCTATACATTTTAATCATTTTGAGACAGAAAACAGCCTTACCTGAGAAATCAACAGCACAGACGCCATATTGGTGGCAGCCCTTTAATACTGACAATGGTTTAATGGTCTCTGTATCCCATATGTGAATTGAGGGATCCCTGCCTACCTACAATAGAAAGAATTATAAAAGTCATACAAATAATTATTTATTTCCATGTCTATTAAAAGGAAATAAAACAGGACATTTTATAGTCTTTGTCTTGTTATATGCATTTATCAAATGAAAAATACAAAGCAGATCATATATGTGACTGACATTTCTTTCTTATATTTGTTGAAATGCTAATGTGACTAGGCCCAGTGTTTCTATGAATGTTTTATGGGACTTATAAATCTGATCCTATACTTTGTCAATAAAGATAATACTGAGTGCCCATAATTGGCTGTGCTCCTATGCTAGATACAATGAGCATAAAACACTCAGGAAAATTTTGCAAACTCATTAGGAAAACAAGATATTTTCAGTTAAATTAGAATATCTGGTAACATAGGTTTAATGAAGATGAAAAGGTTATACAGAAATGGAAGAGATGATACTTGATCTGGGCCTTCAAAAAGTGCAGTCTCAGATAAAAAGAGAAGAAAGTACATTCTAGGCTAGGATAATGGTATAAACAGAGATACAGAGGAGTTAAGATACCAAGCAGGTAAATAAGACTCTGAACAAATGTTATCACTTATGTTTTAACTTGGGTTATTTAGGTTCACTAATGTACAGATAAACTATAATTCATAATTATTCCTTTAGGCTCAAGTAATCACTGTCTTTAACTATGAGGATGAAGAGAAAGAATAGCTTTGCCTGTAAAGATAACTCCCAAAACAATGAATATAGCTGCCAATTATTATTAATTTTGACACTGATTTTATATAAAGACATAATAACAAGACTGCTGTCAGCTAATATTTCATAAGGTTTTTTAGCCAAATGTTCCCAGTGACTGTTAAGTTCTCTACCGAACTTCTGTAAAGCGTGGTACTTTTGAGAACTTTGCAGTACCACTGTCTCCTGGTTCTCTAATCTTTCTAATTCTTTTTTTTTTTAAGATTTTATTTATTTATTCCTGACAGAGACAGAGAGAGACAGAGAGACATTTTTTTTTTTAAGATTTTATTTATTTGAGAAAGGGAGAGAGAGTGCGCACATAAGTAGGGGGGAGGTAGTTGTTAAACTTTTTTTAAAAGATTTTATTTATTTATTCCTGACAGAGACAGAGAGAGAGAGAGAGAGAGAGAGAGAGAGAGAGAGAGAGAGAGAGAGAGAGAGAGAGAGAGAGAGAGAGAGAGAGAGAGAGAGAGAGAGAGAGAGAGAGAGAGAGAGAGAGAGAGAGAGAGAGAGAGAGAGAGAGAGAGAGAGAGAGAGAGAGAGAGAGAGAGAGAGAGAGAGAGAGAGAGAGAGAGAGAGAGAGAGAGAGAGAGAGAGAGAGAGAGAGAGAGAGAGAGAGAGAGAGAGAGAGAGAGAGAGAGAGAGAGAGAGAGAGAGAGAGAGAGAGAGAGAGAGAGAGAGAGAGAGAGAGAGAGAGAGAGAGAGAGAGAGAGAGAGAGAGAGAGAGAGAGAGAGAGAGAGAGAGAGAGAGAGAGAGAGAGAGAGAGAGAGAGAGAGAGAGAGAGAAGTGGGAGAGAGAGCTTGAGCATGGAACCTGATGTGGGGCAGATCTCAGGAACCTGAGATCATGACCTGTGCCTGTTAGACACTTAAACCACTCAGGTGCCCTAAAACTTTTATAGATACAGCAAAGAGCTAAAATAGTTTAAAATTATTTTTGTAAGATAGCTTACAATTGTCACTTCGTAGAATGTTATAAAATAAATATTTCAGGGGCACCTGGGTGGCTTAGTGGTTGAGCACCTGCCTTTAAGTCAGGTCATGATCCCGGGGTTCTGGAATTGAGTCCTTTTTTTTTTTTTTTTTTTTTTTAAGATTTTATTTATTTATTTCCATGTCTATTAAAAAGGAAATAAAACAGGACATTTTATAGTCTTTGTCTTGTTATATGCATTTATCAAATGAAAAATACAAAGCAGATCATATATGTGACTGACATTTCTTTCTATATTTGTTGAAATGCTAATGTGACTAGGCCCAGTGTTTCTATGAATGTTTTATGGGACTTATAAATCTGATCCTATACTTTGTCAATAAAGATAATACTGAGTGCCCATAATTGGCTGTGCTCCTATGCTAGATACAATGAGCATAAAACACTCAGGAAAATTTTGCAAACTCATTAGGAAAACAAGATATTTTCAGTTAAATTAGAATATCTGGTAACATAGGTTTAATGAAGATGAAAAGGTTATACAGAAAATGGAAGAGATGATACGTGATCTGGGCCTTCAAAAAGTGCAGTCTCAGATAAAAAGAGAAGAAAGTACATTCTAGCTAGGATAATGGTATAAACAGAGATACAGAGGAGTTAAGATACCAAGCAGGTAAATAAGGACTCTGAACAAATGTTATCACTTATGTTTTTACTTGGGTATTTAGGTTCACTAATGTACAGATAAACTATAATTCATAATTATTCCTTTAGGCTCAAGTAATCACTGTCTTTAACTATGAGGTGAAGAGAAAGAATAGCTTTGCCTGTAAAGGTACCTTCTTTCACTTCTTCACCTCCAATTACAATCACAGTTTATGACAAAAGACTATTATTTATTCTCCCAAAACAAACAAACAAAACACCATTTAGATTTGTCAGCTAAATTTCAAAGCCCTCAGATAAAATACTTAGGAAATATATTTATTTTTAATATTTTTTTCATTTTGAACCATTTTAAGAAACATATTCATTTTACTTTTGAAGTGTATAATTACAAAGATGAGACTAGGTGGTTGAAATAAAATATAGGAAAGAAATGGAAACACTGGGAGAAACCTGTGCTCTGGGAGAAAAACTTGGACTCTGTAGTGCCTAAAGCAGAGTGTTGTTGTTTAAGCAAAGTCAGAAGCAAGAGAGCAATGGCTTTATGGTGAAGGAAACCAGAATGTGTCACCCTAAAATATGACTCTGACATAAAAATTATTTTGAGCTAAAGGCAATAAAGCAGCAGCAAACCCCCCAAAACCCACCTCCTTTTCTGCATATAGGCAGGAGATACATATTTTTTCAATTTATTGAAATATAATTGGCATATAACATGCAAGTTTTCCATTGTTTTCCATTGTCTTGTCATTTCTCTGCCAATCTACTGTTTTTTATATAAGCTGAAATTCTAAGCCACCATTTTGAGTTACATTGGTTTAGATTTCTCCAACATGATGTACATACACTACACCTGTTAATAAACTTTTTGTTTTTGTTAATTTGGTTTTTTTGTTAAAGAGCCCCTGAAAACTTAGGAGGTCTAGAGATAAAGTTTTGCGCCTCTCCTGCAGTTGGTATCCAGGGATGTCCTGTGGGCATACTGACTTTTAATTTAATCTGGACCGAAGTCTTTCCAATCCCAGACTCATGGTAGCAAATGACCAGATTTAAAAAAAAAATTAAATTCAATTAATTGACATATAATGTATTACTGATTTCAGAGGCAGAGGTCAGTGATTCATCAGTCTTATATAACACCCAGAGCTCATTACATCATGTACCCTCCTTAATACCTATCACCCAGTCACCCCATCTCCTTGCCCCCCTCCCCTCCAGCAACCTTCACTTTGTTTCCTATGATTAAGAGTCTCTTATAGTTAAAATGACCAATTTTATATAGTCTTCATTAGAGTAGTACCAAAATAACGTTCAAGCTCCTTGCCAAACAGAATGGGAAAATAATTGTGCTTTAAGAGGAACCTTTTCTATCAACTAAACATAAGGATAAATGGTGCCACTCAGGCCCTCATCAACTCTTTTAATTAGCTCTTCATCATGTTTCTAAGATTTGAATACTTCAGACTACTCATAGTTCTTTGAATAATCTGTGTTTGGGGAGATTTTTGCCCCATTTTTACAAATACACAGAACACTTTCTTCAACCTCCCTTTCAGGTAAACTACTCAGCTCAAATGTCATCAACTCCATGAGGGTTTCTCTGATTCTATTTGGCACAATTAGTCCTTTCTTACAAGGCAAAAGGAATTTATGCATATCTCTACATTAGTGGTTTTCAGAAGGGCATAATCTTTGTCTCCCTGGGAACATTTGACAGTGTGAAGATATTTTTGGTTGTTACAACTAGATGGGTGGTGTTACTGACATCTGGTGGGTAGAGGCCAGGGATCCTGTGAGACATCCTACAATGTATAGGATTGCACTGTATACAACAATGCAATTAACCTCACCACAAAGGATTATCTGGCTCAAAATGTCAGTAGTGCCAAGGTTAACAAGCTCTGCTCTATACTTACAACCTTGTACCATGATATTTCTTGCATGTATGCCTTCCCCCTCAGAATATGAATATTTATCATGGCAACAGCATGGCTTATTTATCTTTATATTCCCAGCACATTTCCTGATACATAGCACATACTCTATGAATGTTTTTCAAAAAATGGAAGAAAAAAGGAAGTCAAGGAAGGAGAAAAAGAGAGAAAGAACAAGACGGAGGCACAAACAGAGAGAGGGAAGATGGGGTAAAGATAGGGAAGAGTTTTCTCTTTCAGGAAAGCTATATACAGTGATGCCCAAACTCACCTCAATATATCCTAGAAGGTATATTTACACAGCATTTAAAAAGTGAGACAGACTAAAGGAGCTTTAAGCTTTACCATTTACTAGGTGAGAGATCTTTGGGGAAATTAATTTCTTCTAGCCTAAGCTTTCCACATTTTTATGTAGAAATGGTTTCACTCTCATAGAGGTGAGGTGAGTGTAAAATACAGTTGAACTTTTGAACAAAGTGGGGGTTAGGGGTTACAATCACTGTACAGTCAAAAATCCATATATAACTTTTGACTCAAAATCTTAACCATTAATACCTGTTGACCATAGAATCAGTCAGTAAACACATATTTTGTAAATTACATGTGTTATGTACTATATTCTTATGATAAAGTAAGCTAGAAAAAAGAAAACATTAAGAAAATCATAAGGAAAACACATTTATAGTACTGTAAAAAATCTACCTGTGAGTGGAATCATGTACTTCAAACTTGCATTGCTCAAGGGTCAATCATACACACCAAGAAATTAGTACAGTCATTCTGTTACATAACATTTGTTAGATAATTTTATTATTATTATTTAAAGATTTTTAAATTATTATTATTATTTAAAGATTTTATTTATTGTTCATGAGAGAGAGAGGCAGAGACACAGGCAGAGGGAGAAGGAAGCTCCATGCAGTGAGCCAGATGTGGGACTCGATCCCGGGACTCCAGGATCATGCCCTGAGCTGAAGGCAGATGCTCAACCACTGAGCCACCAGGTGTCCCTAATTTTATTATTTTAAATAACTCAAAGAAACCAGGTTTCTAGTCTTTGTTTTCTATGTTTACTCACAAATTTTAAAAAATATATCCTGCCAGAAAGAAGATAAGCCAGAGCTCTTAGTTCTAAATAAAAAAGTAATAATAATCAAAACAATAAAACTCAAAGGAAAACTGTAGGAAAAAAGTTGGAATACATTTTATTTATGATATGAAATAAAATCCCATTCTAAAGAATTCTTTATTCTTCATTTCCTAAAAAACAAAAGATAGATTTTTTTTAAGTGGACTAACTATAAACCCAAACAAAGGTCTAACCTACCTGCCCTGTTGCCACATAGTCTTTCAAAGGATGAATAGCCAGGCAGAGAATATCATCATCATGACCCAGGTAAAAGCGCTGCGTGTTCTGTTGCCGATTGTAAATGACACCCACTGCTGCTACATGGTACACAATCTCACCAATTTGAGTATAAAACAGATTACTTCGACAGTCATAACCTCTGTAACTGAAAATAGAAAACATCATATAAAATTAACCTTCAACTTTTATCTGGTAAATATGGACTATAAAGAGAAGCAGGTACCTTTTAGGTCATTCAATTTCCAGTTTTATAAGATATTGAAATAAAACAAAATACAAATATCTTAAATTCCAAAAACTTTTATGAATTGTTCTGATTATGAATAGCTAAATCTATGCTATAATATGAATGAAAAAAGCAAGGTGCAGAAAGGTATATGTAGTATACTACATCTATTTTATACTACATATATTTTATACTATTTCCATAAGTGCAATATTAAATTTGTGTACTATAAAATAAAAATTGTTGATTTTTACAAGTGAAAAGGTATAGGACTGCCCTGGGAAGATGAAAAATGATGCCTGGAAGGGCAGAGCTGGGAAGATTTTTTCTTTTTTTTGAAGATCTAATTGGTTTTATTAAAAGATTCATAAAACAGGCAATATCTCATCTAGCAAGCAGAGGGGGGCTCCCTGGGAGAAGGATTTTCAAAGTGTATGCTTTTATGTGCATTGCTGAATCATGAGAATATATTATATATATTTCAAAAATGTTCAAATAATAATTCAAAAATATTATACACATCCAGAAAAAAATAGTCAAATTTTTCTAAAATGGTCAATATAATTCCACTTATAGCAACCTTTTTTTGCACTTCAAAGAAACTCCATGTATGATATGTAACTGTATAGAAATACTGTGTATTTTAACAATGGAGATAAAATATTCTTACTAAATGAATCCTTTTTTAAATTTCTGAAAGCCTTATCAGTCAGGTATGAAAATGATTACTAGGTGGAGGGAAAGGGAAGCGTTGAATTGGAAAATCTGCTGTTCTAGGATGAAATGTGAGATCTGTATTGCCAGATGTTCTAAGAAAATCCAGAAATTGTATTTTATTGAAATTAAAATACAAAGGCAAAATGGAGGCTCTCTAAAAGGCACAATATAATTCCAAGTCAGGATTATTTAGGGGAGATGATAATCTCTTATATTTTACCTATCTTCATTTGTTTAAAGACAAGAGATCCATGTCTATGAAAACAATGCTAAACTTTCATAAGGTATATTTACTATAAATACTCATACAGTGTTTATTATGTGCCCGATTATATTCTAAGTCACCACAAACACTGGCTTATTTACTCCTCATCAGAAACCCCATAAAATAGGTACTATTAGTTCATTTTACAGATGGGGAAAGAGGCAAAGGGAGGCAAAGTGACTTGCTCAAAGACACAGAGCTACTAAACGTGAACCGAAATGTAAACGTATAAATGAAAAATAGTTGTTTCATACCCATGAACAAAGTGTAATCGAATACTGTTTCCTGGAGCCCTCTCTCTTCTTTTAGAGGTACCACTTTTTTGTTTCTCCTTGTACTGTTCTTTAAGCTGAGGTAGATCTTCTTTGTAAACCTTTAAATAATATACATAAATAAAAATATTCTTAGAATAAAGATGTTCATAGATTTTTTTTTAAAGATTTTATTTATTTATTCATGAGAGACACAGAGAGAGGCAGAGATACAGGCAGACGGAGAAGCAGGCTCCATGCAGGGAACCCGATGTTGGACTCAATCCGGGGTCCCCAGGATCACGGCCTGGGCCGAAGGCAAGTGCTAAACTGCTGAGCCACCCGGGCTGCCCTGTTCATAGATTCTTAATGTAACTTTCAGACATTATGGTTGCTATTGATCACTAAAGTTTTAACAGTTATCTTAAAAAGGAAGGTATTTTATGAATTTTTCTTCCTTGGAAATAACAAATTTACATTTTCTATATATCACACTGACAAATATGTATTTAGTGTTCCATGGAATTTTTATACTTCCTAAGAAAATATTTTAAAGAGAATAAATGGGAGTGTACTGTGACAAAAAGCTATAGTCAAATACAATACAGGTATATTTGATATATCAAATATTTAATTATAAAAGAACTAAAGTTTTACACAAGTACACTTTAACTCTTAAAAAAGGAAAACTGAAGTAGACAAAATTTCCTGGAAAATTAAAAACCACAAAAGATAACAATAAATCAACAAACAATAGGGAGAAAGATAAATAAGAAAATACACTTTTGGAAAAAAATCATGTGAA
Source organism: Vulpes lagopus (assembly GCF_018345385.1). Taxonomy (NCBI): domain Eukaryota; kingdom Metazoa; phylum Chordata; class Mammalia; order Carnivora; family Canidae; genus Vulpes; species Vulpes lagopus. The sequence goes on along the minus strand of NC_054829.1, from coordinate 13,448,241 downwards.
GATAATTACCTGCCGACGGTAGGTAAGCTGAGTCTCTTGTTCAATTTCAGAATCCAGCTCTGGAACATCAGACATATCTGAATCTGATTCATCACTATTAGAGTCAGCCAGACTTTCTGTAATTTAAAAAAATGAAATATTACTTGTTTGAAGAACATTCATTTTCAAAACAGCACGTAAAATTAATGATTAAGAGCTGACTGTGTCAACTGACATGGTAACAAGCCATAAAACAATCAAATGAAATGACCTATTCAAAGTGACATAGATGTCAATAAACTGTACTACAGATTATCTTCTTCACTCACTGCAAACTCAACAGCTACTTTAAGTCCCTTCACTGGTACCCAGTGACTGCTACATCAAACTTAAATGTTAGTTCAAACATAAGTGAATATAACTTAACATGAAAAATATCTAGAAAATACTATATGCAACAAATGAATTGATATTAGATAATTTTTCTTTCTCAGAAAAACCATATATGAAACCTAGGTATTGGGCAGCCCGGGTGGCTCAGCAGGTTAGCGCCACCTTCAGCCCAGGGTGTGATCCTGGAGACCTGGGATCAAGTCCCATGTCAGGCTCCCTCCAATGGAGCCTGCCTCTTCTTCTGCCTGGGTCTCTGCCTCACTGTGTCTCTCATGAATAAATAAATAAAATCTTAAAAAAAAAAAAAAAAAAGAAACCTAGGTACTTATCTCCCCAAGAATACATTAAATGTTTGTTTTGATAATGTAATGGTTTTATCAGTCATCACTGGGTAGATTAAAGTGCATGCAAAAGTACTTTGTATTCTAAACATATATGCCTAGTATTTTAATGTACAAAATCCACTAATAATATAATAATAAGACACTGTCCTGTTAATTATAAGGCTAGATTACACTACAATAGTAAAATCGTTATTTTGGGGTTACTGAAGTTTTTTGACAGAAAAACGATTTAAGCAGTGTATACTACTCACCTTGGGGTGCTATGTGAAGAGCATCTTTTAATTTTCTTTCAGGAATAAATTTCCACTGAAAGACAGAGTGATCTGCTCCACCAATAGAAATAACCCACTGATAGTCATGTGACCATCTGACATTAGTTACGTGAGCCGAATGGCCAATATATTTTTTAAACTTGGCCCCTATAACAAAAAATATGCCTTTAAATTGATAAATGCCAATGCCCAAAAATATCACATCAAACAACAATTTCTTTTTTTTTTCAAACAACAATTTCTATACTTGAATCAATACGTCCTCCATTATCTTAATCATGATCAAAGGGTAAAAATATTAATTCAAAAATTTGTTGAATGAATAAATGAATGAGTCTACACTAAGGGATGTAAGTATTTCCTCTACTGATTCACAATATAATTAGTTAGGAACCACAAGGGTTGTGAGGCATTTTCTTACTGCTTTGAGAAAAGCCTGCAGCCACAAAGGCATCAACTTTTTCCATTATATGAAAATTTGAATGTTTTGGCCTGAGGCCTTTTGTTTTAAGCAAAATTGAACCAGTCTACTTCACCCTGACTACTCCCAGCCCCAACAGCCAGAGGATCCTTTTAAAACTTAAGCTATCAACAACATACTTTCAAACTTAATACAGCGACATATAAAGAGGAATACAAAACATAATCAAATGGGATTCATGCCAGGAATGCAGGTTGGTTCACGGTCAAAAATCAATGTAATACATCATTTTCACTGAAGTAAAATATGCCCAGCTGTCCCCAAAACTGTCCCTTATTGTAGTTCTTTAAATTTATATATTTTGTATAATGTTCTTCAGTGTAAGTTTGTCTAATGTTTCTTCATAATTAGATTCAGATGGTGTGTTTTTTGGCATAGGTGATATTGGATCCTTTTGGATACATCGTTTCAAGGGGCACAGTTCTATCATTAGTCACATTAAGTTCTATCATTTGGTTAAGGTAGTGTACATCACAAATTAAATTTAAATAATATAAAAAGAGGGTGCCTAGGTAGCTCAGTCAGTTGAGCTTCTGCCTTTGGCTCAGGTCATGATCCCAGGATCCTCTCTCTGTCAAAAATAAATAATAAAATAAACATTTTAAAGGTGGTATACACCATATTTCTCTAACTGTAAAGGAACTAACTTTGCTGTTAATTAAAAACAAAACAAAACACCTGTGTGACAAGAACCATTTTTGTGGTTCTAAAGTCAGAAAACATTTTCTATATCCTGCTTAGATAGCCTGATATTTGGCAATACACACACACACACACACACACACACACATCCCTATTGGAGTATACTGGATACAATAATGTTTGGCTTCATTTTGAGAATGTTTTAAATTTTTTATTTTTTATTTTAATTTTATTTATATACATTGTTAGGAATTTTCTATTTACGAGAGAGAGACAGAGCGCGCGAGCACGCACACATAAGCAGAGGGAACAGTAGGAGAAGCTCCCCACCTAGCAGGGAGCCCAATGTTCCCTGGATCCGCCAGGACCCCAGCATCATGACCCTGAGCCAAAGGCAGATGCTCAACTGACTGAGCCACCCAGAAAACCCATTTTAAAATTTTTAAATTAAGTTATAAAAGGCCTGTCAGGATGGCAAAGCTCCATCAATTAAAATCTGGAGTTAAACTTTCACCTTGGCCATGAGTTAAGGGATAGCCATCTTAAAGCATAAAAGATTTGAACAAAGCTCATCTAAATTACAATTTGCTGCTTAATAACAATGCTGATATTTTAGGAACCAATTTTTTAATGTAGCTTAATAGAAGTCACTAACTTGATAGATGGGTAACTTGCCACAGTTCACCTAGGAAAGCCTAATAAGGTAAGATTTAGTCCCATTCCTTTATATGAGAATGCATTATTTGCCCATCAAAATGGATTTCATTATGACTTTCTTCAATGGGGTCTTTTAAGTACTCTTAGCCACCAGAGAGTCTTAGAAGGTAAAGCCAGAGATTCCAGCAAACCAAAGTCCAAGTTTTTAAGATGTACTAATGTCATGTTTAGGTACATGAAGAAGAGCTGTATGAGGATCTATTAGAATAAACTATATTGGGCAACAGACCCAAGAAAGATGTAAATAATCCTGTAAATCCCTTCCAAATTATATTCTGTGGGATCCCTGGGTGGCGCAGCAGTTTGGCGCCTGCCTTTGGCTCAGGGCGCGATCCTGGAGACCCGGGATCGAATCCCACATCGGGCTCCCGGTGCATGGAGCCTGCTTCTCCCTCTGCCTGTGTCTCTGCCTCTCTCTCCCTCTCTCTGTGACTATCATAAGTAAAAATTAAAAAAAAAACAAACAAAAAAACCAAATTATATTCTGTGACATTTCAAAGATCAATCTCTCTAGAAGAACGAAGGCAGGTTAACAAAAAAGTTGTAGAATATATCTAAGAGAAGCCAATTCTTTCTTATTTTAATTTTTTAAAAAAGATTTTATATATTTATGATAGAGAGAGAGAGAGAGAGAGAGAGAGAGAGAGAGAGGCAGAGACACAGGCAGAGGGAGAGGCAGGCTCCATGCCGGGAGCTCAACACGGGACTTGATCCCCAGGCTCCAGGATCATGCCCTGGGCCAAAGGCAGGCGCTAAACTGCTGAGCCACCCAGGGATCCCCCTTTTTTTAAAAAAGATTTTATTTATTTATTCATGAGAGACACACACAGAGAGAAGCAGAGACATAGACAGAGGGAGAAGCAGGCTCCATGCAAGGAGCCCGATGTGGGACTCGATCCTGGATTGCACCTTGAGCCAAAGGCAGACGCCCAACCGCTGAGCCACCCAGGCATCCCAGAAGCCAATTATTCTAATTAAAGGGGCTATATTAATAATTATCTAATAACCAGAACTACTTATTTAACTATGATAAACAGGTATTTTAAAAGTGAACCTAGATATCATATCTTTTGTGAAATGTCTCTGACTCAAGACCAAGTATATCATCCTATATGTTTCCCAGATTCCCTGGCATTACCCTATGTGATTATACTGACATTGAAATGTAATGGTCAGTTACTTGCTAATTCTTGTAATAAACTTATTAGCTCCTTAGAGAGGAGTGGAATCTTGTTTACTCTAAATCCCTAGTGCCTGGTATGTAGGAAGTATTCATTATATATTTGAATAAAGATAAAGAAAGAAAAAGAAAAAGATCACATTTCCCCTTACTATGCCTGTACAGTTGAGTTGGAATACTAGATTATAGAGAAGGGAGGAAGAGTAGTGAAGGAAATGAGAGGGGATGAACATAACTCTAACTCTTCTAATTATAAAAGGATGATGTGTAAAGAATATTAGAGTTGGAATAAAAACACTAGAGCTTAAGTGTCAGCTTGATGGCTTAATAGCACAGGAGCTCGAGCATATCATTTAACCTCTGTTGGACTCCAATTCCACTCTAACGTAAATTAGGTTATAAGCTCTCAAAGTCCCTTAACTATGAAAACTCTGGCCTATGACAGGAAATGATAAAAGAATAGTTAAGGCCTAAAGAGTATGCCATCAATTACAACTAATATCTCAGAGAAATGATTTATCAAAGCAAGCTAGAACGGTCATAGAAACTTCCCTAATTTAAAGGAGACGGGAATAATAATTCTTGGTGAAATATTTCTGTTTTGATGATCCTATTTCTTAAATAATTTATTTTATTTTATTTTAAGATTTTATTTATTCATGAGACACACACACAGAGAGAGAGAGAGAGAGAGAGAGAGAGAGAGAGAGAGGCAGGCAGAGGGAGAAGCAGGCTCCTTGCAGGGAGCCTGATGTGGGACTTGATCCCAGGACTCCAGGATCACGCCCTGGGCTGAAGGCAGGCACCAAACTGCTGAGCCACCCAGGGATCCCAAAAATAATTTATTTTAAAGCATATTAACACAAAATTAATATGAGCTAAATCTCTCCAAAAAGTTGTAGCAATTTAACAAGATTTTTTCCTATTTATGTTTTAATGACCTTAATCCTCTTACTTAAATATATATATATTTTTTGTTTTTAAGTAACCTCCACCCTTAATGTGGAGCTCGAACTTGCAACCCCAAGATCAAGAGTCAGATGCTCCTTGAACTGAGCCAGCCAGGTACCCTGACCTTAATACTTCTTTATAAAATATATGAGACTACCTTTCTTTTTTTTTTTTTATTTTGAAAGATTTTATTTATTACTCATGAGAGACAGAGAGAGAGAGGCAGAGACACAGGCAGAGGGAGAAGCAGGCTCCATGCAGGGAGCCCGACGTGGGACTCGATCCCGGGTCTCCAGGATCACACCCTGGGCTGAAGGTGGTGCTAAACCACGGAGCCACCCAGGCTGCCTGAGACTACCTTTCTGACCCTAGTATAATAATATTTTAATACACAAGACAGAACTATTCATTAAAGGAGATAAACAGATTCAACTACACTGAAGTTAACAACTGGTCAACAAAGGATATAATCAATAATTATTATAAGTCATTATAACAATTATAATAAGGTATAATAATTATAGTAAATCAAACTAGGAAAAGACATTTGCAACCCATAAAAAATACAAATCATTTGTACCTGGAATATGTGAAAAAACTTCAACAAATTCATAAAATTCTATAGAAAAACAGGCAAAAGATAGCAACCTGTGTCTGACAAAAGAGGAAATGCAGAAAATCAAAAAATAATGGGAAAGATGCTCGATCTCAGTAGACAGATGTAAATTAAGACCACAAATTAGATTTGCACAAATTAGTAAGTGTGGCAATGCCAAGTGCTGAAAAGGACCTGGATCAGCAGGCTTCTTAAAATGGTATAACCACTTTGGAAAATAATTTGGCATTTTCTTATAAATTCTCTTATGATCTAGCAATTTCACTCCTAAGTATACATCTTTGAGAAACTTGTGTATAATAGCAAAAAAACTGGAAATGACCCAGATGTCCATCACAGGAGAATAAATGCATGAATTATATCATATATTCACAACACAGTATTTTACCACCAGGAAGAATATACTAGAACTACATACAACAATATGGATGAATCTTAGAAAACAAGTCCCATGGGGACTTAGCACCTGCCTTCAGCCCAGGGAGTGATCCTGGAGTCCAGGGATCGAGTCCCACATCAGGCTCCCTACATGGAGCTTGCTTCTCCATCTGCCTATGTCTCTGCCTCTCTCTGCCTCTCATGAATAAATAAATAAAATCTTAAGAAAAAAAGAAAAGAAAGAAAACAAGTCCCAAGTAAATTTCTAACATAAATGTTTTCTGTTTGATGTTTGTTTGTCCAATGAATTTTCTTATCAAATCTAAAGAAAGATTTTTTACCAAATACAAATTTTCATCTGTCAAGAAGTAGAAAGTCTTTGACAACTATTAACAATGATGGAGGTGTTAGCTTACAGCAACAACCGTCTTCACCTCTCCAGCCTCCCACACTCCTGCCACCTCACCCTTTACCATAGACCATATACTGCTGTCTGGGAAAAGTATGATTATTTGAGAGAAATTACTGTCAAAAGCAAAAGAATTTAGACAGAGGATAATAATGGGGGGAAAAAAGGAGAAGTAATGCTTTGGGCTAGGATTCAAGAGGGCTAAATGTGGAAGAGGATCATTCTCATTGAGCTAATCTTGTGTGTTTGAATGATTCTACAATATAAGCTATTTCTATTATTTACTTCCACATTGTGTAAAAGCTGCACTCCTTGGAATGTAACGAGTATTTACTTATGTGGTTATCTAACATGTGTTAGTACAGTAGACACATTATTTTCCCAAACTTAAGTTGGATCAATAGTACAACTTAATGTATGAAAGAATGTACAACTTTGTTACTAATCTAAATGATAATTTTTCTAGTAATACTGCTAACTTTATGCAAGTATGTAAATTCAGAATCTTAATATATTTCTGTTAATTCTTTGAAGATGCAGTAGTTACATCCTATCTTCTGTTCTCCCGATTACTTATACATGGTCTTCTCAAGCTAACTCAACAAGTACCTAGAAATAAAAAACCTTTATTATAAAATAGATTTCTCACAAAAATCTAATAAAAAGAAAAATAAGGAAAACAATTTATATTATTGAAGCAGTGACTGGACAAGACTAATTTTCTGAGACTTCAGTAAAATATTCCCACAATTTAGATTACTATACATTTTTAAAATGAAGAAAAATTGGGGTGCCTGGGTGGCTCAATTGGTTAAGTGGCTGCCTTCGGCTCAGCATGATCTCAGGGTCCTGAATTGAGCCTCATGTCAGGTTCCCTGCTCAGTGGGGAGTCTGCTTCTTGCTCTGCGCTCCCCTCTGCCATCCGCTCATGTACTCTCTGTCGCTCTCTCAAATAAATAAAATCTTTTTTTTTTTAAAGATTATTTATTTATTTATTCATAGAGACACAGAGAGAGAATGAGAGGCAGAGACACAGGCAGAGGGAGAAGCAGGCTCCATGCAGAGAGCCTGACGTGGGACTTGATCCAGGGTCTCCAGGATCACGCCCTGAGCTGCAGGCGGCGCCAAACCGCTGTGCCACCGGGGCTGCCCAAATAAAATCTTTTTAAAAAAATGAAGTAAAATTATCGTGCAACAAAAATACTGTCAATAAGCTGCAAAACATAAAAATTGCCAATAAATCACATTCACTTGACTAAGAATGCTCAGAAAATTATTTTTGTCTTTGTATAGAGTTTGCATATGAAACAGTGAGTAGAAGCAACGTCTAAGATCAGGATCATTGTGATTAATCTTACTGAATTTCACACACCTTCTAACTAAGCAGGTCTTATTTTGAGTCATAATAAAATCTGTTGTGCCTGGTAACTCTCATGTCCTGGCTATAAGGTAGGATTCAGAAACAGGGTATTTTAATTATTAGAGAGTTAGCTAGCCTTTATTAATACACTTAGCATTACTTATGGATGCAATTTCACAGGCACCTAGGAAGCTGACACCCTGCAAGCAGGAATCAACAACATGGTACAGGTGGCAAGATCTGGAATTTACCATTTTACTATAAAGGCACAACAGAAATGCTAGCATAGACTTCTGGGAGAACAAGGCTCTTAAGTTTGACATCAATGATCTATTTAAATACAATTATTCCAGCTATTCCCATAATCACCTTTTTACTGAACTGAATTTTAACATTCATCCAAAAGCTTTTATCAATAACCCAGTAAAAATCATTATTACATTTGCTACAGACGTTAATGCTCTAGGAATATGCTCACTGTACTTAATCTAAAGCTCCATACTGTGGGAAAGAATTCTTTGAAAACTAAATTTTAGAAAAAAACTTTGCTTTCCCTGAATAGTAAAAAAATGCTTTGATGAGGGGCACACCTGGCTGGCTCAGTTGGTACTCCTGATCTTGGAGTCATAAGTTCGAACCCCATGTTGGGACAAGTTTAGTGAAACAAACAAGCAAGCAAACTGTGTGTCAACTATAATCAACAAGTTTTAAAAAAATAGCTATGGTGAAAATTATTTTGTGCCCCACTTTTCTTTATTTTTGTATCATTCTGTATTTTGTATTGCTTTGGTTTTCAGGAAACTAATTTCCAGATACTAATTTTTATATAGTTATATAACTATTTTAGTACTTATGGACTTGTTATAAGCCGACTCAAATACTTTATGGAACAGGCATGGGATAAATAAGTAACTAATACAGTGTTTCATTTAATTATCTCCAAGTCTATCAACAGAATGGTTAATATTGTTTGAGATCCAAGAGAAAAAGGTGATACAGAAAATGTGTAGAAAATAATCAATAAGACTCCTTATTTTTCTTACTCTGTTATACAAAGTATACAAATGTTAGAACAATATATGTTACAGATTTAAGCAAAAACACATGTGTACATGAAAACCAACCAACAAACCAACAGGTTCCAAACTGTGACCTGAACTTGTAGAGCTGACTACTTCATCAGAATTCTTGAGAAAAAGGAATATAAAAAATGTCTTCTCAAAGATCTATGTTCAATGAGTTAAATGATTAAAGGTATTAAGTCATAACAAAAGTATATAATCAAAAAAAAAAAAGTATATAATCATCATTGCATAGTTTGGCTATATCAAACAATTCTGGAAATGGGAAAAATGATTGTTTAAAAAGAGAGAATATATTAATCCATTCGTAATACACAAATTCAAAAATAATTTTCTAATAAAGATTTCATGTCCAAAATTAATAATAACAATATTTTTTGAATTGGCAAAATAAAATATAGCTAATTTTGCTCATTTTCATGCAACCCTTCACTAATTAATCAGTACATGTATTCCAAAAAATATAAACCCTGGGATGCCTGGGTGGCTCAGCGGTTAGGCATCTGCCTTGGCTCAGGTTGTGATCCCAGGGTCCTGGGATAGAGTCCCACATCGGGCTCCTTGAATGGAGCCTGTTTCTCCCTTTGCCTGTGTCTCTGCCTCTCTCTCTCTTTCTGTCTCTCTCATGAATAAACAGATAAAATCTTTTAAAAAAATATTTTATTGACCTCAAAATTAATTTTCTACAAGAACTTAAAAGTCTTAGGATGCCTGGGTGGCTTAGAGGTTGAGTGTCTGCTTTTGGCTCAGGGCATAATCCTGGCGTCCAGGATTGAGTCCTGTACCGGGATCCTTACAGGGAGCCTGCTTCTCCTTCTGCCTATATCTCTGCCTCTCTCTCTGAGTATCCCTCATGAATAAATTAATAAAATCTTAAAAAAAAAAAGAACGCAAAAGTCTTTTATAACAGACTTAATAGTATTTTGAAAAGAAAGGATACCTTTTCTCAAACAAGGATATCGGAATAATTTTATAATTCCGTAGTCATCAGCTGTAACTAAAACTTGGCCAATGTAATTTCCATCTACTGAATTTATATCATTGATATCTGAATACTTGGGCCAAATTCCATTTACTTCAAGGCCTGAAACACATGTCCATGAAGCCCAATGAACACCTTTTATTTCTTCTTTGTTTGTCACTTCTTTTCCTCCTAGAAAGAAATCATAGTCTTAATTTAAGAAGTTATTTAATTTTATTTTTTCTCAAGCATAAATTATACTAATATAGTAAACTGCAAAGTTTGAATATCTTCCTACTACAGTTAAAGGAGAGTATTATGAATAGGTAGGTGAATATGGTAAAGAGAGAAGAAAGTTAAATGCAAGGAATTAAAAAAAAAAAAAAGCCACTACCAAAATTATACAAACACACACAAATTGGATTCTGATGCAGCTCAGAAGAAGGTTCACTTATGCGGAGAATAAACATGAACCCTATTAAAAATCATGCTAGATTAGTCACAATAGGGTAAATTAGAAGAACAAGTAAAATCTTTAAGCAAATGGCATGTCAGTTATTAAATAAGAAACCTAAGAAGATGTATGGTTGTGAAAAAAAAGAAAACCGAAAAAGACCAAGAAGGAAGGATAAGCAAGGAGTAAATACATTTACATTAGAGAACAGGACTTTAAAATTTAGTCACTTTTCATTACATACAGATTGTTAATGAAAAACACATGGGGAGATGCATTAATTTAATCATGCACCTAGTCTTACTAAGTAAGTTGTTGGAAAACAGTGACTAATTCATTAACTATCATAATAAATGAAGTACTAAAAGCATATTTTGATGGTTGCTTTTATTCTTTTAAAAAATCTTTGATGGAAACTCTGGTTTTTGAATTTAGTTTGTTAGCTATATAATGGATGTTTGCAAAATTTATTTGAGGTAACTACAAAAAACCCCAATTTATTGTCAGACTTTTTAGCAATTATATTTAATTAGTTCCAACCATAAAAATGACATTTTGACTCTCTTATATATAAAACAGTAGGACTTTACCAAATACTACTCACATAGCATGGGATTTGACATAAAGTAGGTCTGTCTTAGATTCTCCAGGCAGTTTTAATTTTGAAGGATTAAAATATAAAGGATTTCAATATAATAGGGCAGCCTTATAGAAGATCACAATGCCTGAAATATTAGCTCAGAACTTCTTTAATTTCCTATAATCAAATGTATTTTATACTCTGTTTCTACTCAAATTCTAAAATATTTAATAGGCACTAAAAGTCTACAAATTACATACAATTTATTAGAAATTTTTACCTGGCATTCTATAGAAAAGTCTTTTCCCATTTCCATCATTTGTCTGTAAATATCTACTGTCTGAGGACCAGTCCAGATGAGTGATGAAACTAAGTGATCCAACACATTCCCCCAATTTTTTATAACGCTGTGCAACGCCATAGATATCAACTGAGCTGTCGTTACACCCAACAGCAAGGTAAGTCCCATCTGGTGAGTATTTTAACTCATGAATTGCCTCTTTCCTATCTTTAATATGTACAACTTCAGTCATGTCTCTGTAAAGAAAAAATAAGAATACATGAAAACAAGAATTAGTTCATTTTCAAATGTGTCTAAAATGGCTGGGAGGCTACATCAAGTATTCATAAATCATAAAGCAAATATACATGAGACAAATATTAATTCAGGAACAATTACTTTGTTGAACAGAAATATATGAGGACAACACATGCTGGAAGTAGAGGAAAGTGCTGAATTTCAGTTTTTAATTACTTTAAAGTAGTTTGAAGATTCAAAGTAAATTTCCAGAGTCATATAATAAAGGAGAAAAAGTCACAGATTTTTTTGATGAAGTTCCTTGGAAATACTGAGTTTATGAAAAATGCTTAATTATAAACACCATGATTTTGAAATAAATTTTTGTAATGAGACAAATGTACAAAATTATGTTCAGGAAATAAAAGAGGAATTGATTTGTATTATTTCAGTAACACATTTGAATGAGATTTTTATACAGCTACAGTAGTTATTTTTATTTCAAACTCTTTGGCCTTTTTTAATAGAATACAAATTCTTCCCAATTAGAGACAATGTCAACCAGTAAATTTAAACACTTTTTTCACTGATGCCTTATAACTGAGTTTCCAAAATAATACAGATATTGGCAACAGCCCTACAAATCAATAAACACTTAGTTTAACACCACTAAATTTCCAAAATTGTGGAATTGGTGGGGAGCGGGAGAAGAGGGAGGCAGTGAAGAAGAGGCAGGAAAAGTAAGAATTCCTATTTCTAATTAGTGCCAGGAGCTTTTCTCCATATAACCTTTGCATCACCCATCTCAAATGCTCCATGTAGATAATTTTTTTAAAAGCTTAAATGGGTATTACTCAATTGTTAAGGTTTCTAAGTGGACAATTTAAAACAAACTCAATTTTTTTTTTCAGCAACACCTACTAAGAACTGAGTTTTAGGCACATTTGAAACAAAGATGAATTCATCTTGTGTGACAGATGGATATAAAGTAATTCTACCTTTCCAGTGACCCCTACACCTTTTTATTTTAATAAACTCTATGCATCTGATTTCCCTTCTTCCGTATTTATCCATCCTCTTGTATTTACAAGGAGCAAGATTTTTAAGAAAACATCTAACGTACTATTTGATAGCTTTTATTTTTTATGATTTGTTTATTAAAGATTTTATCATTCTAATCTCAATCACAAACATTAATTTAAATATTCCCTGAAAATTCTTCAGAACTATTTTGATATATACAGCGTTTTTTTCCCTAGAGACTTAATTGTTTCCAAGTAATGAGAGAAATAAGTGTGGCTTATGTCTCAGGATGTCTCTTACTTTCTGCCACCATATCTTTGTTCACCAACACAGACACACACACACACACAAAGTGAGCATGCACATGTGAACATACACACAACTCTTAGACTCTTTTAGAGTATGTATTATGCTATTACATCAACATTACAAACTGTGACTTCTCTCATGAAAAAATTTGGCAAACCTATAGGAAAAAAGACTATTAGAAGAAAGTGTATTAATTTTTAAAAATTTTCAGTTAGGTCTTCAGGAAAACTGAAATGTAGGGATGCCTGGGTAGCTCAGTGGCTGAGTGTCTGCCTTTGGCTCAGGGTATGATCCTGGGGTCATGGGATCGAGTCCTACATTGGGCTCCCATGAGTCTGCTTCTCCCTCTGCCTAGATCTCTGCCTCTCTCCTGGATAAATATTAGAAAGAAAAAAAGAAAAGAAAGAAACCTGAAATGTGAATTCTCTGGTTTCTTTAGGAAACAGAGGAGGCTGACCAAAGCCTGGGAATATTCATCCATCAGCAATCTGTAACATGTTACAGAAGTGAAAGTACACAGTGTCAATCACAGAACAGGAAGACAGTTACTAGCTGGGGGAGTTAGTGAAGACAGACCAAAGAAAGTAGAATTTAAACTTCATTCTGAGGAATTAAAGAGATTTTAGCTTAGCAGAAGCCAGGAATTGGGAGGTGAAAGAGCTGACAGCAAGACAAAATATTCAAACTTTGCAAAGGGGGCTATAGCATGAGATGAATCTGATGAGAGAGACTGAGGTTAAATCATAAAAGGCCTCACAAATCTTAAGATTTTTGGCCTTAATTTCTGAATTTAAGTTAGGGTTGGATGAATCAAGTAGATCACTTTTCTGGTTTGACAGTAAAAAACAAATTGAAGTAGTTTAACAAGAGAATTTAGACTAATTAGAAGGCTATTACAGATGGTGGTTGTTCAGACTTCAGAAAGAAGCAAAATGATTTAAAATATATAGTATTATAGTCTGTATATTATACTATACAATACATAGTATATGTTAAAGATATTATAATTCTAATCTTACAAACATTAATTAAAATGTTTATGAAAATAAGGCAAGTAAAATCTAACGGTAGGTTAGAGAGAGAGGGAGGTGACAACCATAATTCCTAGGTTTCTCCTAGGCAGAGGAGGAGGGAGAAGCAGGCTCACTGTGAAGCAGGGAGCCCGATGCGGGGCTCAATCCTAGAACCCTGGGATCATGACGTGAACTGAAGGCAGACGCTTAACTGATGGAGCCACCCAGGTACCCTGAGACAGAAATTTTAAGACAGGATATACTCAGCATGTTTTTAATTATTTATTTTTTATATATTTTTAAAGATTTATTTATTTGAGAGAGAGACAGCAAGTGAGCCTGGGGGAAGAGGGGAAGAGAGAGGGAGAGAATCTCAAGCAGACTCCCTGCTAAGTGTGGAGCCCAACAAGGGGCTTGATCCCAGAACCTCAAGATCATAACCTGAGCCAAAATCAAGAGTTGGGTGTTTGACTGAGCCACCCAAGTGTCCCCACTTAAGCATGTTTTAATACTGTTCTTTTGGGGGAGGGCTAGAGAAGGACAGAAACTTTTGATGTGAAAAAATAATGGACATATACAAAGTTACTTTTTAAAGCCATGGAACAACTTTTGGAACTTAATTATTCCCAAGAAATGGACAAAATATAAGTAGGTTGAAAAAAGTTTTTATTTTTTTAAGATTTTATTTGAGAGAGAGAACATGAGCAGGGGAAGGGACAGAGGAAGAGGAGAAGCAGACTCCCCATTGAGAAGGGAACCAGATGTGGGGCTTGATCCCAGGATCATGACCTAAGCTGAAAGCAGATGCTTAACTGAATGAGTCACCCAAGTGCCCCAGTGAAAAAAGTTTTTAAAGATTTTACTTATTTTTTTTTTATTTTGAGAGGTGGGGCCGGTGGAGAGAGCACAGAGGGAGAGGGAGAAGCAGACATCCCACTGGGCAGAGAGCCTGATGTGGGGCTTGATCCCAAGACCCCGAGGTCATAACCTAAGGTGAAGGCAGCTGCTTAACCAACTGAGCCACCCAGGTGCCCCTGAAAAAAAGTTTTTAAATGAATGTGTGATTAGTCAGGGAAAAAATATCCTAATCCTTTTAAAGTTGATATAATGTGGTAGTAACAGTCAGGAAGAGACAAATGGCTAGCCACTGGTAGAATCTAAAATGACAGTGTTTCCACAACTAAAGTCTATCCCATACCCTGCAGGAAACCTTATTCTATTACCAGAAAATGTATTAACTGTGCTTATCAAGTTCTTCCACTGAAGTCTTCCTAACTACTCATGAGAATGAATGAGTGCCTCTGAGGAGTTTGGTGTAGATACCATGCAGCCCACTATTAAGTCAAAGTTTTCATATATGAATATTTTAATTTGAAAAATATTTGCATTTTTCATTTGCCTCCATGATATGCTTTAACATAAAATTGGTAACATTTTTTATCACAAGGAAGAGAGATGCTTTAGAAGTTGTGTGACTTTGTGCTGGCACATCACTTTGTATCCCAATTTAAGAATCAGTGTGTTAGATTTAAATTTATGTTCCTCCATAATATAACTATTCCTGTGAGGGTACTTTAATACTGCTATACTTATGAAATCTGCTTCATGATATGGATAGTATATACAGAACCAATGACCAGGTAAATCTAAGATTAAGAATATTTAATGAGTTAAAATTTTGTAGTTAAACTACGAAGACATTTAATAGTTACAATCAACCATCCAATGATCCTGTCAGAAATGCTGGACTCAGTTGCTTAAATATTGACTTATTAGAGACAACAACTTATTCATCCAGTTATTTGCATACAATAATTGAAAGGGCAAGTAAATGTACAATTAACAAAAATAATCACTATTTTTAATGCACAGAAGCTATATGAGAAGAACTCTTAGGGGTTTTACAAGCACCTTAAATCCTTGGTTGCAAAACAACATAAATGTTTTTCCTGCCACTGAATTTTGAAAGATAGTTAAAACAGTAGATTTTATACTGCATATTTTTTATCACAATTTAAAAAGTAGTGCAAGAGAAAAATCTCAGCCTATCTCATTATATAAACCTGTCTCAGAAAGAAGAGTCAGCATCTAGAAAAAACTCAGAAGTACAAGAGAACATGATATATCTGAAGAAGCAAAATTTATATAGGTGGAAGAGACTGAGGCAGAAAGAAACAGGCTGCGGAGATGGGCACTACTGGCTATGCTAAGGATGATGAACTTCAACCTAAGGCCAGTGTGAAGCTTTTATCATATTTTAGAAAGAGGAAGAATGCAAACAAATATGTTTGAAAAGGCATCACTCTAACTGTAAAGTCTTGAGGGAAGCAAAACAGGAGGTAAGGAGACCAGCTGCGATACTATCCCAGCAATCCAGTTAGGAGATGATAGAAGCATATACAGGAGGACAGTGGTGAGAAGAGTACAAATTGAAGATTAATTTGAAAGCTACTTGAGAAATAGATTCTCCAGAACTCTGTGATTAACTAGATTAAGGGAATTAATGGTTTCTGGATTGGGCAACTGAATGGTCCTACCATCCACTAAGTTAGTGAAGAAGGATTTCATAAATACATATGCCTGTGAACACACATGGATCTACAGGAAAGTTTTTTGTTTTTGTTTTTTAAGAGAGAGAGTGTGACTGTGAGGTGGGGAGGAGCCAAGGGAGAGAGAGAATATTAAGCAGGCTCCATGTCCAGCACCCAGCCCAACATAGGGTTTGATCTCACAACCCTGAGATCATGACCTAAGCCAAAATCAAGAGTCAGATGTTTAACCGACTGAGCCACTCAGGTGCCCTTCTTTTTAATAGCTATATAGAATTCAATTGAATGCAGCATACCTATAATTCAACACAAGATGTGAACGATTTTAACAAATTCTTTTAACTTTTCTAATTATGCAAACAAACGAGAAAAGATCAGGCTTTTTTTTTTTTTCCAAAGAATAAAGCTGCAAATATCTACAAAACACCTTTCACCCATTTTTAGCTGCCTCGAGGTAACTCCCCACCACCAATGGCAGAGGATCATTACCAAAAATCAATACTACCAAGGAATGGAAGTCAAAACCCAAATTTATAGCTCAAAATTTTAGCCATTAATCCACTAAGCATTCTTAACCCCCAAAACTAAGGGTTTTCAGTTAACAATTTTCTGACAAAGCCATTTTATAAATATATTTAATAAAACTAGTATGTGAAATATATGTCACACACACACACACACACATATTTTTATTACTAAGGGAGGACAAAAAGGAAATGGGTAAAAACAATGAGTATTACATATTTTCACATAACAGAAATTTACTCTCTGTTTCTATTTCTACCCCAATACCATACCTTACTCTAAGTACAGTGAATGAGCCATCCTTCATTCCAAGGGCAAGATGGATTCCATCCACATTTACAGCTGCGCAACGAATTGGTTCTTCCATATTACACCTTGCTATTAGTGCATGATCTACTAGGCTCCATATCCTGTAACATTTAATTAAAAATAAATAATTAACTAATGTATGCTTATAAATGATGAACTCTATGAAAATATTTTGGTTAAAATAATCATTTCAGGTTAAGAAAGTAATATAAATCTAGATTTTTAACCATATGCTTTGTGGCAAGGAGTTCTTCTCTATGAAAATAGGAATATTGTTCATACTTCAAAAGATAAGAGCCACCTGGGTGGCTCAGTGTTGGGCATCTGCCTTCGGTTCAGGTTGTAATCCCGGGATTCTGAGATTGAGTCCCACATCAGGCCCCTGCAGGGAGCCAGCTTCTCCATCTGCCTATGTCTCTGCTTCTCTGTCTCTCATGAATAATATTTTTTGTTAAAAAAGAACTCTATAACAAAGTAGAAAATGGCCATTGTTTGACCCAAAGGGCAAAGAAAAAATATTAATGAAGGTTAATATTTTGAAGTTATAATAAAAAATTTCATATAAAAACTTATGGGATTCAGCTGAAATAGTACTTAAGAGGAACTTTAAATACAGATAATATAAAAACACATGCTACAACTTGATGAACAGATATCTACCCCCAAGAGGTTAGGAAAAGATCGGAAAAATTAGATTTTTAAAAGTTTTTATAGTAATATCTTTTTTTAAAAGGCAGTATCTTTCAAAAAATCTATTTGTTGATGTTTTGTGGGAAAATTATATATATTGTGTTTATAGCTAGAAAATGTTATCTCTTAAATTCCAATAATTTCTCCGTATTTTCCTTTTGATTTTCTACATATGTAATTATAACCCCTTCCTTCCAATTCAATATCTATATACAAGTATATTATACATATATATTTAGCCTTACTATACTGACAAAGACTTCTAGTCTATAGCTGAATATAATGGTGACAAACATAATGGTGAAAGTGGACATCACGGTCTTTTTCCTGATTCCAAAGGAAAATTTTCAATATTTCAACAAAAATATATTTACTACAGACTTTATGCTCTGCCAAAGGGGTCGGCAAACCACAGCCTGTGGTCCAAACTGGAACCACTGACTGTTTTTGTACAGTCTGGAAAGTCAAGAATGGATTTTACATTTTTAAATGGTTGGGAAACAATAACATCTTGAGACATGAGAGAATTATAGGAAATTCAATTTCAGTGCCTATAAATGAAGTTTCATGGAAACATAGCCACACTTTTTGTTTACATAGCCACACTTTTTGTTTACATATTGTCCATGGCTGCTTTCATATTAGAGGAGTGGAGCTGTTGCAAAAGGGATGACAACACTCATATCACCTAGCACTGATTCTTTCACACACTACAAATTGCAGGGACATAATTGATGGAATTTTGAGTGTAGGTGTGTTAAACACATATATCCATTGTGTAAAAATGAGAAGAAAAAGAGAAAAGTAAACTTCAAATGTTTCATTTTTAAGGAACAATGGAGCATATATTACACTGTTACTGAATCAGATAGTAAAGCATTGTATTTATCAGGCATTGACACTATAGTTGCCCTAAAAAATACAGATATAGGGGATCCCTGGGTGGCGCAGCGGTTTAGCGCCTGCCTTTGGCCCAGGGCGCGATCCTGGAGACCCGGGATCGAATCCCACGTCGGGCTCCTGGTGCATGGAGCCTGCTTCTCCCTCTGCCTGTGTCTCTGCTTCTCTCTCTCTCTCACTGTGTGCCTATCATAAATAAATAAAAAAAAAATTTAAAAAAAAATACAGATATAGATGAACATTACTAGACTAAGCACTCCTGGTGAGATCTTTGACTCACAGTAAGGTAATGATCAGAAAAATCAGAATTTAAAAATTAAAATGAGATTTCAACAAAAGTAAATTTCTGAGTGGCTTGTTAACAAACAAGGAAAGCTGTTTATTGGTAATGGATTAACTATATCATTTTAAATTGCAGAGTTGGTGAAGAAATGTGTCCTGAGAAAATAAATTTAAGATTATTAGTTTTTAGGCAAAAACAGTCTCTCAAAAAGTTGAGGATGTTGGGAAAACCACCAAGAGTTAATTAAAAAACAAGATAAATAATGTTGGGTGGTTTCCTTGGATTGTGTTAAGTCAATAGATGTTACCAATACTACTGAATTGATTATTCAAGGAGTCAATGCCAAGTTTAAAGTGATGAAGAATTAGCTTCTATGACTAGCTGGTGTTGAAATCAATGTTTTCAAAGATGTTAAGTCAGAAAGAACTAAACCAATACATAAGGTGGAATCAGATGGTGGTGAAAAACATGGATGGAAAAAAAAATGGCCTAGGCAAATTTACAAAACCTATAAAAAATGTAAGGTGTTAAATAAAAAAGCCTTTGATTATGATTATTCATTGTATTATTCTTTGGCAAGTATTTTGCAACAAAACAAAACTATGTTTTTGAACCAGCAGTGTTAACGATGAACTTCATTTCATTTTGGCAATTATTAACTATTATTAGTTCTGAAGTTTTGTCAGGAATAGAAGCTCAAAATCCTGACATGCTATACCACACAGCAGTTAGTGGCTTAACAGTGGTAAAGTTTTATTGTGCTTTTTTTTTCTTTAAAGATTTAATTTATTTATTCATGAGACACACACACACACACACAGAGGCAGAGACACAGGCAGAGAGAGAAGCAGGCTCCATGCAGGGAGCCTGATGTGGGACTCGATCCCAGGATTCCAGGATCATGCCCTGAGCCGAAGGCAGATGCTCAACCCGAGTCACCCAGGCGTCCCTGTGCTTTGTTAATCTCCAAGAATGAAATTTTTCTGAACCAGAACTGTCCTCAACAACTGAGTAGCTTTGGAAATTAACTTTCACTGCAGGTTTGATACTATTTCTTAATGAATTCAATCTAAATCTATAAGGCAAAAGCAGCACTTGTACTCAAAACTTACACTGTGATAAAGTTACTTGGACAAGAACTAACGGTGTTTAAATAACATCATCAAGCAGTTTTAGTCTATTCTTCCTGGGCTACAAAAAGTTGAAATCAGATTTCTATTCCCACACAAATTTGCAAGGGATATCTTTTTTCAGAGCCTAATGTTCTATTAGAGTATGCTGACCTACTCTCCTTGGATGGGCCCTGGGTCTCTTGACATCTGCTCCCATGTCCTAGGAAAAAGCCACGACAAAGCCCAAGTTTAGTCAAATAAAGAAAAATGCCTCCAAGGGAAAGTGGGGTTGGCCCACTGGTGCTCCTAAATTCCCATTTTCTTTCATTATTTGGCTAGTAGATCCTTAGTATCTCAACTGTTCCTTGAATATTGTACATTTTACCCAGGATTTTTAAATTGTCTTCAATATGAGTTCCTTCCAAATAACTTGCCCATCAACAGCAGAAACAGAAGTCTCATCAATTTCAAAAGGACCAGCTGTGGGATGCCTGGGTGGCTCAGCAATTGAGTGTATGCCTTTGACTCAGGTCGTGATCCTGGGGTCCTGGGATTGAGTGCCATGCTGGGTTCTCCACAGGGAGCCTGCTTCTCCCTCGGCCTAGGTCTCTGCCTCTCTCTGTCTCTCATGAATAAATAAAATCTTAAAAAAAAAAAAAAGAAAAAAGGAGCAGTTGCCTTTTTTCAACAGCTATGCAGCAACTGGTAATAGCAGTTCTCCTAAAATGAACTAGAAGATAGTTCCTAGCAAAGTACATGGGTAAAGTGTAGCCCCACACTAAATTTCTAGGCGGACACAGAGCTATGGCATCTCCCATCCCCATAAAACTGAGCAGCATATTAATTAAGGAGGGCACATGATATAATGAGCACTGGGCATTATATAAGACTGATGAATCGCTGACCTCTACCTCTGAAACCAGTAATATATGTTAATTTAATTTAAATAAATTTTTAAAAATTATAACTCAAAAACAAAAACACAAACACACACAAAACTGAGTAGCACAATGACATAAAACATCATGACTGATTAACATATCATTTTAAAAATCAGTATTGGGATCCCTGGGTGGCGCAGCAGTTTGGCGCCTGCCTTTGGCCCAGGGCGCGATCCTGGAGACCCGGGATCGAATCCCACATCGGGCTCCCGGTGCATGGAGCCTGCTTCTCCCTCTGCCTGTGTCTCTGCCTCTCTCTCTATCTCTCTGTGACTATCATAAATAAATTAAAAAAAATTAAAAAAAAAATAAAATAAAATAAAAATCAGTATTTATCTGTAAAGAATGAGGCCGTATCCTATCTCATTTCTTAAATTTAAAATAAAAAACAATGTACTTCAGTACATTATTTTAATGTACTGAATATACTTTAAAGTACATTAATGTACTTTAATGTACTGAAGAATATATTGAAAAATGTTTTAACTTTGCAGATTTCTCTATGATAGTAAACTCAGACTTCAGAAAATATTAAATTCATAAAACAAAATAACAAAAAAGTTTGTGTGGCAAAAAAACAACCTAAGCAAAGTAAAAAGTAACAAATTGGTGAAAATTATTTGCAACTTACATCAGAATTAATATCCATAACAAGAAAAACCCTGCTAAAAATAAAGGAGGAAATAATCTGTAACCCTACAAAAAATGGCAAGAAATGTGAATAGATCATACAAAGCATTCCAGGGAACCAACTATGGTTTTAAACTAGTAAATGGGAAGGACCAAACCAAACCAAATAGTTGATGAGGAGAAATTCTTTTTATAAAAATATAATTGTTAAGAAATGAATATGAGTGATGAAGTCAAAATACCACCATATGAAACTTTTTTTTTTTTTAAGATTTTATTTATCCATTCATGAGAGGCACACACAGAGAGAGAGGACGAGACACAGGCAGAGGGAGAAGCAAGCTCCATGCAGGGAGCCTGACGTGGGACTTGATCCTGAGTCTCCAGGATCACGCCCTGGGCTGCAGGCGGCGCTAAACAGCTGTGCCATGGGGGCTGCCCGAAAAATTTAAATATTACAATGGTTTGTAACTCTAATGGGCCACAGTAAAAAAACAGATATGTACTTTTTCATGGTGTTAAAATTTCATGTGAGGCAGATGTGATTTGCCTCTCTGATGTGATTTCTGTGTGTGTGTGTGTCTTTCATGAATAAATAAAAAAAAATCTAAAAATTCTCATTAGAAAAGCAATACTTTAGTATATGTGCTGCCGAAGTGAGCACTAGAAAAGCAATACTTTAAAAAAGGTTGAGAAACATTGATCTAGATAATAACCATCAATAGCTAATATGATTTTATTTTATTAATTTTTAAAGATATTATTTATTTTTGAGAGACACACAGAGAGAGAGAGAGAGAGAGGCAGAGACAAAGGCAGAGGGAGAAGCAGGCTCCATGCAGGGAGCCTGACGTGGGACTCAATCCTGGGTCTCCAGGATCAGGCCCCTGGGGCTGAAGGTGGCACTAAACCTCTGAGCCACCTGGGCTGCCTGCTAATATGATTTTAAAAAGAGATTACAGGGCATCCTGGGTGGCTCAGTGGTTTAGCGCCGCCTTCAGCCCTGGGCCTGATCCTGGAGACCGGAAATCGAGTCCCACGTCAGGCTCCCTGTGTGAAGCCTGCTTCTCCCTCTGCCTGTGTCTCTACCTCTCTCTCTCTCTCTGTGTCTCTCATGAATAAATAAAATCTTAAAAAAAAGAAAGATATTACATATTAGATATCATCAAACAGAGATACACATTATCATGTAGGAAATATTCTTGGTGAAAATTCATAACTGTGTCTCATCAAATCTCTAGACCTACTTATCTATCAATTTATACAATACAGGGAAGAGAGAATATATTAAAATACACCGAGCATGCAATTAGCCAAATCCAGAATGTGGTGAACTCTGGAGGATGAATATTCAGTTTCTTCAACAAAAAAATTGTAAGAATAAAAAAGGGAGGGAAGAAGGAAGCTACAGAAGATTTAAAGGACACATCAACAACTGCAGTATATGGACCTTCTTTGGAGCCAAACTCTAGGAAGCCAAAGGAATGCTGTGTGAAAACAGTATTGTGGTGATATTTAACATTATCTTTTATAGACACAAAAATATTTACAGGTGAAATGGGGGCAAAAAAATCAATGACAGGTGGACAAAATATCTCAATTCATGTAACTGTTGAGCACTTCTTAAAATTTAGTGTACATCATCACCACTTGGAAATGTTATCAAACCGTGAATTAATGAATTTCTGATACTTGGTTCTGGGTAAGGCATAAGAATTTGCTTCTCTTACAAGGAATATTGATACTGCTGGTTCAGGAACCACAAGGAGAACCTCTATAATAGACAACAGGCAGGAAGCAACATTTTCTTTAAAATGTAGACATTAGATGTAGATCTAATGTTTAAAATGTAGATGTTAGATCGTATTTTAAAGTAATTAGAGAAAGACCAATAAACTAATAGAAAACAGGAAAAGAGCTTGCCAGACAGGACAAAGAAAAAAAAATACAAATGTCCTCTAAACCAATGTAAACATACTCAGTACCCCCTCAATAGGAGAGAAATGCATGTTTTCACAACATAAGAAATTACCTCTCATCTTTTGGGATAATAATCAGTGCTGCCAAGGGTATGGGAAAACACGCACTGCCATACATTGCTGACAGGCATATAAATTGTTATTGCCTCTCTATATGGCATTAACTATTAAAATTTAAAATATATATATATATCATTTAAACACTTAGAAGTTAGGACCCCTGGGTGGCTCAGCGGTTGAGCATCTACCTTTGGTTCAGGGTGTGATCCCGTTATTCCTAGGATTGAGTCCCACACTGGGCTCCCCACAGGGACCCTGCTTCTCCTCCCTCTGCCTGTGTCTCTGCCTTTCTTTCTGTGTTTCTCATGAATAAATAAATAAAATCTTTTTTAAAAAGTCCTATTAAAAAAACACTTAGAAGTTACCATAAAGATATACATAATTACAACATGTACAAAATAGCATAGGAAAAATGATATTCATTATAAGCATTGTACTTGATAGCACAAAACTGGAGGAACCTAAAGTCTCATCAATAATGGAGTAGGACGATGGCAGAATAGGAGAATTCGGAGTTCACCTTCTCCCATGTACACATGGAAGCAACAGCTACATATAATGCAAGTCACTCTAAAAATAACCTGAAGATTAGCAGAACAGATCAACTACTGCTAAAGACACAGAGTAGCAGCCAAAATGAGGTTCGGAGGACCAAAGACATGGTCAGGTACCCCCCCGCCCCTTGCCCAGCGACCCACAAGCAGGAGGAATGCCGCATGTATGGAGGTCCACCCGGAGGAACAAGGTGATGAAGTCCTTAAAGAAGGACTAAGGGCCTCTAAGCCCTAGGTCCTGCACTGGAAAGGTGAGCCCCTGGCTTTGAAAATAAGTGGGGCTTAACTCCAGGAGCTCTGAAAATCATCAAGACTTAACTGCCGGACAGCCAGAGGGAGGGTTATTGATTCTCAGTAACTTAAAGGGACCAGCACACTTTATCACTTGGTCAGAGACCCAGCGAAGAAGCAGCAGTTTGAAAAGCACCTGGGTTATATTCAAGAGACTTACTAATTTTAGAGTACATGCTGGAGGGGCAGGAATCTTTAGGAGCTTTCTCTGGGAATGAAGTACCAGCAGGTATCATTTTCTTGTCCTTCTTCAGCTTAGCTGACACTCTATATTTATCTTGCTAGCACTACTTGGCCTGCAGTAGGATTCCCCTATGGCCCCATCTAACCCAACCTACCTGCCCTGGGAGGTACGCCTCCAAAGTGACTTCCACTCCACCACACCTGGCAAGCAGCCTATTAGGGATGGTATCTCCCCAAAGTGACAAGCATTGTGCCACACCTGGTAGCCTAGGCCAGACAAGTGTTCCTCCAAAATGATTCTTGCAGCAGGGAAGGGTGGCCAGCCCCACCTACCAGCATGCCCATATCAGCTGTGACCCAATCACAATAAGATGGTGCACACGGCCGATACAGGGACACCACTGAGGCATCTGGTTCTAGTGACCAGGGGAGATTACACTAATGGGCTCTGCAGGACACCATCTACATAAGGCCCTCATGTAGACCAGGAAAAACCAGGAAACATAGCTGAACTACCTAATATATAGAAATAAACACAGAGTCAGACAAAATGAGACAAAGGAATATGAAGATGTTCCAAATGAAAGAACAAGACAAAACCTCAGCCAAAGAACTAAACAAAATGGAAAAAAGCAATCTTTCTGATAAGCAATCTTTCTGATTTCAAACTAATGGTCATAAAGATGCTCACCAGACTTGAAACAAGACAAGATGAACTTATTGAGAACTTCAACAAAGAGAAAATATAAAGAACTAACCAGAGCCGAAGAATACAACTGCACTGAAAAACACACTAAAGGGAAGCAACAGCAGATTAGAGGATGTAGAAGAAAGGGTCAATACTGGAAGATCAGTAATGTGGGTCATGGAAAGCACCCAAGCTGAATGGCAGAAAGAAAAAGGAGTTTTTAAAGAATGAAGATGGGTTAGGGACCCATGCAACATCAAGTATACCAACATTTGCATTATAGGGGTCCCAGAAGGAGAAGAAAGAGAGTAAAGGGCAGAAAATTTACTTGAAGAAAGAACTGAAAACTCCCCTAACCTGAGTAAGGAAAAAGACATCCAGGTCCAGGAAGCACAGAGAGCTCCAAACAAGTTGACCCAAGAAGTCCACACCAACACACAATAATTAAACTGGTAAAAGTTAAAGACACAAGGGCATCTTAGAAGCAGCAAAAGAAAAGCAACTAGTTAAATACAAGGGAAACCCCACAAGGAAATCAGTTGACTTTTCAGCAGACACTTTGCAGGCCAAAAGAGAATGACATGAAACATGCAAAGTACTGAAAGGAAAAAAACTTAAAAACAAGAATCATCTCCCAGGCAAGATTATCATTCAGAACTGAAGAGAGAAAGAGTTTCCCAAATAAAAATTAAAGGAGCTCATCACCACTAAACTAGCCTTATAAGAAAGGTTGAGGGACTTCTTTAAGCAGAGAAGGCCATAACTAGACATATTATGAAAGGAAAAATTTTCACTGGTAAAAGCAAACACATAGTAAAGGTAGCATATCAATCACTTATAAAGCTACTATGAGGGCTAAAAGATAAAAGTAGGTAAATCAATTATATCTACAAAAATTAGGTAAGGGATACACAGACTAAAAGATGTAAATATGATATCACACATAAACTATAGAATGCAGAATAAATACGAAGTGCTTTTATAATTTTTTTTAAAAGTAGGCTCCATGCCCAGCCTGGAGCCCAACTCAGGGCTTGAACTCACACACCTGAGATCAAGAGTTGGACACTTAATTGAGCCACCCAGGAGCTCCTATCATGCTTTTAGAATGGACTTAAACTTAAGTGACCAGCAACTTAATATACACTGCTATATATTAGAATGTTATATTTAAACCTCATGGTAACCACAAATCAAAACCTATAATAGATACACAAAAAATGAGAAAGTAATCTAAATGTAACACTAAAGAAGGTTATCAAACCACATGGGAAGAAAGCAAAAGAAAGGAACAAAGAAGAATGAAAACCTGAAAACAGCTAACAAAATGGCAATAAGTACATACCTAGCAATAATTATGTTTTAATTTTATTTTTGTTAATTTTTATTTTATCTTAATTTCAGTATAATTAATATACATTGTTATATTCATTTCAGGTGTACAACACAGTTATCCAACAATTCCATATATTACTTAGTGCTCATCAAATTAGTGTACTTTTAATCCCCTTCACCTATTTCACCCATTCCCCCCCATCCACCTCCTCTTAGGTAACAATTTGTTCTCTATACTTAGTCTATTTTTGGTTTGCCTTTGTTTTCCCCACCTCATTAATTAGTTTTGTTTTTTAAATTACACAGATGAGTAAAAGAACATGGTATCTGTCTTTCTCTGACTGGCTTATTTTGCTTAGCATATAGTCTCTAGTTCTATCCATATTGCAAATGGCAATATTTCATGTTTTATGGCTGAATAATATTCCATTGTATGCATATACCACCTCTTCTTTATCCATTCATCTATTGATGGACACACCTAGGTATCTTCCATAACTTGGCTATTGTAAACGATGCTAAAATAAACACAAGAGTGCACATAGCCCTCTGAATAAGTGTTTTTATATTCTTTGGGTAAATATTCAGCAGTGCAATTACTGGATAGTACAGTAGTTATATTTTTAATTTTTCTGGGAACCTTCACACTGTTTTCCACAATAGCTGTACCAGCTTGCATTTCCAGTGCACAAGGGTTCCTATTTCTCTACATCCTTGTCTACACTTGTTTCTTTCGCTTTTGACTTTAGCCATTCTGACAGCTGTGAGATGATATCTTACTGTGGTTTTCATTTGCACTGCCCTGATGATGAACAATGTTGAGCATCTTTTCATGTATCTGTTGGCCATTTGGATGTCTTCTTTACAGAAATGTCTGTTCATGTCTATTTTTTAATTGCATCATTTAGTTTTTTGGTTGATGATGATATGAACTCTTTATATATTTTAGATAACAAGCCCTTTCTTGGATATGTCATTTGCAAATATCTTCTCCCATTCAATAGGTTTTTTAGTTTTGTT
Source organism: Vulpes lagopus (assembly GCF_018345385.1). Taxonomy (NCBI): domain Eukaryota; kingdom Metazoa; phylum Chordata; class Mammalia; order Carnivora; family Canidae; genus Vulpes; species Vulpes lagopus. The sequence continues at coordinate 13,420,531 of NC_054829.1, read as the reverse complement.
GGTTGTTTACCTTGCTGTGCAGAAGCTTTTTATTTTGATATAGTCGTAATAGTTTCTTTTTGCTTTTGCTTCCCTTGCTTCAGAAGACATATGGAGGGAGTGCCTGTGTGGCTCAGTTAAGTTTCTGCCTTCGGCTCAGGTCATGATTTCAGGGTCCTGGGATCGAGTCCTGAATCAGACTCCCTATGCAGCTGGGAGTTTACTTCACCCTCTGCCTGATGCTCCCCCTGCTTGTGCTATCAAATATATAAATAAAATCTTTTTTAAAAAGTAAGACATATCTAGAAAGATGTTGTTGTGGCCAACGTCAGAGACATTACTGCCTGTGCTCTCTTCTAGGATTTTTATGGTTTCAGGTCTCACATTTAGGTTTTTAACCCATTTTGAGTTTGGTTTGGTATAAGGAAGAGGTCTAGTTTCATTCTTTTATAGGTAGCTGTCCATTTTTCCCAATACCATTTGTTGAAGAGACTTTTTCCCCTTCCATATTCTTGCTTCCTTGATCAAAGACTAATTGATTTTATAATTAAGCATTTATTTCTGGGTTTCTATTCTGTTCCATTGATGTGTTTGTTTTTGTGTCAGTACCACACTGTTTTGATTACCATAGCTTTATAATGTAATCCTAACTTCAGAATTGTGATACCTCCAGTTTTTTCCTTTTCTAGATTGCTTTAGGTACTCAAGGTCTTTTGTGGTTCCATAAAAATTTTAGGATTATTTGTGCTAATTCTGTGAAAAATGCTGTTGGTATTTATATGGGGATTGCATCAAATCTTTGAGTAGTACAGTATAGCTATTTTAACAATATTTGTTCTTTTCTAATCAATGAGCATGGAATGTCTATTTCTTTGTGTCATTTCCAATTTCTTTTATCAAAGTTTTATAGTTCTCAGAGTACAGGTCTCTCTGGTTCGGTGATTCCTATTTTATTATTTTCAGTACAATTGTAAATGGGATTTTCTAAATTTGTTTCTGTTATTTCAATATTAGTGCAGAGAAATGCAACAGATTTCTGTACATTGATTTCGTAAACTGTGGCCTTGCTATATTCAAGGTTCTAGCAGGTTTTGGTATTTAGTTTCCTATATATGATAATCATGTCATCTGCAAAAAGTGAAAATTTTACTTCTTTCTTACCAATATGGGTGCCCTTTATCCCTTTCTCTTGTCTGATTCCTGTCTAGGAGTTACCATCTATGTTGAATAAGAGTGGTAAGCATAGACATTCTTGTCTTGTTCCTGATCTTAGGGGAAAAGTTCTGTTTTTCCCTACTGAATACATTAGCTGTGGGTTTTTTATTTTTATTTATTTATTTTTTTAATTAATTTTTATTGGTGTTCAATTTACCAACATACAGAAAAACACCCAATGCTCATCCCGTCAAGTGTCCACCTCAGTGCCCGTCACCCATTCCCCTCCAACACCCGCCCTCCTCCCCTTCCACCACCCCTAGTTCGTTTCCCCGAGTTAGGAGTCTTTATGTTCTGTCTCCCTTCCTGATATTTCCCAACATTTCTTTTCCCTTCCTTTATATTCCCTTTCACTATTATTCATATTCCCCAAATGAATGAGAACATACACTGTTTGTCCTTCTCCGACTGACTTATTTCACTCAGCATAATACTCTCCAGTTCCATCCACGTTGAAGCAAATGGTGGGTATTTGTCGTTTCTAATGGCTGAGTAATATTCCATTGTATACATAAACCACATCTTCTTTATCCATTCATCTTTCGATGGACACCGAGGCTCCTTCCACAGTTTGGCTATTGTGGCCATTGCTGATAGAAACATCGGGGTGCAGGTGTCCCGACGTTTCATTGCATCTGAATCTTTGGGGTAAATCCCCAACAGTGCAATTGCTGGGTCGTAGGGCAGGTCTATTTTTAACTCTTTGAGGAACCTCCACACAGTTTTCCAGAGTGGCTGCACCACTTCACATTCCCACCAACAGTGTAAGAGGGTTCCCTTTTCTCCGCATCCTCTCTGACATTTGTTGTTTCCTGCCTTGTTAATTTTCCCCATTCTCACTGGTGTGAGGTGGTATCTCATTGTGGTTTTGATTTGTATTTCCCTGATGGCAAGTGATGCAGAGCATTTTCTCATGTGCATGTTGGCCATGTCCATGTCTTCCTCTGTGAGATTTCTCTTCATGTCTTTTGCCCATTTCATGATTGGATTGTTTGTTTCTTTAGTGTTGAGTTTAATAAGTTCTTTATAGATTTTGGAAACTAGCCCTTTATCTGATATGTCATTTGCAAATATCTTCTCCCATTCTGTAGGTGGTCTTTTAGTTTTGTTGACTGTATCCTTTGCTGTGCAAAAGCTTCTTATCTTGATGAAGTCCCAATAGTTCATTTTTGCTTTGGTTTCTTTTGCCTTTGTGGATGTATCTTGCAAGAAGTTGCTGTGGCCGAGTTCAAAAAGGGTGTTGCCTGTGTCCTCTTCTATGATTTTGATGGACTCTTGTCTCACATTTAGATCTCTCATCCATTTTGAGTTTATCTTTGTGTATGGTGAAAGAGAGTGGTCCAGTTTCATTCTTCTGCATGTGGATGTCCAATTTTCCCAACACCATTTATTGAAGAGACTGTCTTTCTTCCAATGGATAGTCTTTCCTCCTTTATCGAATATTAGATGACCATACATTTCAGGGTCCACTTCTGGGTTCTCTATTCTGTGGGTTTTTTATACATGGCCTTTATTATGTTATGTTTCCTCTAAACCTACTTTGTTGAGTTTTTTTATCATGAAAAGATGTTGTACTTTGCCAAATGCTTTTTCTGTTCCTGTTAAAACAGATGCAGATCATATATTTAACCTTTCTCTTATTTTGTTTTAACCTTTCTCTTATTGATGTGATGTATCACATTGATTGATTTGCAAATACTGATCACCCTTGCATCCCAGGAATAAATCCCACCTGACTGTGATGAATGATTTTTTAAAATGTATTGTTGGTTTTGGTTTGCTAATATTTTATTCAGGATTATCACATCTATGTTCTTCAGAGATATTGGCCTGTTTGTGGTGTCTTTACCTGTTTTTTTACAAGGGTAATGCTGTCCAATTGAATGAATTTGGAAGTTTTCTTTCCTCTTCTATTTTCTTGGAAAAGTTTGAGAAGAATAGGTGTTAACTCTTCTTTAAGTGTTTGATGAATTAACCATTCATCTAGACTTTTGTTGGTTGGGAGTATTTGCATTACAGTTAATTTCATTGCTGGTGACCAGTCTGTTCAAATTTTCTATTTCTTCTGTTTCAGTTTTGGTGGGTTACATGTTTCTAGGAATTTATCCATTTCTTCTATGTTGTCCAGTTTGTTGGTATATTATTTTTCATACTATTCTCTTACTATCCTTTGTATTTCTGATGGTGTCTGTTATTTTTCATCTTTAATTTCTGATTTTGCTTGAGTCCTTTCTCTCTCTCCTGCCCCCCTTCTTTTGATGAGTTAAGAGATTTATCAATTTTGTTGATCTTTTCAAAGAACCAGCTCCTGGTTTCACTGATCTGTTCTAGTGTTCAATTACTATGTCATTTATTTCTGCTTTAATTATTTGTCATTTCCTTCCTTCTGCTGGATTTGGGTTGTGTTTGTTCTTTTTCTAGCTCCTTCTAGAGTCTGGTTATGATGTTTGACATTTTTCTTGCTTCTTGAGGTAGGCCTGTATTGCTATACAATTGCTATACAATTGCTAGGCCTAGAACTGCTTTTGCTGCATCCCAAAGATTTTGGACCATTGTGTTTTCATTTTCATTTGTCTCCATATATTTTTTCATTTCCTCTTTGATTTCTTGGTTGACGCAATCATTGTTTTTTTTTTTTTTTAAAGATTTTATTTACTTATTCATGATAGAGAGAGAGAGAGGCAGAGACACAGGCAGAGGGAGAAGCAGGCAGAGGGAGAAGCAGGCTCCATGCTGGGAGCCCAAAGAGGATCGTGCCCTGGGCCAAAGGTAGGCGCCAAACCGCTGAGCCACCCAGGGATCCCCCCAACCATTGTCTTTTTCTTTTTACTTCTAAGATTTTATTTAAATTCAGGTTAGTTAACATACAGTGTAGTTTTAGTTTCAGGAGTAAATTCAGTGATTCATCACTTATACATAACACTCAGTGCTCATCACAAGTGCCCCCCTTAACCCCCATGACTCATTTAACCCATTCCTTACCTACCTCCCCTCCACCAATTGTCAGTTTGTTCTCTTACAGTTAAGAGTCTCTTAGGTTTGCCTTCCTCTCCATATTTGCCTTTATTTTCCTTCCCTTCCCTTAAGTTTATCTGTTTTGCTTCTTAAGCTCCACAAGTAAAATGATATGGTATTTATCTTTCTCTGACTGACTTATTTCACTTAGCATAATACCCTCTGGTTCCATTCACATTGTTGCAAATGGCAAGATTTCATTCTTTCTGATGGCTGAGTAATATTCCATTGTATATACATACCATATCTTCTTTATCCATTCATCAGTCAATGGACATCTGGGCTCTTTCCATAATTTTGCTGTCGTTGATAGTGCTGCTACAAACACTGGAATGCATGTGCCCCTTCGAATGAGTACTTTTGTATGCTCTGGATAAATACCTAGTATTGCAATTACTGGGTCATAGGGTGATTCATAATTTTAACTTTTTGAAGAACCTCCATACCGTTTTCCAGAGTGGCTACACCGATTTGCAAGGAATACAGTCAATATTGTAATAACTTTGTATGGTGACAGATGATAACTATACTCATTGTGGTGAGCATTTTGTAAAGTATATAATTGTTCAATCACTATGTTGTACATCTGAAACTAATGTAATACTTAATGTCATCTATAATTTAAAAAATGGTTAAATTATATCCATGTAGTGGAATATTACATGGCTATTAAAAAGGTGAAAGTAGGGGCATCTGGATAGCTCAGTTAGTTAAGCATCTGCCTTCAGCTCAGGTCATGATCCTGGGGTCCTGGGGTCCTGGGATTGAGCCCTGTATCAGGCTCTCTGCTCAGCAGGGAGCTTGCTACTCCCCTCTCTCTCTGCCTGATGCTCTCCCTACTTGTGCTCTCTCTCTCTAACAAAAAAATTAAATCTGTAAACAAAAAACAACCAAAGAAACCCCCCAAAAGTGGAAATGGCTGTATTTACTTTTTAAAAATATTTTAATTATTTATTTATGAGAGACCCGGAAAGACAGAGAAAGGCGGGGGGCAGAGACCCAGGCAGAGGGAGAAGCAGACTCCACACAAGGAGCCTGATGTGGGACTCGATCCCAAATCCTGGGATCACACCCTGAGCCAAAGGCAGGCGTCCAACTGCTTAGCCACCCAGGTGTCCCTGGCTGTGTACATTTTGATATCGACCAAACTCCAACTTATATTAAGAGAAAAAGATCTTATAAATTGTTACCTCTATTAAGTACCTATTAATTAGGTTCATTTGTTATACTATAAGCTGTTAATATTTAAATCAAAGTATTTTTATTAATTTATTATGTTTCTCTAAGGGCGAATTCCAGCCTTGCAATCACATTATAATTTGCTTACCTGACTGAACGATCATCACTTCCAGTCACAGCCAAAGGTTTTGTAGGATGAACAGCAAGTGCCCAAAGTTCACCTTCACAATGCCCTTGCATAATCAGGAAAGGTTTATTTCTTTCATGCACCACAATTTCAAAAATTTCACTGTCCTGTGTTCCAACTAGAATGTGGTCACCTCGCCAACAAACACTCCTCACAGACAAACCTAATCAAAAGTAAATTGTATTTAAGATAATGTTGTAATAATATAATGCCAATCTGCTAAATCAATTTAATTTTTGTACCTTTTATACCTTAGATGTAAGATAAAAGGAATCTCCAAGTCTTTGATCCACATATTTTCTTCAATTATCCATGTTATTTGCTATGTGGAAATGTGATTCCACATAACAAATGATTTACCTACTTTCTATCCACCCTTCAAGACATACATTCTTCCTTATTAGACTTTAGTCATAGCCTGACCACTCTTCAGCTGAAGTCTGATAACACAGTCTGCACCATCCAAAAATTAACTGCTCAGGAACTACCTTTATAGAACTATATTATCTTTTCTCTTATAATAATCTGGCTTCTCCTATGTCTACATTTAATTTCTCCCATCTGCTCACAAAATCATTAAAAAGAGAGACTTCTACTTTTTCTATATATTCCATAATCCTTTCTGTAACCTCAGGAAAGCTAGTGTTTCTCTGTTTTCTCATCTGTATAATGTGGCCAACATAAAAGCGCTGTGTATTTCACAATGTTCTTGTGAGAGTCAAATAAGAAAAAGTATCAAATTATTTTGCAAACTTTAAGGTACAATAGTGCTGAGCAAAACTAATGAAAATAATGTAACAGCTAACATTTACTGAATGATTATTATGTGCCAGATACTTTTAAACATTTTATGTATATTAAATCAGCTCATTTAATCCTCTGAGATAGTTATTCTCACTTACAAATGAGATTAAATATGTAGTCCAAGGTCACACACGTAGTAAGTGACTGAAATAAGGCTTAAACACAGACTTCTGCAACCTCCAATCCTACTCCAATAATACCACACCAGTGAACAATGGGTTTATTCTTATACTGAAAGATTCTATTTTATCAATTTTTTAAATACCCAAAGAAAATATCTCCCAATTGCTGATGAATTTGGATGAAGGAAAAATACATCTATGTGCTTTAAATCATCCTGAACAAAACTTTGCTCAATCTTCAACACACTTTATTTTCAACAGTTTGTTGCTAAATAGTTACATTTAGCATTCTATTAGTAAAATATTTTCAAAATCCAAGGTTACCTAAGCAAGCACTTATCACCTCTTCCTGTAAGTCCCATTATAATATGCATTGCATTAGATATATAAAAGAGTCCTTGTCATAACAATAAACCTAGACTGGCTTTAGGCAAATTCTCCTTTTCAATAAAAGTTCAATTAAATGCACACAGTATGAAGGGGCAGATTTAAGTCTCACTTATATTTACAAAACATACATTTATATTTACTAAAAGAAACAATCTTTGCCACATTTAGAATTTGTCTAGTAGTGAGACATTTGTTTTGTAATTACCTTTGTATCCCTGGTCTGTTTCCCTGAGATCAATCACAGTAATCGGTTTAAAAGTTAAATCCCAAAGACGAATACAGCCATCTCTGCCACCAGTAGCAAAGCCTTCTTCACAAGCATTCATACTAAAAATTCCTGCCTAACAGAGAAAATAAAATAATTTAACAATATACTCTTTAAGAAAATCTACTATATGTAAGTAGAAACTCACATAAGATTTTGATATGACAGGAATAAACATCAGAAAAACAAGTGAAAATCTAGAAATAAAACTATGTATATATACATATATATACGTGAATACAATAAATGACCAATGATATAGGCATAACATAAAGTTAAACCTTACACCATATATAAAAATGAATTATAGACATAAAATTCTAAAAGTAAGAAATAAGTATGTTAGAAAAGAATCAGAAGAACACTTACATAACTTTGAACTATGAGAGACCTTTTATGCAAGGCAAGTTACTACCCACAAGCCACAAAGGAAAACAATTTTCCATACAAGAAAAGATATCATAAGCAAAGACAGACTAGGGAAATATCTGCAATGTGCAATGACTGTTGAAAAGTTAATATCCCTATATTATACAAGTGAATAAAGAAATCCAACAAAAAAGAGCAAAGGGGAAGAAAAAATGATTAATTGAAAAGGAATTTCAAGTAGTCAATAAATATGAAATTTTACAAGTACAAAACATTAAAAACAAGAAATTAAAATTACTACTTGGCAGCCACAAAACAGGCAAAAATTTACAATAGTGGTCACATCCCGTGCTGAGGAGTATGATGAAGAAACTGGTATTTTTATATACTGATGAGGAAAATGTAAGTTGCCATAATATTTGTGGAAATGAATCTGGTATTTCTGGTCTTCAGACATTTTGCTCAAAGCAAGTCCTGTTCTGCGTGGTTCTTTAATATAATTAATACGTAAAATATTATCTATTTAATAGTGGTTCATATTAGTGTATTAGTGTATTTAATACCTGACCTTACTGCTAACCATGTGGCAGCTCTGTGTTCCCTAGTTCCCTTCACTATGTAAGGGACCCAACTGCTAATAATTCCTAATGTAAAAAAACACTACAAGGTTTTAACAACAGATTTTTCTCCCTTGATCTGATAACTTTTTAATATGAAAATATCATGAATTACACAAATTAAATTCCTTTGCCACTCACTTGGCAAAGGAATGATATTAAAAGGATATTTTTTTCTAAAATTGTCCAAAATTTCCCACTGGTAAATAAGCCACAAGAATACTAGCTTTATTCTAATGTAGTTAATATAGAATACTTTTAGGTTGAATTTAACAAGCTTTTTATCAACACTACCCTAAGAAAAGTACCATATCAGGGCAATAGTTTGAACAAGGTACTAATTATACTAATTTAGTAAATATCCACGTGTCTAAGTACGTAATGTTTCTTCACTGAAATCCTGAAAAGAAACAGACAATTCAGTTATACCAGCATCTTTTAACTAATGAACTGACTAGAAAGTCTGCTATATTATATAACCTATTGTTCTAGAAAGTTCAAGAAAGTAAGTGGTTATCTAAAAGTATTTAAATTATTTAAATATACTTACAGTATGGGCTCCTTGTATTGTCCGTATAAGATTGATTCCTTTCCAAACATATATATCCCCATTAAGTGCACCAGAATATGTTAATTCATCCCTTGCACAGGCCAAGCACAAAATTGTTTGAAGGTCACCAGTCTTACCAAAGACCCCTCGTTTTGGGGTCAGGGCATTTCCACATAAACTCCAGAACTAAAAGGTACACAGTATAATCAAATTACAAATAATGCTTATAAAATAAAATATTTTCTAATACTTTGAAGCTATATTAGAGCAGACTAAAAATTACCTAAGAAATCCCCTTATGAAATATTAGCTTTCAAATGTTCACATCCTCATTCTAGTGTTGTCAATAGCTATAATATAGCAGAAAAGTCACTGGTTTCAATCTTTATCTGTAAGAATAAGGGGGGTGAACTAGATTATTTTAAAAATAGGCTATGCTTCCCTCCTTTGGTTTCTGAAAAAATCTACTTGAAACTTAAGACAAGTAAAGGAGTTGGTCATGGGTTAACAATGAAAATGAAGACACCATACACTAATAGGTAGAAGGGCCAAACCTAATGTTCAATCTTTGATAAAGATAATAAAGATGGAAAAAAATGTTGCTCTCATTGATATTTTTAAAGCTGAGCAATTCCTTTACTTGCAAAGCTTAAACATAAGAGAGATACATATTTGGAATAATTTGTTCATTCTAATGAGAAGTCAAACATAAATCTTCATGACCATGGTTTTTATTCTTTTATGTGGATTCAGGAAAATTTTAGTAGTTTTCAGAAAGAAAGAAACAAAATGGAATAGAGCAAGGATATACAGAATAGTTTTGCATAAAGAAATTTGGCCCAGAGAATAAATTCAACTTTATAATAAGTAAATTACCATGTAAAGTATTATAATTTGTTAATATCATAATGCATACTTAAAGATCTCACCTCATCTTTAAGACCTTATTTTAAGACTAAAGATCTTAGTTTAAAACCTGAAGCCGGGATCTCTGGGTGGCTCAGCGGTTTAGCACCTGCCTTTGGCCCAGGGCACGATCCTGGAGTCCTGGGATCGAGTCCCATGGCAGGCTCCCGGTATAGAGCCTGCTTCTCCCTCTGCCCCCCCACCATGTCTATCATGAATAAATAAATAAAATCTTTAAAAAAATAAAAATAAAACCTGAAGCCTTGGGCAGCCCGGGTGGTTAGCGGTTTAGCGCCGCCTTCAGGCAGGGCGTAATCCTGGAGACCTGGGATTGAATCCCATGTCAGGCAACCTGCATGGAGCCTGCTTCTCCCTCTGCCTTTCTCTCTCTCTCGCTCTCTCTGTCTCTCATTAATAAATAAATAAAATCTTTAAAAAATAAAATAAAATAAAATCTGAAGCCTCAAAAAACTAAAAATTATGATGCTTATCCATTCAAATAATTCACGAATGCTTTAATCTATGAAACTTTGATTTTTTTAATTCTAAAAGCTTCATGATTATTATGTGCAAGGATAGCTAGTTCTCTTCCTTTCAACAAATCCCTATTTCAGTCTATTATTTTCATCTAGGTGAGTGATTTTTGGCTGCATATTAGACTCACCAGAGAGAAATTATATAACATGGTATGCTTAGGCCTCCACTGAGATAAACTGAGATAGAATCTCTGGAGAGTTAAACCCAGATATCCAAATAATTTTGATGCTCAGAGTAAAGAACTATTGTTCTATAATCCAGATCAGTGCCATCTAATAGTACTTTCTGTGGTAATAAAAATACTCTCTCTTTGTATATATACTGTCCAATAGAGTAACCACTAGATGGATACATGTAGACCTTAAAGCATTTAAAATGTGACTGCTGGGATGACTGAAAAAATGATAAAATTTTATTTAATTTTAATTAATTTAAATAGCTCTATGTGGCTAGTTGCTACTGTACTGGCCAGTGAAGTTCTAGATCATCTTTGGGACTTAGCGTCCTCACTCGTATGGTCTGCAAAGAGATCAATCCTATTTTTCACTGACTCTATGAAAAGAAATGTAATTCACAGTAAAAATATAGTTTAATTCAGAAGAATAGTTTGTTTAAACCCTGAAAATGGAACCTTCAGTTTTATTTACAATATAAAATAGTAAGATCTGTTTATTAATTTGCCAACAATTTATTAAGCATTTTACATCAAGTACTATGTCAAACATCATCTTGTTTATCACAGATGAAGAAGACAAAAATTTCTACCTTCACAATGCTTATACTATGTACCTTAAACCTAGCATAGAGGGATCCCTGGGTGGCGCAGCGGTTTGGCGCCCGCCTTTGGCCCAGGGCGCGATCCTGGAGACCCGGGATCGAATCCCACATCGGGCTCCCGATGCATGGAGCCTGCTTCTCCCTCTGCCTGTGTCTCTGCCTCTGTCTCTCTCTCTCTGTGACTATCATAAATTAAAAAAAAAAAAAAAAAACCTAGCATAGAGCCTTTTGCTTCTGAATATTTGTTAAAAAATATGTAATACTATTCATTATCAAATCAGTACCAGAATATCAAAACCAGAATTGTAGTGGCAGTTAAAGATGCTTTGGAGAAAATGTGGATGAAGTGAGCATATCGAAAGAAAGTGAACACAGAACCTTATTCACTAGGAATTAACTGTTATAAGGAACTGTTGTATCAGATAATGGAAGAAAAACAAGTATTTCCAATCTGCACCAGGGATTTAACAATAACTCTAAACATAAGAATGAATAGCACCATTGACTATATGGGCTTCAAAACCTCAACTGAATTGTAAAACAAAACTCAGAGCTTTTTTAAGCAAAATAAACTGTGGCCACCAAAGGCTGAGTCAAATCAGAGAGTAAATATGAAAAAAGGAAAAAAGAACAGTTTTGGAAAGATGACTATGTGCTAGGAACTATGACAAGCACATGAATGAATACTGCCTTAATATACTCTATAAACTACAGTTTTAAAATGTGAAAAATGCTCAATGAGACTACATGACTCATCCCAGGTCAAACAGCTAAGCTGGTAAATGGCAAAGCCAACTGTGTCCATGCTGTTTCTGCCATACCATCCATTTCTGTGAAAGAAATCTCTTACTTTACTTGGTTTCCTATGCTTGCTTATATTTTGCTCTGTAAGTGAAACATGAGGAAACAAGACAAACACAGTAAAGCCTACTTCACAAGAGTATAAATTCCTTTATGAATAGTGTTTTATTCATTCTCTACTCAAACCTATATCCCTTACATTATCTCACATACAGTAATGACACGCTAAAAACCTGTTATGTTGAATATCAGAATGGTAAAAATTTTGACATTTTAAAAATAAGTACTGTCAAAATCCTAAGACTATCTAAGTTATAAATAGTGTGGTATGTACTTAGCAGCAGAGGGGAAGCATACATGACTATTATAAAACAAGACCCTTCTAGTACCTTGATATGTTTTACACCACAGCTGACAAGTTTATTTGGCTGGTACAAATCCCAAGAGATATCAAATATCTGTAAACAAATCAGATTCATGGTTAAAATGCTTATTTTCAGAATCATTGAAGAATCCATTCAAAAGACCAAATACCTCCAAACCCTACCTATCATAAAACAGTATTCCTCACTAAAAAATAATCAGATTCCCACACTTTACAATCTTACGAGAAATATGGAAATGATATGAACAAAAACTATTTCTTAGCTTCTATAAACTTCACAAAACTAGTGAAGTGAAAATTAACATCTTTATTTTTAATTTTTAAAAAAAAATTGGTCCATAAGTAATAAGAATAGTTCAACAGAACTAGGGCATGAGGCAGGTACCTACATAATTTTTACAGAGGCAAAATACTGAATGACATGTACATTTACATTTATAAAACAGCTAGAAATAGAGTTTTCAAAAAGTAACTGAAATAGAGAACACTTTTATAGTTTTCTATCATACAGGACTATATAAAGAATCTCAATATTTACCTCATAGTATAAATTCTGTTTTTATTTTTTAGCTGTATTGTTTATTGTCAAACAAAATTAAATTTTGGAGGTCCTAGGCTTTGTTCCTTGTCTAAAAATTCCCCAAATTCTAAATACACACAAACTATTTTTGTTATAAGAGCAAACAACAAGAAACCCAGCTGAAACAAAATATATGCTGGAAATGTGTACATTCATAATAAAAGAAATATTTGAAAAATAATTTCAGAGCAGAAAAAAACATTGTTAGTCTTCACCATGTTTCTTTGACACCTACCCTGCAAAATCGCCAAAGATAGTTATGATCTCTAAATTTGTACAAAATTATACTCTTCAGTGATAATGAAGAATATATCTTAGAAACTAATATTTAACAACTCACCATGACACAGATTATATGAAAAACAGATTGTGCAACTTTAAAATACTAACTACCAAAATACTCTAAAAATTCTGACAGTAGTATTTTTCATAATAATCCATTTACTAAATCAAAAGTGTGAAATACTTTAATTCAAAATACACAATTATCAATAAAATATACCTAACACTTTAATAATTATCTAAATTATGTTTGTGTGTAACAGACCCCTTTGACAATCTGCTAAAAGACAAGTTTATTTTCCAAAATGCCAATATACACAAAATTTTCCTTTTTTTTTTTTTTTTTTTACACAAAATTTTCTATACAACTTTTATAGATTCCACCTCTCCACCCCACCACAGAAATAATAACTACATCTCCCATCCTGGGTCAGGTTAGAATTTTACTACATAGAAAAAATGAGACACATTTTTAAGGGTTTATGATAAAGTTTCTGATGTGTATTTATAAAAGTAACATAATATTTCATTAAAAAGTTGACTACAAAGTAACTTCCATATTAACTTAAACAGCTTAGAATAAGGAATATTTTTAGTAAGTTTCCAAAGTAAAAAATGTTAGGTCTCAAAAATTTTTAATAAGAATATATAATTTCGGGCAGCCCCAGGGGTGCAGCGGTTTAGCGCCGTCTGCAGCCCGGGGTGTGATCCTGGAGACCAGGGATCAAGTCCAGCTTCGGGCTCCCTGCATGGAGCCTGCCTCTCCTTCTGCCTGTGTCTCTGCCTCTCTCTCTCTGAATAAATAAATAAAATCTTAAAAGTATAATTTCAAAATCACACATGTAATATTTTTCACTTTAATTATGATACATACATAACAAATTAGTAATAAATGAAACTACATAGACCCTAGGCATGAACCATTCCATTTTTTTTAAAGATTTTATTTATTTATTCATGAGAGACACACAGAGAGAGAGAGAGAGAGAGAGGCAGAGACACAGGCAGAGGGAGAAGCAGGCTCCATGGAGGGAGCCTGACATGGGACTCAATCCCAGGTCCCCAGGATCACAACCCCAGCCGAAGGCAGTGCTAAACCGCTGAGCCACCTGGGCTGCCTGAACGATTCAATTTTTAAACAGAGGTTTGAATAACTTAAAATTCATCATTTTTGCTGAAGCAATAAATGGGTTAAAAGTTTTGGGCTAACACTATGCTTTTGAGTCATATTTTTGGGTACTACAATATATATACATTCTAAAATTTTATAAGTATTTGCAATTGTACTTTAAGTTTTTAATTATATATAAACTATCTGGCAATAAAAAAATACAAAAACATAAAATCCCCTGGCTGTCCTCTTTTTCCCATCCAATACCCGGTAGAAACTCCAAAGGAGAATACTTACTCTATCTGTGTGACCAGGGGCCATAGATAACATTTTTCCCCTTTTCCAATCCCAAACACAAACCGCATTCTTTGAATCAAGTCCAACTGAAACCAAGCGCTGAATTATATCCAAGAAGTCCATGAGGGAATAAAAAGGCAAGAAATCAAAAAGGAACCAAATTATAAGTGGCAAACAAATTATACTTATGGGTTTATGAATATCAAAATTTATACATTTATATCTTATAGACCTCATAGAGGTCTTGTTAAAATTTGCATACGTGTAGTTCTTCAAGTTAAGAAATAGATGAGAGACTTCCATCCTAACAATAGGACTGACAAAATATCCTAAACATCTCTCCCACTAAAAATTAAAAGTGCTGGATAAAGTGTAAAAACATCTTCTAAAATGCATTGCTGAGCTGTCATGAAATTATGAAATCTGGAACAAAAAGTGATTTCAGACGGGAATCCTGGAGTGTAAGAGAGTTCCCATACCCAATTTACTCTAAAGGTACCAACTAACTCCTGGTAAGCCTGATTTTCCTTCTGAACAAGAAAAGGAAATAAAGTTTAGGGTCCGCCCAAGGCATAGATTTGAACTTCTGACCTTTGACTAAAGCAGTGAACTCCTAGGAGTAAGGGGAAACAAGAAACCGATCCGAAAGAAAGAAAGAGTGAGAGAAAGAGTAGAGAGAGAGAAAGAGAGAGAAAAGAGAGAAAAGAAAAAAGAGAGAGAAAGAAAAGAAAAGAGGACGGCAGTGCATTAGGCGGGGACAAACCTCCCTGGAAACGGATATTCAGAAGTGGCTTCCATAGAGTCATGGGGCCTCACTCCACATTAATTATGAACCCCTCAAATGAAAATTTCAGAGTGATTCTGAGAGTTTCAGTCTTTAATCATCTTCAACAATGTAGCACAGGCAAATATAAACCCCATCTGGAGAACTGACACTTCAATCCTTCATGCCTCAAAGAATTCCTACAGGTAGCAATTCAATAAACACAAAAATAAACAAACACCCCCAACCACCATGACCATGGGAAATAAGGGACTATGAGTAAGAATCAACAAGTCAAGACAAATGGCAAAATCAGTCCTAGAAAACATCAGACACTGGAATTACCAGGTGAAGAGAGAAATAAAATTAAGGCTTCGAAGTATCTTCATATGAGCAAAGAATAGGATACTGTAGAAAGTATTCAAACAGATTTGAAAAAGCAAATAGAATTTCTAGAAATGAGAAATAAAATAAATGAAATTTAAAATGCGGTGGAAGAGTTAAATAGGTGATTAGAGGGAGATGAAGATACAGAGTTAAGAAGAGTAAACAGTGAGATGGAAAGTATGAGAGGGCTTAAGAAACACAAAAAATGGACTTCCAGCCATGAAGGAGCATCAGGGTCTGAACTTGCTCCCACCATAAACTAGAAAACTCAAAATGTATAAAACAAATGCTTTCAGACATTTTTAACAGGAAGTGAAGCACTATGAACCCCGAAAAAGGGAGAAAACAAACAAGGTGAGACCTGCATTTGCCCCAGCTTCATCTAGGAGGGAACAGCATAGAAAGGTAGAATCTAAACAGAGCCCAGCAGATTTGCTGATTTGAGAAGACAGAGCCTGGAGTTCAGAGGGATCAAAA
Organism: Vulpes lagopus; assembly: GCF_018345385.1. Classification (NCBI taxonomy): domain Eukaryota; kingdom Metazoa; phylum Chordata; class Mammalia; order Carnivora; family Canidae; genus Vulpes; species Vulpes lagopus. Next base: position 13,404,536 of record NC_054829.1, on the reverse strand, counting down.
TGGCTAGAATTTGCAGAGCAGAGAAAGAGCTCTGGAAAATTTGTTTATGGGTCCCCTTGAGAACATCAATTTTGCATGCATAGGGTGAAATCCATAAAGCCATGCAAAGAACAAATTCTGGGATAAAAAGCAATTATGGGAGAGCTAAACCAAAAAATTCCCAAAGATCAGAAAGGGTCAGGATCACTCAAGTTCCCAATAGCGAGAATGTAAATATCTCTGAATTCACTAGGTATTCAGTAGAGATCCCAGAAGGTCATAACTTAGTGGTGAAATTAAGCCAATAGTGATAGAAGAAAAGCTACTCTAGCCCTGTCCCCCAAAAGTTTATTTTTTTTAAATTTTTTTTCTTTATTTATTTACGATAGTCACACAGAGAGAGAGAGAGAGAGAGAGAGAGAGAGAGAGGCAGAGACACAGGCAGAGGGAGAAGCAGGCTCCATGCACTGGGAGCCCGATGTGGGATTCGATCCTGGGTCTCCAGGACCGCGCCCTGGGCCAAAGGCAGGTGCCAAACCGCTGTGCCACCCAGGGATCCCCCCCCCCCAAAAGTTTAAAAGCAAGATTTCACAAGGATCAAACTGACAGGCAAGGAACTTAACTACCTGCCAGAACAATATCCAAAATACTTCAAAGGAATACAACAAAATCTAGAGTTCAGAATGTAACATACACATTGTACAGAACCCCATAAAAAATTACTGGACATGTGAACAGAGAGGGAAATGTGACAAATAACCAGGAGAAAAATCAGTTAACAGAATGAGACCTAAGAATCACAGAAATTATTAAAATTAGAGACATTAGCTATTAAAACGAAAATGTTTAAGATGCTTAAGAGTTATTTTATTTTATTTAAGATTTTATTTTTAAGTAATCTCTACACCCAACGTGGGGCTAGAACCTACAACTCTGAGATCAAGAGTTGCATGTTCCATTGACAAAGCCAACCAGGTGCCCTGCTCAAGAATTATTTTAAAATATACAAAGAATCAAAAGAGAAATGGAATATAAAAGAACACACAGAACTTGTAAAAATAAATATTACATGAAATAAAAATTCACCCCATAGGATTAATAGCAGCTTAGAGAATTAAGAAAGGTCAATGTACTTGAGGACACAGCAACAAAAACTACCCAAAATAAAGAAAAAATTAACAATGCCTTGGTTAATTTTAGAAAAACATCAAGTATTATAACATACAGATTACTGTAGCTCCAGGAAGAGAAGATGGAGGAAAAGAAAAAACAAAACTGAAGCAATAATGACTAAAATTGCCTAAATATGATGAAACCAAACCCAGAAATCTATGATGCTCAATAAACTCCCAGCAGGATAATCACACACACACACACACAAAACATACATCAACACAAATGGTAATAAAATTGCCAAAACCAGTACTAAAGAGAAAAATATCTTAAAAGCAGCCAGAAAAAAAGACAATTTTGGTTTGGAGGATCAAAAATTAAAAAATTATCCTAGATTTTTCATCTGAAGCTATGCAAGTCAGATGACAATGAATAGCCTCTTTAAAATCCTTGGGGTGGGATGGGGGGATGCCTGGGTGGCTCAAGCCATTAAGCTTAAGACTCTTGATTGGGGCTCAGGTCATGATTTCAGAGTCATGGGATCAAGCCGGCATCAGGCGCTGCACTGAGTGTGGAGTCTGTTGTCCCTCTCCCTCTGGTCCTCCCCCTGCTTATGCTCTCCAACCTCTCTCATTTCCTCTCTCTCTCTCTCTCTCGAATAAATAAATATATAAAATCTTTAAAATGCTGAAGGGGAAAAAGGCAACACAGAACAGTGTAGCAAAATTATCTTTGGAAAATTGAGTCAAAATGGCCTTTTTAGGTAAACAGAAGGTAAGAAAATACACCATCGACAAATGTACACTAGAACTAGATACGATAATGGAAATTTCTTCAGGCAGACAGAAATGATACACATGTGAATGAAGAATGCCCAAATGGTAGGTATGTAAATAAGACTTTCCTTGTTTTTCATTTTCTTTTAAAACTATTTAAAGCAAAAATAACAGTTATTATGAAATTTACAAAATATATATAAAATAACAACAACAATAGCACAGTAAACAGGAGAGAAAGGAAACAGCAGAATATATATTTTTCCACATCCTTTCCAAGTGCATATGACGCTCCATGAAGATCACAAAATAAACCTAAACAAATTTAAAATACAGACAATGTTGTCTGACAAAACCAGAAATTAGAACAAGAAGTTGTGCAGAAAATCATCCAAACAGGTGGAAATTAACAATATACTTCTAAGGACCTGGATGGTTAAAGAAGAAATCATAAGGATCAACACACATAATTTAAAAAACACTGGTTTAGAAGCAGGGGTTGGCAAATTATAACCTTCAGGCCAAATCTTGCCTGCACAGGACTTTTGTAAATAAAATTTACAAATAAATAAATTTTGTAAATAAAATTTTATTGGAGCACAGCCATACCCATTCTTTTATAAGTTGTCTATGACTGCTTTCCATGGCTGCTTTCCCACTACAATGCAGAGCTAAGTAGTTAAGACAGAGATGGTATGGTCTACAAAGCTTATATATTTACTATCTGACTTGTTACAGAAAGTTTATTAATCTCTGATTTAAGGCATAGATGCTAGTACCAGACTGCCTAGATTTAAACATTAGCTCCATTTCTTACGAATTGGATTACTTTCAACAGTTATGTAGCCTCTCTGTACCTTAGTTTCCTCACCTATTAAGTGGGGATAATAAAAGTGTTTCATAGGGTTAATATGAAAATTAATATATACATATACAAAAGAGTTACTATATGGTTAATGTTATATAAAAATGTTGGCTGTCATCATTATTAGTTTATCATAACCATAATCAGATTTAAGACTCTATGCCATCAGGGCATCTAGGTGGCTCAGCTGATTGAGCATCTGACTCTTGGTTTCAGTCAGGTCATGATCTCACGGGTTGTGAGTTCAAGCCCTAAGTCAGGCTCTGTGCTTAACAAGGAGTCTGCTTGAAGATTCTCTCCCTCTGCCCCTCACCCCACTCACACGCAAGTACTCATCCTGTAAAAAATAAATAAGTCTTTTTTTAAAAAAGAAAGAATATATGCCCTCTTCCTGTCTGAATGAGAAATGCCATCTAGTACCCAGTGAGAAACAGATTCTGCAGACTAGAATTACTATTTAAACCCTCCAATGGATGGAACAAATGGCTTCCATAAAAAGATACAGTATGTAGTCTGTTACGGCTCTCCATCAAATCATGCTGGCAGAAAGTGTAAGAGAACATGAGGAGATGATATTTTTCCTGATACTCTTTAATAGTTGGGAACTACAGAGTATCTGTAAGAATCTAGCTAAAACAGATATCTACCTAAAATTTTGCAAGACAAGTATAAAGTGAGGGATAGTCAGAGGGGCACTGTCCTTTCTATTGATGCTTCTTTTCTCTGCCTTGGCTCATCATACAAACACAATAAACTGCAATCGGTCAAAAGCTTTAAAACTCCATGCATCTCCACAGAACCTCGAAACATCCAGCTCTATATCAGTAACAAGAGAGACCAGGGAGCACTCCCTCTGTAGCCTGATAAATTTATCATGGCCAAAATCAACCTCCTTCAGTGTAGGTTATGCAAGAGTGAGAGGATAAGATAGAAATCACCAAGCCAATACTACTTCCTCTCCTAGCTGTCATTTTTTACTTTATCATTTTTTTTCTCACATTTAACCCAGCCTAGGTAGGTGGGGAGGATGATAAAGTTTTCCAGTAAAAATAATGCTTTAGGAGTGCCTGAGTGGCTCAGTCAGTTGAGTGTCTGCCTTCAGCTCAGGTCATGACTCCAAGATCCTGGGATTGAGCTCCTTGTCAGGCTCCCTGTTCAGTGGGGAGTCTGCTTCTTCCTGCTAGGTGTGCGCACATGCATGCACACTCTCTCTCTCAAATAAATAAATAAATAAATAAATAAACAAATAAATAAATAAATAAATCTTAAAAAGAAAAAAACTAATGCTTTAACCATATCTTGAAAGACTGAGGAAGAACTGGGGAGAAAAGTAAGAGAAAGTACCTTTCAGACCAAAGGAACCAAGCTAAAGAGATCATGGTGTTTCAGGAAAAAGCCTAATTCACAGTGGCTGAAGGGAGGAGTCCCACCTGGAAAGTGGCTGGAAACAAAGCTGGAAAGGTAGGCCAGAGTCAGAAGAAGAGTAAACTCTGTGTTTTAATAGAGTTAGAATAAAGAGAGATTCAGTTTTAAATGTGTAATCTATGGTATATTTTGTATGACATTCAAGGGAGAGGGTATCTGGAGTTGAGAAGAGAAGCTGAGGCCACTGTTAACTGATATGGGTGCTAAAATCATGGCTCTAAATAATCACCTAGAGAGAATAAGTAAAAAGAAAAGGCTAGAGACTCCTAAAGCATACTGACATTTAAGAAGCAGCCAGAAAGAAGAGCTCCTTTAAAGATAATTAAGAGGGATGCCTGGGTGGCTCAGCAGTTGAGCATCTGCCTTTGGCTCAGGTCATGATCCCCAGGTCCTGGGATCGAGGCCCACATCAGGCTCCCTGCTTCTCCCTCTGCCAATGTCTCTGCCTCGCTCTCTCTGTGTCTCTCATGAATAAATAAATAAATAAATCTTAAAAAAAAAGATTAATTAAGAGGTTAAAGCAGATAAAGAACCCTCTATCCAACTTTACCAAATTTCTCCTTGATCCTGTTCCCAAACAAAATCTTGGTGGTGTCCATTAATTGATTTGGAAGTATTCATTAAAAAGTTCTAGCACACTAAATACTCAAATAAGAAAAATATCCTAATAGACGTGGCTAGACAATCCCATGTGTTCCTGCAACTGTGAAACATATTCAAATAACCATTATTCTTAAAAGATTTTAGTATGGGGGTCCTTGTGAGCTCAGTGTTAATTACATAAGAACCAATGGTCATAATGTTACAAAGTAAAATCACATATTTTGCAAAAGATGCAGGACTGGTAAAATCATACATAAAATGACCAGAAATAGGATCTGGCAGAGAAATAGAAAAAAAACTCACAAATAATACAATAGCACTTGAAATAAATCAAGAGATTGCTAAAAGGCACTTGGAAAAAAACCAGTGAACTCCTCTAATATTTTTGCAAAATTTACTCTCTTCATAATCATGTGCCAAAAATCAAAGGTGAACTAAAGCATTTTATTTTGTACCATCATATAACTGACAAAATTGGCTAAAAAAGTAACACTATTCTTAGTTTACCCTGTTAATCACCAGAGCTAGAACTATAGCTTAGATTTTAACGAGAAATGTTTTTATAACGTATTAATGTATTTTCAAGACAAAGTACCACTCAAATTTCCCTTCTTCCCACTAAGAAATCTGAGTCCCTGTTCATTTATATAAATAGACTTTTCAGGCCCTAATTATTCTCAATAAGGCTACTTCTGATATTAGAGTGGACATTCAGTCCATTTAGAAGAAAGCCTCTGGGAAAATAACATCCAGCATTACTACCAACAGGAAAACTCATTGGATAAATCTTATAGAGCACTTATAGTTCCAAATCTAGTAGAAAATGAAAAAAAAACCATATAATATCTCCTAATTGATATCTCATAAACAGTTTATAGATATTAGTGAATAGATAGATGTGTCCTCAAATATATTTAACTAATGCATTTTCTCATTAATGTAATTTCAGAGATATTCTTAACTTTAATCTTCAATTGGCAGCAGTTCCTTATAAGCTTTAACTGTATTTAAGATGGATTAATTCTTTCTGAAAAATAGATCACTACCTCCTAAGTTCCATGTTTGGGAGGCAGGAGAGCATTGTGGTTAAAAACATGAGCTTTGGAGTGTGACTGACCTGGGTTTCCGCTCTGGCTCCATTTACTAGCTGTGTAACCTGGGGCAAGTTATTTAACCTCTCTAAGTCTCAGTTTCTTTATCTGTAAAATAGAGATAATAATAGTATCTATTTCATAGGGTTGTTGTGAGGATTAAATAAGGTAAGCTTAGCACAATGTCTGGTACTTAGTATGTGCTCAATAACTTTTAGCTGTTATCTTTTTTATAAGCTTAAATTTATAAGTAACACATTCTCATGAAGATCTGTGATAATAAATAATAAAATACATGTACCCAAGGCTTTTCTTATAAGTTATTTAAAATAAGCAAAATCAAAGGCCCTCAACTAGAAAAAGCTATGGGCATGACTTCTTATATATATTTAAGAAATTCCTCAGCAATGCAATATATTACATTTAGAGCAATTTCAAAATTAGGAAGGAAACATCTATGTTTAAAGTGTACAGATGCTCATTTTAATTAATACATCTTGGACTTCAAACACTTTTGGTAAATGTTTTTTTTTTAAAACTGAGGAGGTTTGTTTCATAAAATTTAATCTCATGTGAGATATTACTCTCTTCCTTTAAAAAAGAAAATAAAGTTTATATGAGGACAGTAAGGGACATGAAAAACAACAGCAAAAATGGGACATGAATTAAGGTTCTATGATTGTCCATCACTGCTACGTAGTGATATTAAACCTAAGAGCACATTTTTCCCCAAATGAAAGGTCCCAGCTAGTCTTTAGAGATCTCTTACTAGACTCTTAGCAGAAAATATTAATCTATGCTACTCAAATAAGCTATTCCTCAGAGTTATCGATAAAACATCTACTATCATTTTCAAGGGAACAGACCACAATGTAATGTTTCTATAAAATCTCAATCTATAAAATTAATTTTATGAACTGAAAAGAGGGTAACTAAAATTTTTCTAAAAATTAAAATTATTTTTAAAGTCTAATTTTAACATAAAACTTTTAAAGACTATAAATTAACCACACCTGCAAAATTCAGCTTCTTACTACTTCTATACATTTTAGGTATAACAAGTTCCATGAAAGCACAAGAAAGTTCTTGGTATGTTTAATTTTTTTAAATAATCATTAACTAGAAATAGATAATTTAGGAACTGATAAGCAAATGGAATGATTATATCCTTTGTCTTCAACTTTGATTTTGTATAAATATAGCTCATATAATAGGAACTGCCTCTATTTTCAATAAAAAATGTAATTTTAACAGAATCCTTTAACTAAAAATTAAAATGTATACAGCTCTACTTAGAGAAACCTAGCTTTTCTATGATGTATCCCATCTGTCTTATCAATGGACACTACCTGGAAGAGTTATTTATATGTAAAATTTTCTAGGATAACCAGGTAATAATATTGAGTCAAATCTCTTTGGGTTTCAAATAGTATTAATTCAATTAAAAAGTTCCTGATACATAAAATAAAGACTCCTTATTGTTCTTATTTTTCTTATATTCATTAACTATCCACCCAACCTACCTACAACAAACAGGTACTTTTCATCTATTGCTTTCCAATTTATTATTTATAGATTTATAATCGTTTCTTAGGCTACACATTTTTAAGATACAGTTTAGACAAAGACAGTATCACATACCTGTCCATCTAAGTCGAATGCTAAACAGGCTATTCCGTGTGTATGAACATCCTTTAGAACTGATATGGTCTGCACAGTGTATGAATCCCAAACACAGATATAAGGTTCTTTTCCAACTTGTCCTGTTGCTACTAATACTCGTTCAGGATGCAATGCAAGGCTGAAAAATAAATAAACAAATAAATTGACTTAAAATTGTTTATAGAATTTTTATAAGTATTTGATATGTGTAAACTTTATATATACCAATGTAAAACCAATGTTATCCATTTAAAATAATTTGGATTTAAAATAACTTCTACAGGGGATCCCTGGGTGGCTCAGCGGTTTAGCGCCTGCCTTTGGCCCAGGGCGCGATCCTGGTGTCCTGAGATTGAGTCCCACGTCAGGCTCCCAGCATGGAGCCTGCTTCTCCCTCCTCCTGTGTCTCTGCCTCTCTCTCTCTCTCTCTCTCTATGTCTATCATAAATAAATCTTTAAAAATAAAATAACTTCTACAAAAATCTATGCTAAGGGTTATTACTTCACCAGTATATGTATGTGATAAACAGTTGATGATAGACTTCATAATCTCTGTAATATGATATAGTGGGTGTAAACTTTGCAAGAAAATAATTCTTAGAGGGGATCAACAGCATGACAGCAACAGATTATAGCAACCTTACCACGTGCCATTTTCCCATCTGGCATTCATCCATTTTTAAGCCCTCTCTCCCATTTTACTCTTTTATTGGGTAATGTTAAATGAAATCTTAGTGTCCAAAAATAGCATTTAGCAGCATTCCTACAATAATACTTAAGTTACAAATCTCATTCTTAATTGAAGTAAAATTGGTATATAACATATAAGTTTCAGGTACACAACACTATATTTGTATTCATCTCAAAATGATCACCTCCAGAAGTTGTTACTATCTATCACCATACATTTGACTTCCTTCACCCATTTTTCCTACCCCTCAATCACCTACTCTTGTAGTAACCCTTACAGTACCACAACTACCCTTGTAGTAATCACCAATGTTTTCTGTGTATGAGTTTGTTTTTATTTGTTCTGTTTTTTTAGATTCTACATGTAAGTGAAATCATACTGTTTCTGACTTTCTCCTTCTGACTTAGTTCACTTAATACCTTCAAGGTCCATCCATGTTGATGTTATCTCTTTTCAGTCTTATGGCTGAGTAGTAGCCCATTATGTATATACACCACAGATTCCTTTTTTTTTTTTTTAAGATTTTATTTATCTATTCATGAGAGACACACACAGAGAGAGAAACAGAGACATAGGCAGAGGGAGAAGCAGGCTCCACACAGAAAGTCCAATGCGGGGCTCGATCCCAGATTCCAGGATCATGCCCTGAGCCAAAGGCAGAGGCTCAACTGCTGAGCCACCCAGGCATCCCTACACCACAGCTTCTTTATCCATTCATCCACTGATGCACATTTAGGTTGTTTCCATGTTTTGGCTATTGTAAATAATGCTGCAATGAACAACAGGCTGCATATATCTCTTTGCATTAATGTTTTTATGTTCTTCAGATATATGCTCAGAAGTGGGATTGCTGGATTGTATGGAAGTTCTATTGTCAACTTTTTGAGGAATAGCCATATTGTCTTATATAGCAGATGCACTAATTTATATTCCCAGGATTTTATTTACATACTAGGGTTCTCATTTCTCCACATTCTCTCCAACACTTGTTTTTTCTTGTCTTTTTGAAAATAGGTAATCTACCCATGTGAGGTGATATCTCACTGTGGTTTTGATTTGCATTTCCCTAATAATTAGAAAAGATGAACATCTTTCATGTGCTTGTTTGGCCACTGATTTATCTTCTTTGAAGGAATGTCTATGCAGATCCTTTGCCCATTTTTTTAAAATTTGATTTTCTGTTAAGTTGTATGAGTTCTTTTCATATTTTGGATATTAACCCCTTACCAAATATGTAATTTTGGCAAATATCTTCTCTCATTCTGTAGGCTGTCTAATCCTTTTAATGATGGTTTCTTTCACCATGCAGAAGCTTTTTAGTTTGATGTACTTCAACTTGTTTACTTTTGCTTTTGTTTCCCTTGTCTTTGGAGTCAGATTCAAAAATACATTGCTAAGACTGATGTCAAAAAGCTTACTACCTGTTTTCTTTTAGGAGTTTTATGGTTTCAGGTTTTACATTCAAGTTTTTAACCCATTTTCAGTTAATTTTTGTGTACAGTATAAGACAGTGGTCAAGTTTCATTCTTTGGCATATGGCTGTTCAGTTTTACCAATACCATTTATTAAAGACTCTGTCCTTCTTCCATTTTATGTTCTTGGCTCCTCTGTCCTAATTAATTGTCTATATGTGAGTTTATTCATGGGCTCTCAATTCTATTTCATTGATCCATGTGTCTGTTTTTATGCCAATACCATACTGTTTTGGTTACGAGAACACAAATCTCATTTCAACAAACAGAAAAGTCACCCATAGTTCACAGAAAATAATCTGAGTCTTTAAAAGCAAGACAAAGACATAGCATTGGTAATGGTTTATGTATATCAGCAGAAGCCAGGGAGTGAATATAAATTTCTCCTTCATAAATTTTTCTACAAGTAGTTAGATTAAGAGATTCAACTTTGGGAGGAAAAAAAAAATCACTGCTGGCATCAGAGTGAAGGATGAATTCAAAGTGGGAAAAGTTAGAAAGGTATTAAGACAGAATCAACTGATTGGACATAGTGACTAAAGGAAAGGAAAGTGCCTAAGATGACTTTAGGGTTTCTGGCTTGGGCATCTGGATGGCTCATATGGTATTCATCAAGTCAGGGAATACTAAATGAGTTACCAGCGGAAGGGACAATTAAGTGGGAATGGAAGGTTGGTTAGACATATAAAAATCAATCTAATATATTAATAGAATAAAGGTCAATCCTAAAAAAAAAAAAGGATAAAGGTTAAGAGAAACCCACAAATGTTCATCTCAACAGACAGAGAAGATCCATTTGACAAAAATCCAACCCCTTGTGATAAAAACAAACTACGAATTAAAGAGCATGTTTTCAACCTGAAAACGGGCATCTATGAAAACCCACAGCTGTTATCACATTTAATGGTGAAAGCCTGAAGGTTCCCTCTCTGAGTATAGGAACAAGACAATGATGTCAGCTCTTGTCACTTCCATCCAACACAGTAATGGATATTCTAGCCAGGACAATTAGGCAAGAAAAAGAAACAAAAGGGAGAGGTAAAACTATCTCTATCTGCAGGTAACGTTATCTTGTATACAGGAAATCCTAAAGAATCACAAACAATAATAAGATAAATCCCCAGTAAAGCTAGTAAATGAGTTCAGTAATATGGTAGGATGTAACATCAATATAAAATATCAATTATATTTCTGCACACTAGCAATGAACAATCTGAAAATTACATCAAGAAAGCAGTTTCACCTATTTATCATCAAAAGGAAGAAAGTATTTAGGAATAAATTTAGCAAAAAAAGTACAAGACTTGTACACAGAAAAGTACAAAACACCATTAAACAAAATTTAAAAGATGTAAATAAATGGAAATATACAATCTTTCCAAGCTTGTAAGATTGTTAAAATGGCAATACTTCCTAAATTGATCTAGAGGTTAAAACCAATCCATGCCAAAATACCAGTTGCTTGTCTTGAAGACATTACCAGCTGATTCTATTTTTTTTTAATTTTTTTAAAAATTTATTTATGATAGTCACAGAGAGAGAGAGAGAGAGAGAGAGAGAGAGAGAGAGAGGCAGAGACACAGGCAGAGGGAGAAGCAGCCATGCACCGGGAGCCCGACGTGGGATTCGATCCCGGGTCTCCAGGATCGCGCCCTGGACCAACTGCTGCGCCACCCAGGGATCCCACCAGCTGATTCTAAAACACAGAATAGCTAAAACAATCTTGAAAAAAAAAACAAAGTTGGAAGATTCACACTTTCCAATTTCAAAACTTACTTACTATAAAACTAGAGTAATCAACACAGCATGGTACTGGCATAAGGACAGAGGTGCAGATCATGAAACAAAACAGAGTTCAGAAACAAATCAATGCATTAATGGTTAACTGACTTCTATAAAAGGTGGTGATAAGATAATTCAAAGGGGAAGATGGTGCTAGGACATCTGAATATCCACAATGTAAAACAAAGAATCTGGATCCATACCTTAAACCATATACAAAAATCAATTCAAAATGTGAGAGCTAAAATAATAAAAGTCTTAGAAGAAAACATGGGCATAAATCTTACTGACCTTGGATAAAATAATGGTTTCTTAGATAAGACACCAAAAACAGAAGTAATAAAAGAAAATGTAAATGAAGCCCATTTTACTTTTTTTTGAAAAAGATTTTTATTTATTTATCTGAGAGAAAGGGTGAGCAAGAGAGTACAAGTAGGGGGAGCAGTAGAGGGAGAGGGAGAGGCCCCAATGAGCAGGGAGCAACTCACAGCTTGATTACAGGACCCTGGGACCAGGACCTAAGCTAAAGGCAGATACTAAACTAACTGAGCTACCCGAGCACCCCTCAAATTAAAAACTTACGTTTCAAAGGACAACTATCAAAAATACAAAAACACAATACACAGAATCAGGGAACATAACTGCAGAGCATAAATTTGATAAGAGACTTCTATCTGTAACATATAAAGAACTCAACAAGAAAACTACAAATAACCCCATTTTTTTCTTTTTTTTTATTGAAGTTCGATTTGCCAACATATAGCATAACACCCAGTGCTTATCCAGTCAAGTGACCCCCTCAGTGCCCGTCACTCAGTCACCCCATTCCCCCACCCACCTCCCTTTCCTCTACCCCTTGTTGGTTTCCCAGAGTTAGGCGTGTCTCATGTTGTCACCCTCACTGATATTTCCCACTCGTTTTCTCTCCTTTCACCTTTATTCCCTTTCACCATTTTTTATATTCCCCAAATGAATGAGACCATATAATGTTTGTTCTTCTCCAACTGACTTACTTCACTCAGCATAATACCCTCCAGTTCTATCCACGTTGAAGCAAATGGTATAACCCCATTTTTTAAGTGGACAAAGGCTGTGAATAAACATCTACCCAAGGAAGATAAAAAGAGCACATGAAAAGATGCTCAACATCATTAGCCAGTAGGAAAATGCAAATCAAAATCAAATCAAATAAAAATGCAAATCAAAATCTCAATACCATTTCCATGATCAAAAAGATAGTGTATGTATGTGTATATATCTATATATAGATATATACACATACATACATATAATACACGTAATTTACGTTATTATATCAAATACTGGCAAGGATATGAAGAAAATTTAACTCTCAAATATTCTATAGGACTGAAAATGATACAGGCCCCTGGGATATGGTTTGGCAATTCCTCAAAAGGTAAACATAGCATTATCATATGATCTAGTAATTCTACTCCTAAATTCCCAGGAAATGGAAACATAAGTCTACACAAAACTTATACACAAATATTCCCAACAGCATTACTCATAATAGCCAAAAAGTGAAAACAACCCAAATGTTCCTCAACTGAAGAATGGATAAAATATGCATATATCTATGCAATGAAATATTATTTGACAATGAAAGGAAACAGTCCTGATATATGTTACAACGTGAACAAACCTTTAAAGTATTTACATTAAAAAAGACAGATATATAAGGGCCACATTATCATTTGAATCCACTCTGATGAAATGTCTAGAATAAGCAAATCCATAAAGACAGAAGGGAAGACAGAGTGGGCACATGTTTAGATTTATAACAAACTGCCCTTTTCCCAAAGTGCTTGTACCATGGTATACCTCCAAAAGGTATGCAAGTTGTCCACATTCTAATATTTGAGGTCATTAGACTTTTTTATTTGAATCTTCCTAATGAATAATACTGACTAAAGGTTCTTATAATCTGCTTAAGTCTTCTAGCCATCTTAATTGGGTTGTCTTCATAGTTTTGAAACTATTTTATGTATTCTCAGCACAAGTCTCTTTGTTCAACATGTAATTTGCAAAAATTTTCTCCCAGGCTGCAGCTATTCTTTTCACTCTCATTATAGTTCATTTCAAAGAGCAGACATTTTTTACTTTTATGAAGTCCATTTCATCAAATGTTTTTGTTTTACAGACCATGCTTTTGCACAAAGATAGTAATAAAGATTTGCTCTTAAGTTTCCTTCTAAAAATCTTTGTAGTTTTAGGTTTTTAAATTGAAATCTATCATCCATTTTGAGTCAATTCTGTATAACTTAGGTTTGGTTTTGCTTATTTTTTCATATGGATATCCAATTTGTTCCAGCACTGTTTATCGAAAATACTATTTGTTCTCCATTGAGTTGTTCAAGTACCTTTCTCAAAAATCAATTGACTCTATGTTAATTTGTCACAAAATGTACCTTATAATTTTGTCCCACTAATCAACATATTTACCCTTTCACTAATACCACACAAATTACTGTTTTATAATAATCCTTAAAATTGAGTATTGTGAGTCTTCTACTTTCATTCCTTTTCAAAATTGTTGTGGATATCCAAATGCTTTGTCTTCCCTGTAAATTTAGAATCAATTTGTATAACCTAAATACCCTGTTGGGACTGGGGATTAGGTAAAGTCTATAGATCAATCTTAGAAGAACTGACTTCTTTACTATATTAAGTCTTCCAATCCATGAACATAATGTATTCCTCCATTATAAGTTGTTTTTCTAGCTTCATTTTATAGTTTTTAGTATACAAATCCTGCAAAGATTTTGTTAAATTCATGCAAGACTGTTTTTTGAGTTCTTATAAATGGTATTTTTTAAAAGATTTTATTTATTTGAGAGAGCGTGCACACACAAGGGAGAGCACAATTGGGGGGAGGGAGGAACAAAGGGAGTCAGACAAGCAGACTCCCGCAGGGAGCCAGGCTTGTGGCTCCATCCCAGAACTCATGACTTGAGCCGAAGGCAGACACTTAACCAACTGAGCCACCCAGGCGCCTCAAATGGTACTGTTTCAAAATTTCAGTTTTCAGTTGTTCATTCAGTTTTCAGTTGTTCATTGCTAGTATGTAGAAATACAACTGATTTATGCATGTTGACCTTGTATGTTATGACCTTCATAAATTCACTAATTTTAGGAGTAGGGTGTACGTGCTGTAGATTATTTGGAAATTTCTATGTATACAATCAAATAGAGAAAATTTATTTCTTCCTTTCCTCTAAGCCTTTTATTTCTATTTCTTGCCTTATTGCACTGGATATATCTTCCAGTACAATGCTGAATTAGGAGAGGTAAGAAAGGACATCCTTATCTTTTTCCTGGTCTTAAGGAAAGCATTCAGTCTCTATTAAGCATGATGTTAGCGGTAGCTTTTTTTATAGATGCTTGTATGGTTGAAGAAATAGTCTAAGTTTGCTAAGCATTTTAAAATACATGAACAGATACTGAATTTTGTCAGATTTTGTCAAATTCATTTCCTGCATTTATTGAGATGATCATGATTTTCCTTCACTAGTCTCTTAATACAGTGAATTACTTTGATTAGTTTTCAAATATTGAACATGCCTTGTATTCCCGAAATGAACCCCTTGGTCATAATGTACTATTCTATTGATGGATTTTCTTTATTACTGAGAATTTTTACATCTATGTTAATGAGGGATAGTGGTCTGCAATTTCCTTTTCCTTCTACTGTCTTTGTCTGGACTTCATAGTAAAGTAATCCTAGCCTCATAAAATGAGTTGGAAGTATTCTTTCTTAATCTATTGTCAATTAGAACTGTGTGGAATTGGATTATTCCTTCTTTAAATATTTAGCAGAACTACCATGCAAACCATTTGTACCTGGGGTTTTCTTTTTTGAAATGTTTCAAACTACAAATGCAAGTACTTTAATAGATATAGGGTTATTCATAGGGTTATTCATAATACCTATTTCTTCTTGGTAAGTTATGATAGCTTGAATTTTTGAAAGGAATAGTCCATTTCATCTTAAATTGCCAAATATCTCTATGTATAGTTGTTCAAAGCATTCTCTTATTATCCTTTTAATGTCTTTAGGTCTACAATGATAGCTTGATAATTTCTGTCTTCTCCTTTTTGTTCTTGGTAGTCCAGCTGGAAATGTATCAATTTAATCAGTCTTTTCACAAAACTAGCTTTTGGGGGCTCCTGAGTGGCTTAGTTGGTTAAGTGGCTATTTCTTGATTTTAGCTCAGGTCTTGATCTCAGGGTAATATTACATTACTGATCTGAAATCTTTTTTCTTTTCAAATATATGCATCTAGAAACTATAAATTTCCCTTGAAACAATGCTGTAGCTGATTTTCACACATTTTGATATGTTGTTTCTATTTTCATCCTGCTTAACATATTTTGATTTCCCTGTTTTCTCTGAGTTGACTTTTATTTCATTATGTTCGGAGAACATATTTTGTATGATTTTAATTCTTTTAAGTTTGATGAGGTTTGCTTTATAAGACATGACCTATACTGTTGGTAAATGTTCCAACGGCATATGAAAAGAACGTGTATTCTGTTATTATTGACTCAGGCTGGTTGCTATGTCATGAATAATAAAGTTCTTTAACTCTGTCCCAGGAATTTCATGACCATGCTGACATCCAAGAAACAATAAAAAGGCTAACTTATTCATATGAAAAGGGTGAAAAATATATTCCAGCCTGTTTCCTATGCTGCTATGACATATTACCACAAATTGAGCATCTTGACACAATGCAAATTTATTATCTCAAAGTTGCAGGGCAGAAATCCAGTTACAGCAGGTTTCTCTGCTTAGAGTCTCACAAGGCCAAAAACAAGGTATCAACCCAGCTTCTTTCTGGAGTCTGAGGATGAAGCAGCTTCCAGGTTCATTCAGAATGTTAGCTGAATTCAATTCCCAGTGGTAAAAGGACTGACGCCTTTGTTTTCCCACTGGCTGTCAGCTGAGAACTTCAACTTCCCTAAAGCTGCCTACATTTTTCATTATATTGGCACTTACATCTTCAAACTAGCAATGCAACAATGGGTCCCTTTTCAAGTTTGGAATCTTTATGACTTCTGCTTCATCTCTTCTGATTCCAGCTGAAGAAAGCGAACTGTTTTTAAGGGTTCACATGATTAAATTAGGCCCGTCTGGATAATTCAGGACACTCTCTTCAGACCCATACCTTAATTTTACCTTCAACATCACTTTTGGCATTTAACAACAATATTCACAAATTCCAGGGACTAGGGAGTGGGCATCTTTGGGGGATTGGGGGTGCAGGCGAGCACAATCTGGCTACCACACACTTAGATATTGAGTTCACTAGGAAATTCTTCCATTTTTATATTTTTCAATTCTAAATATTCCATTTTTTCTACAGCTTCTACCTCTTTACTGAGAACTTGTAACATTTCATTTGTTTCAAGAGCATTCCCCTCTACTTCATGACACTGAATTGTAACAATTGCTCTAAATTCTTTAATAGTTCCAACATTTATATCATCTTGGGGCTGATGACTGTTGTCTTTTTAAGTTAAGATTTTCCTAATTCTTTGTGCGATAATTTTGATTTATGTCCTAGACATTTTGAATATTGTGTTATAAACTCTGGGCCTTGTTAAAAATCTTCTAGAGAATGTTGATTTTTTTGTTGTTGTTTTTTGTGTTTCAGCAGGCAAGCAATTGGGTTAGGTTCAGAATCCATGTCCCAATTCTCCTGTGAATCCAATGTTAGAATTTTTAAAACCTCTGTACTAGTACTACATGTACACACCACAGGGGCCAATCTGAAATCTGGACGATTGCCATTTAGTTCTCAAAGCCTTTGGTATGCTATTTAAAATTAGTTTCAACCACATGCAGTGTAACAGTGAGTCTGGGACATCAATTATAACTCTTTAAGATCTCTTTCTTGAGCTCCCTGCTCTCCCATAAACTCCCCCACTCTCCATTTCCCAGGGGCTCTTCTTCATTGTACAATGACTAGAAGTTCAGAGTATGAACCTCTGTACATTGTCATGCACTTCCTACAACTGGTTCTGACCTGGGCAAAACGTATTTGGCCTATGTTTTAATTGATTTATGAGATTACTGCATTGTGAGAGTTCTTGATATATTCTGGATATGATTATTTTCTCAAATATATGTTCTAAACATGTTTCCCAGTTTGTGAACTGTCTTTCCATTTTCTTAATGGTATCATTTAAAGAGCAAAAGATTTTAATGTTTTAAAGAAACTTTTTATTTTGGACTAATTTTAGATTCATAAAGTAACAAAAATAGTACAAACAGTTCTCTTATATCCCTCACCCCACTGCCCTAATATCCCTAACCCCACTGCCCTAATCTTGCACAACCTTAGTACCATGATCAGAAAGAAGAACTTAACATTAGTACTCTACCACCCTCCAAACTATTCAAAATTCACCATTTTTTTTAGTTTTTTTTTTTTCTGTTTCATGATCCTATCCAGGATCCCAGGCTGCATTTAGTTATTTCTCATTAGCAACTTCAGTCTCTGTAACAGTTCCTTTGATCTTCCTTGTGTTTCATGATGGTCACTTCTGAAGAGTACTCATCAGTTATCTTATAAACTGTCACTCGATTTGGATTTGTAACATGTTTTCCCATGACTGGAGTAAGGGTATACATTTTTAGCAGTCTACTACAAAAAACTGTATTTGTTCTTCTCACTGAATCCTATCAAGGAGTTCATCAATTAAGGATGTCAATATGTATTAATACTGATGATGTGTACTTCAATTCCTTGGATAAGCTGGTGTTCGCAGGGCTTCTTCACTGCAAAGTTACTACTTTGTAGTTTCTCTTTGTAGTCAATATGCATTTTAGGAGAGATGCTTTGAGCCTAAACAAAACCTGTTTCTCCTTAAACTTTCACTCACTAATTTTAGCATCCATTGCTAGCCCTTGCCTGAAATAGTTACTACTGTAATATTCAACTTTTGTGATCCTCTTATTTCCTTCTTTTCTTTTACATTAATTGGAATTCTACCATCAGAGAGAAATATCTTTTTTTTTAAAGATTTTATTTAAAAAAGTGTTTTGAGTACACTTGACACACAATGTTACATTAGTTTCAAATGTACGACATAGTTTTTCAACTTCTCTATACATTATGCTACACTCACCACAAGTGTAGCTACCATCTGTCACCATACAACACTATGACAATATCCCTGAGTATATTCCCTATGCTGTGTCTTTTATTCCCCTGACTTATTCAGTGCACAAATGGAAGCCTGTATTCCTCATTCCCCCTCACCTATTTTGCCCATCCCCTACCCCTTTTCCCGCTGGTAACCATCAGTTTGCTCTTGTATTTTTAGGTTTGATTCTGCTTTGCGTTTGTTCATTTGTTTTTTAGATTCCACATAGGAGTGAAGTCATGTGGTATATGTCTTATTTTACCCTCTAGGTCCATCCATATTTTTGCAAAAGACAAGATCTCATCCTTCTTTATGGCTGTGTAATATTTCTCTCTGTGTGTCTATACCACATCTTCTTTATTCATTCATCTATCGATGGACACTTAGCTTGCTTTTATACTGGCTATTGTAAATAATGCTACAATAAACGTAGGGTTTCATGTATCTTTTAGAATTAGTGTTTTTGTTTTCTTTGGGTAAATACCTACTAGGAATTATTGAATCATATGGTATTTCTATTTTTAATTTTTTGAGGAACTTTCCTACTGTTTCCACAGTGGCTATACTAACTTACATTCCTGTCACCAATACCGAGGGTTCCTTTTTCTCCATATCCTCACCAACACATGTTATTTCTTGTCTTCTTGATTTTAGCCATAGGAAGAACTATACTTGATATCTTATTTGTTTAATCCATTATTTTTAAAATTTTATTTATTAATGAGAGACACAGAGAGAGAGAGAGAGAGAGAGAGAGAGACAGAGGCAGAGGGAGAAGCAGGCTGCATGCAGGGAGCCCGACATGGGACTCGATCCTGGGTCTCCAGGATCACATTCAGGGCTGAAGGCAGCGCTAAACTGCTGAGCCACCGGGGCTGCCCTTAATCCACTATTTATATCAGCTGAATTCACAGATATTCAAGGGTCAATAACAAATTTTTTCTGTAAAGTGACAGATAGTAAATACTTTAGGCTTTGCATGCCATACAACCTGTATTACAACTACTCAACTCTGCTATTATAATGTTAAATCAAAAAAAAAAAAAATAATAATGTTAAATCAACCATGGACAAATATGTAAACCATGCATTCTCAATGAGAGCAATATTACTTCAATGGGGTTTTGTAAAAATTGGTCCTTGTGTGAAGGTCTCACTATTTTTATGAATAAGCATAGATACAAATATGGTACATAGATTAATATACAGTATATCTGTGGTTACAGAATTTTGTCATGTGTTGGGGCAATTAAGGGAAAAAAATACCTAAAAGGGCTTCTTAGAGGGACTATTAAAAAAAGGTTGCAAAAAAAGGGGTACCTAGGTGGCTCAGTTGGTTAGGTGTCTGACTTTTGATTTCTGCTCAGATCATGATCTTGAGGTTGTAGGATCTCTCTCTCTAAAATAAATAAATTTTTTAAAAAGTTTGCAAAAATGTTTGTTTTCCAGTAACATCTGATTTACAAAAATAGGTGGCCCACAGTCTGTTGTTTTGTTGTTTTGATAATTCCTGTTTTATACTATGGGTAAAAATTCAATACTATAATTATTTATCTTATAGTTCAAATGTTCCATCTTTGACCTTCAGGAGATCCTTCAGGTTGGCTCCCTTATTTTCTCAACAAGCCACCATCATTTCTGCATTTACCTCCTTTGAGGCACCACAATATATTCAAGGCTCATCTAGTACTCTTCCTGCTGCAGTCCTGTAATTAACTGCTTTTCTAGGAAGCCCTAGTTTCTTTTATTGGAGAATGGCATTTAGAGAACAAGATCTGGGGAGTCAATGTGGTCATTGTTACTGGAGTGTTATTCCTTCTAGACTATAGACAGAACTAGGAAATCTATGTTTGTATACTAACCCATTATATACACAAATCTATACTCTGTTTCTATGTGTATATCTATCTAAAAATCATTAATTCATATTGATACCTCTGATTCTAATCTAAAACCACAAGGTTCACTGAGAACTTCTTCCTTTATGTATAACTTCAAGAGTGAAAATTAGCCTTTCATGATCTAAAGCCTATTTACTTATTTAAGTGTACTATATACAAAGTTGTTTCAGAATTGCTAGCCCTGTGAGAAACAATTTTACTAACTAGATTATACCATTATCTATCAGGTTTTTTGTCTTTATCCTCACAGTATTCAGTCAAGATACTGTTTTTATGGGGTTTTTTTTTGTTTTTGTTTTTTTTAGGTTAAGTTGCTCCCTGCAAAGCTCAGTGATAGAGAAGAAAGAGCTTGCAAAACTGTAGGTAGAATTTTTCTCTTTTTACTTAAAGTTATCATATAGTCTTGCTATTCTCTGTTTAAGTAATGGTAAGGCTAAGGCTTTGCACATAAATTTCATATTTGTGAAGTGATTTTGCATTGTTTGGGAAAGAGATTTTGGAAGATCACTTACAACACACCCACCACTATCTTCAGTTACCTGGAAGTTTGAGAAGTTTTAATTTTATTGATGTTCAATTTATAATTTCCTTTTCATAAATCATCTATTTTATGCCCTGTTTCCTATATTTTTAATAGAAATTTTAGTGTTATCTTTGATATTTAAGATATATGACCCAATTTGAGTTAAAGTTTGCATACAGTGAGATATAGTTGGAGTTCATTTTCTTCTCCATATGGATATTCAGTTGTTTTTAAAAACATTTCTTGAAAAGGCTGTCTTCTGAGCATATTTTATATGCTAATAGGAATCATCTAGAAGAATTATCAAAAATATTGATATAGGTGAATGAAGAGAATCTGGAGCAGGAAAAAAGGGCAAGATCTCATGCACACACGGAAGGATTAATATTAGATGGGAAGGATTAATATTAGATGGGAGCTGGATGTACTGCTGATATGTAGGTGAAATCTGAAAGTTCTGATGGCTCCAATATTCTTTTTCCTTTTTTTTTAAATGACAGTGTAGATTTATTCTGGAATATTTATCATAATCACGACTCATTTCTACCAACACCCCCATAAGTAGATAAACCTTAGACTAATATTTAAAATGGTGCATCCTTAATTCACTATATACTGATTTCCAAGTAATCAAATTCATTAGCATTACTAAGCAACTAAAATTTCCCTTCCTCACAAAGATTTATTACCTGGAGTATAGTATTAAGGAATAAAGACTCTGTAAATGACAAACTACTCAAAATTTATTTCTACTCATAGCTGTAGGCACTTTCATCTCAGACCAAATAACATATGAACTGACAGAAACGTGAACTATCTTCTTTATTACTAGAAGTCTATATTGAGATAAAGTCACCCCACAAGTCTGTTTGCCAGGGCCAGGCTTAGGGCTGAGCTGGGCACACCGGGTAAGCAGATAAAAAACACATGGCTCCACTGTGTTAACGTTCTTTAACCCAGGCTGTGCAACTGCCAACAAATAGTGTGAACTCGTAGCAAGTTCTCCAACTTTAATTTCTTCTGGTTAATGTTTCCCCACTCATTAATTACAGTGAGAACTAGAACCCAAGCTGTCTGACTCCCAATTTTGGTATTCTTTCTCTGCTAGGATATCCTTGTCGTGGATCTGAAAGGGATACTGGAAATAAATAGTTGCACTGGTGGAATCTGAATGCAAGAGCTGTAGGCCTTGGAACTTATTTTACATTATACCCTGGGCTTCTGGAATCTGAGTCCAGGCTGGTTCCAATTTTCTTAATGAGAAAGAAAGCATGGGTGTTTTTCTAGTTGTTCTTGGAGTCAATATTACAGTTAAGTTGTATTCTATATATTGCCTAGTATATTGCGGAACATATAGTAGAACTCAACAACACAGATGAAAGAGTTCAGAAACAGACCCCCATGAAATACTCAACTGATATTTGACAAAGGAGCAAAAGCAATAAAATGGAACAAAAATAGTCTCCTATTCAACAAATAGTGCTAGAACTGGACAACCACATGCAAAAAGTGATTCTAAACACAGACCTTACAACCCTTCACAAAAAGTTAATGTATAATGGACCTAAAGATAAAACAAAAAACTATAAAATTCCTAAAAGACAACATAGGGAAATATCTCGGTATGGTAGTGTCTTTTTAGATACAACACCAAACACACGATACATGCAAGAAATTGATAAACTGGACTTCATTAAAATAAAGTTTCTGCTCTATGAAAGACAACATCGAGAACGTTTGAAGACAAGCCACAGACTGGGAGAAAACATTTGCAAAAGACACATCTGATAAAGAACTGTTATCCAAAACATACAAAGACCTCTTAAAACTCAACAATAAGAAAGCAACTCATTTACAAATTAGGCCAAAGATCTTAACAGACCCCCTCATCAAAGACACACAGATGGCAAATAAGCATATGAAAAGATGCTTCACATCATATGACAGCAGGGAAATGCAAATCACAACAAGATATCACTACATGCCTATTAGAATGGCCAAAATCCAGAACACTGACAATGCCAAATGCTGACAAGGATGAGCAAAAGACACTTTCATACATTGCTGGTGGGAATGCAAAATGGTATAGCCACTTTGGAAGACAGTTTGGTGGATTCTTATAAAACTAAACATACTGTTACCATACAATCCAGCAATTGTGTTCTTTGGTATTTACTCAAAGGAGTTAAAAACTTCTGTCTACCAAAAACCTGCACAAAGAGGTTTATAAGGGCTTTAATTCATTATTGCCAAAACTTGGAAGCAACCAAGATGTCCTTCAGTAGGTGAATGGATAAGTGAACTTGGTACATTCAGACAATGAAATATTATTTAGCACTAAAAGGGAATGAGCTATCAAGCCAAAGAAAACACATGGAGGAAACTTAAATGCAAATTAAGTGAAAGAAGTCCATCTGAAAAGGTTACATATTGTATTATTCCAACTACAGGACGTTCTGGAAAAGGCAAAAACTATGGAGATGGTAAGACTATCAGCTTAGGGGAGGTGGGCGGGAAGGAAGTCAGGAAGTGAAGTAAACAGGCAGAGCACAGAGGACTTTTAGGTCAGTGAAAATACTCTATATAACAATAGACATATGTACAGTTGTCCAAACCCATAGAATATATAACACCAAGAGTGAACCCTAAGGTGAACTATGGATTTTGAGTGATTATGTGTTAATGCAGGTTCATCCTTGGTAAAAAGTGTACTCATCACTTATGAGTGATGTTGATAATCAGGAGGCTATGCATGTGTGGGGCTGAGGGTATATGGGAAATCTATACCTGCCTCTCAATTTTTGTGTAAACTTAAAACTTGAAAAAAAAAAGACTTTTAATACATGTATTAAAAAAGACTTTTGATACATGTATCAAAAAGGCTTAAAAAGAGGGACCCCTGGCTGGCTCAGTCAATACAGCATGTGACTCTTGATCTCAGGGTCATGAATTCAGGTCCCACATTGAGCACAGAGCTTTAAAAAACGAAAGAAAAGAAAAGAAAAGGAAAAGAAAGAAAAGAAAAGAAAAGAAAAGAGAAGAGAAGAGAAGAGAAGAGAAGAGAAGAGAAGAGAAGAGAAGAGAAGAAAAGAAGAGTAAAGAAAAGAAAGAAAATGCTTAAAAGGAAATGTCTAAAACACAATAGCAGGGTGCCTGGGTGGCTCAGTCTGTTAAGTGTCTGCCTTTGGCTCAGGTCATGATCCCAGGCTCCTGGGACCAAGTCTTGCATCAGGCTCCCTGCTCAGTGGAGAGTCTGCTTCTCCCTCTACCTCTCCCCTGCTTTTGATCTCCCTCTTTCATCCTCTCTCTCTCTCTCTCTCTTAAATAAATAAATAAATAAATATCTTTAAAAATGTTTTTTAAAAGCCACAATAGTAGTATCTCCACAGATTGTAAGATCATGGGTAAATATTTTTCTAAAGCTTTCAATTTTCTATAATTGTAGTGTATAGTATATATCACTAATTTAAAAAATATAACAACTACTCTTGGTGGGGGGGGCTATAAAGCCTCTCATACTCATTATGGCAACCTCAGACCCCTATGTAGTCTCTTCATCGTTACAAAAGATGCCCTTTGCAAGTGCATGACATGCGAATCTAACATTAAGGTGACAGGTAACATTTCTTACCATGCTAGTAGTGCCACCTTCTGTAGTGTTTTATGTGTTAAATACATTGTCCACAGGTTAACTATTAATTAGAAAAGTCACACTGCAACCAAGTAATGATGACTAGTCTGTAGATTCTGTCGTTAGTTATCACCTATGTTGCCAAGCCTCAGAATGGCCCTTCCCTTTCCATTTCTGGTTAGGAATTTATACCCAGCTCCCCAATCAACCATCTGCAAAGATATGGATTCTGAGGTGGCTAGACTTGGTTACATCATCACCTTGTTGCTAATTTAAATAATACCACGAGCAACGCCAAGTAAAAACTACAAAATTCTTTAGAGTGACTGTCTGTGGCAATTGCAATTATGCTCCAAAGACTTAATTGGATATGCAATGAGAGCTTCCACACTAGAGGCAGTGGTGTCTAGTACTGTATATCTCCTGACCAAGAAAAAGAGTCCTCCCACAGTGATGAAAAGAGCTTCCAATGGATTTGGGGCAAAGAATGGATGTCCTCTACATCAGGAGGTGAAGTAGGTACATGATTCATAGGAAGAGCAGCAGGATTTCCTTGACAAGGTGACTGCACATTTAGCTCATCTAATTGATTTGGGAAATAGTCTATGTACACTTCTCTTGCCATCAATTTATTTCTGGATCTTTAATTTTAATTGGGTGTTCCCTGTTATGCCACATCCCATGCTTCTAGCACCATGACAATGACCTTTCATTTTCTTAGGCTCCATCAAGAGGTTGATATCATTCATACTGTGGTAATGATACAATCCAGAATTCTCACTTCTCATCCAACCTATCTGCCTTATCCCTTATTCCCCAGCCTCTGGATTAAAGTAAAATCAGGTATTCTCCTCCTAACTATGAAGAAAAAGGTAATTTTTAGAGTGAAATCTGAGTTAACAACTCCTACAATCACAATCTTGTTTGCCAATCCAGCGTTATGAGCTGCCCATCCCAGAAGAAAAAAAATTAAGAATTTTGTGGTGTTATGAAATGAGCCTGTCTATGGACTCCAAAAAAAGCTAGATCCAGGGTGCAATGTCCATCTTTGGTCATGCCTATCCCCTCATTCCAGTAATTGACCAACATTTAGGAGTTAGTGTTTTTCCCCTATGCTTACTACTTCAGATAGATATGCATGCCAGTGTCTTAAAATGGGTCTTATGTGACCTTTTAACAATCCAATCCACCCTTAAATTACATCGGCCAACGAGGGTAATACTTCAGATAGGAAATGCAAGAGCTATTAAGGCCTTTGTACCAGTTCTTGGTGTTTTTGACCAACATGGTGATGCCATGTACCACTTATAATTAGATTAGATACACAACTGATGAATTACTGAAAACTACATCTGAAACTAATAATGTACTATATGTCAGCTAATTGAATCTAAATTAAAAAATAGTATTAAAAATACATATTAAAAAATAAATACCACTGTATCCAAAGCAGCTTGTTTATGCTGGTTAGGTGTAATCCCATGCCAGTGCTATGCTGCCTCAGAATACTGATCCATACTGAGACACAATGGAGAACTTGCTGGCCTTTAGGACTGAAGTTAGTCTGGCTGTTAGTGGTTGCTTTATCCTTGGGTATTGGCAACATGTGGCAACAGCCCTACAAAACACAGCATCTCAGCTACCTTCTCTGACTGGACATGAACTTAGTGTGCTGTCTGAACTGTCCATGCAAACACATCCACTTTAGAATTTCATAGGGTGGGGATGACCTGTTCTTTTAATATATTTATGTTCCTTATCAAATATTAACATATCTGGTCTATATCTGAGTGCAGACTCTGGCTCTAAATGGAATTTATTAATGTACGGTCTTGGGCTTTCCATGGTCCAAATTATTTAGGCAAACCCACTGCCACTGTTTCTTGAGTGTATTGAAATCATCACCTGGGGCACTGGGTTACCCCTTACTTGATACCATCCAGGATGCACATAATTTTGCCCATTAAGTGAAATATTTAGGTCCCGAGTGAGCATTTTTCTGGACTGATGATGCATGATATCTTTCGTTTCAGTGGTTCAAATCCTTGAAGATACTGAGCAGATCCACCCATAGAAAACCATACTGAGGATTGCTTTGTTGTTACCTCCAAACATGGAGATTTATGCTACCTAGCATGGGAGGACCTTAGGTACAAGGTCGAAAGTTTTGTTTTGTTTGTTTGTTTGTTTATTTATTTATTTATTCATGAGAAACACAGAGAGGAGAGAGAGAGAGGCAGAGACACAAGCAGAGGGAGAAGCAGGCTCCATGCAGGGAGCCCGACATGGGACTCAATCCCGGGACTCCAGGATCACACCTTGGGCTGAAGGCGGCACTAAACTGCTGAGCCTCCCGGGCTCCCCAGGTCAAAAGTTTTTAAAGGAATCTCAATAACTTAGCAAATTATCCATATCGTTATATAATGCATAATAGTAAATGAATAAATTTGACCAGGCTCTGAGTTTTTTTTCAGGTTGACGTCCTAGCCCACCAGCTAAATGTGGATTACTGCTATGTTTACAGCAGTGGTTTTCAACCTTGGCTGCATTAGAATCATCTAGGAAGCTTAAAATTTTAAATCACAAGCAAACAACAAAGAAACTATACTTGAGACCTACCCTAAACAAAAGAAATCAGAATTTCCAGAGATGAAGATTCAGCCACTGGTGGTTTTGTTATGTTTGCTTTGTTTTTAACTGTCCAAGTGATTCTAATATGTAGCCAGGGTTGAGAAGTTTTCAAACTTTAGATTGTATCACTGTCACCTGAATGTGATTAAAATGGATTGCTGGGTCTTACCTATACCTACAGTTTCTGATTAGGTCTGGGGCAAAGCCTGAAAATTTGTAGTTCTAACAAGTTTCCAGGTGATGCTGTGCTGCTGATTCAAGGAACACACTTTGAAAACCACTAATCTAGAGCATGCTTTTCAAATTTTAATACGTTTACTAATGATCTGAGAATGTAAAAATAGTCTAATTTAGTAGGTCTGGGGTGAAGTTTGAGATCTGCATTTTTTTTTTTAAGATTTATTTATTTGAGAGAGAGAGCATGCACAAATGGGAGGCGGGGTGGGTAGAAGCAGAGAAAGAAGGAGTGACGCAGACTCCCTGCTGAGCACAGAGCATGACACAGGGCTCCATTCCATGACCCTGAGATCATGACCTGAACAGAAAATCAAGACGCAGAGATTTAAAGGACTGAGCCACCCAAGCATCTAGAGACCTGCATTTCTAATGAGCAGGTGATGCTGAAGCTGTCTGAGGCCCACACCTTTGAGTAGCAACGAGTTGGAGCTGTCAGTCATGTGTCAGTTATCACACAAACTAGAAGCTGCTGGAAAAATCCTAAAGAAGGCCAGTTTTGTATACTAATAATGAAGTGACTCATTTTGACTTCTTCCTGCTTATCCCTGTTCCAGTGACCATCAGTGATCACCTGGACATACACAGTCCCCTGGAAAGTCTTCTGATTACAATGCAATTATTATAAAATAGCTAACATCTCCACTAAGGTGAAGAATTCCTCACCCTACTTGCTATAGCTGATCACTTCCTTCTCCTAATATACTCTTTTCACTGACTTCCATAACCGCACATTTTCTTGGTTTTCCTCCTGCCTCTCTGGTCACATTTTTTATCAGTTCTTTTTCAAATTATACATTTAAATGTCAGAGTGCCACAGAAATTCATTTTTTAGATCCTTTCTCCATCTACTCCCTCAGTGATCTCATTTAGGTTCATGGCTTTATTAAATATTATCTATATAATAATGACACTTCAATTTATAGCAGCTTAGACTTCTCCCCTGAATTATAGACACATATGTTCAACTGCTAATTTACAACTCTATTTGACTAGTAGTATCTCATATGGAACACTTCTAAAACAAAGCTCATGATCTTTCTTTGCTCCCAAAAGAGAAAATTTACCCTTCCCACAGTCCTTCCCAATTCAGTAATTAGCAATTCCATTCTTTCTGTTGTTTCAGCCCAAACCACAATCATCATTGATCTTTCTTTTCTGTCGCAAGTTATATCTGATCCATCAGCAAATCATGTTGCCTCTATATCTGACCCTTCCTCACTATTAGCACTGTTACATTCTGGTCCAAGCCACACATATCTCTTGGCTAGATTAATGCTACAGTCTTCTAAGTAGCCTCTCTTCTTCCATCCTGCCCCTCTCCCTCAGTCTGTTCTCAACATCGAAGCCAGAGTGACCTTGTTAAACCCTTAAGTCAAATTATGTCTCTAACTTGGTTAAAGTGTTCCAATAACTTCCAATAATCAAATGGGAAGGATGAAATAAAATCCTCCCAGTCCAAAAAGTACTATGCAATCTGTCCTACCACCATCACTTCAGCAGACCTCATTTCTTACTAATACCACCCAAAGGCATTGCACTCCAGCCACACTAACTTTCTTACTTTGCCTCACACACGAGGCATCCCACCTCAGAGCTTTTGCACATGATAGTTCCTTTGCCTGAAATGTCCTTCCTTTATAATAAACACACAGCAGCACATTCCCTTATCTCCAAATCTCTACTTTAGTGTTACCTTTTACTTTACAGTTAGGCCTTCCTGGCTACCTCTCTCTAAACTCTTCCCAAGACTCTCTAGTCTCTGCCTCACTTTCTTTTTGTTGTTGTTGTTTTTTAAGCCCTTCTACACAATATATATAGTTGGGCCTTGAACTCAGATCAACTTATATGCAGATTTTTAAAAATCAGTATACTATGGTACCATAAATGTATTTACTCTTTCTTAGGATTTTTTCCTTAGAATTTTCTTAATAACCTTTTTCTCTTAGTTTACCTTATTGTAAGAATACAGTATAAAATACGACATACAAAATGTGTGTTAACTATTTACAGTATTGGTAAGGTTTCTGGTCAATAGCAGGCTGTTAGTACTTATCTTTTGAGGGAGTCAAGTTATATGCAGATTTTCAACTGTATAGGAGAATCAGCACCCCTAACCCCTGCATTGTTCAAAGGTCCACTGTATATATATATGTATATACCGTATACTATACATATTCTATATGAGTATATATATACACCAGATAATATATTTGTTTATTCTGCATCTCCCCCAAGTAGATATAAATTCCATGAGGGTAGAGAATTTCATGTTTGATTCACTGCTGTATCTATCTCCAATGCTAACAATAGCCCCTGGTAAATAATAGGTACTCAATAAATATTTGCTGAAAGAATACGTAAACCAAGAAATACCTATTTCTATGTTAAGATGTGTCCCAAATGCCACTGAAGAAAGTGTCTTAAGAAGGTGAGAGTGACCAACTGTGGCAGATGATGATAAATCAAAAAAGATGAAAACAGAGTTGGCCAGTGGATATGGTAATGTGGAGATCATTGGTGACCTTGACAAGAGTCGCTATGGTGAAACAGAAAGGCTGAAGAAACAGAAAGGACTGAAAGGGAGAAAAAGAGGCACCTGGGTGGCTCAGTCGATTGAGCATCTGACTCTTGGTTTCAGATCAGGTCGTGATCTCAGAATCATGGGATTGAGCCCTGCTCAGCATAGAGTCTGCTTGGGATTCTTCCTCTCCCTCTCTCCCTCCTGTTTCTGTGCTCTCTCTCTAAAATGGATAAATAAATACTTAAAAAAAAAAAAAAAAGAACTGAAGAGGATCAGTACAAATAACTCCTCCAAATATTCTCTCTTAACATGAAACCACATATGATGCTATACCTTCCCAAGATGCTGTTACAAAATCTCACTCATTTCTTTTGAAGACATTTTCTCCTGTTTTCCTTAAAGACCCAATTTAGGTATTATATTCACTAAGAAACATCATTTGAACTGTTATGTCCCTATGTACATATAAGATTATAGGTATATCAGTGCTATCTCTAGTACACATAGTATCCTAAGTAATTCTTTACTTGACTGTGTCCTTAAACTCAGAATATAAGGCAGGACCCTTACACAAAGTTAATACTCAATAAATATAGGTATCTCTCATTTTTTGAAAGTTCACGTCACACCACCTTACTTTTACAAAAGACATACATTAGTACCTGTTTTCACTAACTGAAAAGAATCTGAAAAGGAATTTAGCTTTTACAAAAAAGTTGAAAAGCAAAAATAGCGTTTTACTGCAAGCTGTTACAAAGCATGCACTCCAAATGGAGCAAGTGGCCCCGCCAAAGCTCCTTGCTTGGAACTACATTCAGCATCCCAGCATCAAGCTGTCATAGCTTTGAACTGTGTCTGTGAGCATTTGTGCTTTATATCTCAATTTAGTTTGCACATCTATTAGCAAGATGTGTCCTAAGGTATCTTTGGGTCTAGGAATGCACAAAAATTTTTCCATAGAAATTAATGGTAACTGTTTTATTTATTAATTAAATGCTTTACACCATTTTGGTGTACAAAAGGTTTCATGGGAACATGCTACTTTCAGATAGCAGAAGAAACGTATATTTCTTTGAGGTGCAAAAAGGCCTTGAACAGTAAGTTCTTAATCATTCTAAGAATTTATTATTTCATGTTTTCCTTCATTTATAACCAAAGTATACTTTGTTAGTTCCCTGCATATTCAATGAGACATTATAATTATTATAATGCAAATCTAAAAATTTGACTTTTCCCTTAATAAAGATACATTTAATTTACATTTATGACAACCTGAACTATTATTCCAGATAATTCCTACCTTTCCCTGAAAACATCTCTTAATTTTATCCCTTATACAATGCAGTATTTGTAAAACAACCATAAATATTTTGATATTCAGACACATAAGATGAAATCTTACAGAATATAATCATTATATAGTCTGTGGAAGTTAAGCTAACCAAATTCTAGTAACCTAAATATAGGCACATTTTACTAAGTGTATATATACATTCTAATATTTTTGCAATTACACAGTGCTTAAGAAAATTATGGCATTAGGATTGAAGGGAGGGTTTATATTCATTTCTCTAACAGCTAATGTTAAGAATTCCAAGAATGCCTGTTTTGGGATACAGGGTAGCAGTGTGCTTCCCAAAATGAATCATCTGGGGCACTTAAAAAAAAATCTCTAGAATCTAATCCTAAAGGATTCTTAGTGTACCTGAGGAGAAGTCTAGAAAATTGGCAAAAAGCTCTTTAAATGATCTTGATGATCAGCCAGGTATGGAAGCATTGCCCATACATCTGAAGACATTAGACAACAAGTAGATTTGCAGTAATTCCTTCCAAACCTTAAAAAGTTATACCTTTAACCCATATGAACACAAAAAAATACTGATCCATCATAAAATCATCAGACATCCTGAACTGTTTTTCCAACCACAATTTGACTTGTATCATTCAATTCCTGTACTATAGAGATATTAAAAACCACTTTTACTAGATTATAGTGAGGCTTGATCAGTTTTTTGTTTTCTTTTTCTCACCAAATCCATCAGAGTTTACTGCTCAGCCACTGCTGGGGAGGAAAGCCAGGAGGCCAGGCTTCTCCTCACTCACCAGGTTTTTACTGGTCAACTGATCAGTTTTCTTACTTAAAGACACCACCTACCACAACTGAAGAAAACAGTCATCATACTTTTGTCTAAAGAGGGAAAAAAAAAAAGTAGTATCTAAAAGTTACGAATAATTATCATTCTAACCTGCAACCATATAATATGGTATGTTCCCCAAAGTATTTCATACACATTATGTAATTTAGGCTCATTACTACCTTGTAAAATCCACCAAGTTTAAAAAAAGGTAGGGGGCACTTGGGTAGTTCAGTTGGTTAAGCTTCCAACTCTAGATTTCAGCTCAGGTCTTGATCTCAGAGTCCCAAGATGGAGCTCCTGTGGGGCCCTCTGTTGAGTGGGGAGTCGGCTTGTCCCTCTCCTCTGCCCTTCCCACTGGCCCCTGCCCCACATAGGCGCTCTTTCTGAAATAATTAAAATCTTTTTAAAAATTTTTTCAGGCAGCCCCGGTGGCTTAGCGGGTTTGGCGACAACTTCAGCCCAGGGTGTGATCCTGGAGACCTGGGATCGAGTCCCACATCAGGCTCTCTGCATGGAGACTGTTTCTCCCTCTGCTTGTGTCTCTGCCTCTCTCTCTGTGTTTCTCATGAATAAATAAATAAAATCTTAAAAAAAATAAATAATTTCAATTCTGTACCTAGAAAATAAGCAATGGGCAGAGGCAGTTCAAAGTGGAAGTTCACTAATGTAAGAAAACCAGAGGTAAGTACCACTAAGCTAACTCTAGCCCATCAATGGTCTTCACTGGTGACAAATGATTTGAAAATGGCAATATTCACCACTTCCAGAAAGAACCTGACAAAAAAGTGTTAGGAAGTAACCAGAAAAATAGATTTTAAAGGTGCTTGGGTGGCTTAGTTAAGTGTCCAACTCTTGATCTTAGCTCAGATCTTTTTTTTTTTTAAGATTTTATTTATTTATTCACAAGAGACACACAGAGAGAGAAAGAGATGTAGGCAGAGGGAGAAGCAGGCTCTCTGCAGGCAACCTGATGTGGGACTCGATCCCGGGACCCCAGGATCACACCCTGAGCCAAAGGCAGATGCTCAACCACTGAGCCACCCAGGTGCCCCAGTTCAGGTCTTGATCTTAGCACAGGTCTTGATCTGAGGGTTGAGTTCAAGCCCCACCTAGTGTGAAGTCTACGAAAAGAAAAGAAAAGAAAAGAAAAGAAAAGAAAAGAAAAGAAAAGAAAAGAAAAGAAAAGAAAAGAAAAGAAAAGAAAAGAAAAGAAAAAGGAAAGAAAAAGAAAAGAAAATTTCAAGTTATTGCATCCTTTGGAAAGGCAATTGGGAAAAGTTTAAAAATATACACCAAGCCATAGATGTACATCTTCTGCTAAAACTGGTAGTCTAGAATTTTATAATTTATTTTATAATTTAAACCTGTAATAAACACTTAATAGCTTGAGAATTTTATCAGTGTAACTGGAGACACAGGAAAAAAAAAAAAAGAAAAATTGATCCTAAAATTCCTGTATTATTTCTGACACTGAAACAAATTTCTACATAAATCTGTAGTACTGCCATAAATATAATTAAAGGATAAATTACTAGAGAAGTATATATAGATATGCGGCAAAAAGACGACAACTACAAGCAATGAAGATAAAATGATAAGACAAATGGCCCCTAGTAGTGTCATACTAGATGTAGTAAGATGATAGAACTGGTAAGCAAATGACAGACTGGTCATGATTCAGTCTTTACAATCAATACAATATTTATATTTTCAAAACCTAAGGACAACCATCTGCTCATTCTGGAATAATCTTAGCTCCAGACTAAGTCATTTGACCAATAAACTCTATATAATTTTCAATCAAATATGGAAACAAAACATGATAAAAAACAGTGTTGACTTTTTATTACTAAAGTTAACATTACATCAACATTGTTTTCCACCACATATCACATTTATAAGTATTACATTTTTTGCTGTGATATAATCGGAATGTTCCCAGAGTAGTTTCTATACTTACATTTCAAACACTGAGTTGAAAAAAATTGAAAGGCTTGCAAATATGATCTATTTCACAAACAAGAATGATCTGTGTCATTACTGTTTGAATTAAAATTTCCAGGGCCCTTTCACCGAGTTTTAAGTTATAATCGCAGTACGGTATTAAATATTTGCCACCGGTTTCATGATGCTACATGATTCATATCTCACTACCCCATTCCAATTTTTTGGGAAACCTTTTTGTTATAAATTATTTTAAGGATGAATCACTTGCATAAAATCATAAGCATGTATTCAATTATGGCAAAAATTAGTTTGTCATTTTGAGACATATGTATGGGCTGTGCAACTATATACACCAAAAGAAGACAAAAGCATTACTTTCCTTACCATTTAGTGAAACACAATTACAAAACTTTAAGCAGTGTGACATATAATACAGCTTTAACTGCTGCTGGAAGAACAAAACATAATTTACCCCATCAAATAAATCATATCTAGTTTCTGCTCTCAATTACCGAGGGGTAAAAACAAATACAAATGCACCTCGAGAAGACTTCAAAATCTTCAGTCTACCCCACCTACTGAACTCAACCCAGCAAACTGAGTATCTGGAAGAAGGCTTCAGTCAAGGCGGCTTCAACTAAGTAAAAACTATACTTCTCTGTACCATAGGAGACCTAACACAAGGAAAAGAAAAGAAAAACTGGAAACAATTAAGCAAAAAGACAAAGGACGGGGTAAGTTGTACTCTTGGGGTGAGTAACAACCAATGAACAAAAACACCACTTCATTTCCTATGCCACAATCTCAAATTGTGGTCTCCTCATCTTTAACTCCATCTTGCTCTACCTTTAGGTCTCCTTTTCCTTCTTAGGGGACCACAGCTGTACAGAGATGCCAACGAGAAGAACAACTTTGTTATTTACAGAATTCAAGTACCAGAGCATCTTGCCGACAAGATATCAAACCAAGATACTGGCTTTGAAGTGCCCAAATTGAATCTTGTGGACCATAAATAAGGGAGTAAAACTGTGCAACCAAGTCAGATCATGTAATCTGTTAAAAAAAAAAAAAACACAAAAGAAAACAACAACAAAACAGAAGCAGCACACACACATTCTCATGTTTTTGAATACAGTCTCCTTCTGTCAAGGACAACAATGTTGTGTTTGAAGTATAATCAGTGGCCTAGAATAATTGCTGCAGCTTTTAACTTTGTCAAAAAAAAAAAAAAAAAAAAAAAAAAAAAAAAAAAAAAGTTCTGCTGCGGAATCCCTGGGTGGCCCAGTGGTTGAGCACCTGCCTTTAGCCCAGGGCGTGATGCTGGAGACCCAGGATCGAGTCCCGCGTCGTGCTCCCTGCATGGAGCCTGCTTCTCCCTCTGCCTGTGTCTCTGCCTCTCTCTCTGTGTGTGCGTCTCTCATAAATAAATAAAAATCTTAAAAAAAAAAAAAAAGTTCTGCAGAGACACTGATTGGAAATCACTGTTCAAACACACCGCTCACTAAAACGTAAACAAGCATTGACACCGATTTTAACGATAACGCCTGAGGAAGAATTAAAATGCAAAATAATAATAACTTAAATAAAACCCAACTTATTTAGGAGTAGAGAACACGAGAGAAGCGGAAATCGGTGGAATCGCCTTCGGCTGCCTCCTCAGCGTGAGCCCCTACCAAGTGAGGGCGGCCCGGGTGTCTTCCCCTCGCGCCCCGCCACGGGAGGCGGCGGAACCTGAACTCGTTCCGCCGGCGGCGAAGGGTCGCCCGCTCCCGGCCGCCGTGAAGAACTCGGTGAACGAGAAATCTGCGGCGGGATTTAAGGGCATAAACTGCTACCGAGGGGGCCTCCGCGCCGGTCGCCGTAGATGTGAAGAGGGACCGAGGGGCGCGCAGCCCTGAGAGACCCAACGGGTGTCGCCAGGGCGGCTCCGGGACCCGACGCGGGCGGGCGCCGTGTGGGGGCGAGGCCCCCGGGAGCCGCCCGCAGGCCGCGCCCCCGCGAGCCGCCGCCCCCGCGAGCCGCCGCCGCCGCCGCCGCCCGTACCTGATGATGTCGTCGCTGTGGCCCCGGTAGAACTTCTGCCGGTGCTCCCGCGGGCTGTACACCACGCCGACGCCCGCCACGAAGTACACGATCTCCTTGGCCGCCGTGTAGTAGAGGTTGTTGCGGCACTGGTGGCCCCGGTAGCCGTACACCCACTCGAGCCGCAGGTGGCAGTTCGGGGCGCTCCGGGCCGCCATGTCGGGGCGCCCACCCCGCCGCTCCGGCTCGGGCGAAGCAAGCACCCCCCGCGGGCGGGCGGCCGGGCGGCCGGGACTCCCCGCCTGCCGCGTCCTCTAAGCCGCGCCGCGCAGGTGCATGTCGCGTCTCCTGGCCGCCGCCGCCGCCGCCGCCGCCTCAGCCCACGGGCGGGAGGAGAGCCCTCGCCTCGCGGAACATGCCGAGGGCCTCGGGCGCCGCCGGCCGTCAAGTGGGGCGCCGCGCACCCCGCGCCCGCCGCGGCTGCTCTCCGCCGCCCGCAGCGCCCCGGCTGGGAGCCGAGCGAGCCGAGCCGAGCCGAGCCGAGCCGAGCGACGCCCCGCCCCCCGCCTCCTCGCCTCAGCTCGCGGCCCCCGTCACCCGCGGCGTTCGCGCCCGGCCGCGGCCTCGTCCCTCGTCCCTCGTCCCTCAGCCCCGCCGGCCCGCGCCGCGCGCCCCCGAGCGCAGAGAAGCAGCCGGCGCGGCCCCGCGCGGCCCCGCCCCCAGCCGCGTCGCCGCCGCCGCCCGCGCCCGTTTGGCCCCGCCCCTCGCCGGCCGGGGACGCTGAGGGCGCCGCGGGGACGCTGAGGGCGCGGGGGCGCCGCCGGGGTCGCGCTCCCCCGAGACCCGGCCGGTCCTGTCGGCCCTGCCGGGCGTCCCCCGCTGCCCTCAAGCGCTGAGCTCTCCCGGAGCCGCCCAGCCCCGAGCGCACCCTTGGCGGACCCCCCCCCCCGCGCCCCAGCGCACCCTTGGCGGAGCCCCCCCCCCCCGCGCCCCAGCGCACCCTTGGCGGAACCCCCCCGCCCCAGCGCACCCTTGGCGGAACCCCTCCGCCCTAGCGCACCCTTGGCGGGGACCCCTCCACACCCACCGCACCCTTGGCGGAACCCCCCCCCGCCCCAGCGCACCCTTGGCGGAACCCCCCCACTCTGGCCTCAGCGGACCCTTGGCTGACCCTTGGCGGAACCCCCCGACCCCAGCGCACCCTTGGCGGAACACCCCCCCCCCCGCCCCAGCGCACCCTTAGGGGACCCTTGGCTGACCCTTGGCGGAACCCCCCGACCCCAGCGCACCCTTGGCGGAACCCCCCCCCGCCCCAGCGCACCCTTGGCGGACCCCCCCCACTCTGGCCTCAGCGGACCCTTGGCTGACCCTTGGCGGAACCCCCCGACCCCAGCGCACCCTTGGCGGAACACCCCCCCCCCCGCCCCAGCGCACCCTTAGGGGACCCTTGGCTGACCCTTGGCGGAACCCCCCGACCCCAGCGCACCCTTGGCGGAACCCCCCCCCGCCCCAGCGCACCCTTGGCGGACCCCCCCCACTCTGGCCTCAGCGGACCCTTGGCTGACCCTTGGCGGAACCCCCCGACCCCAGCGCACCCTTGGCGGAACACCCCCCCCCCCGCCCCAGCGCACCCTTAGGGGACCCTTGGCTGACCCTTGGCGGAACCCCCCGACCCCAGCGCACCCTTGGTGGAACACCCCCCCCCCCGCCCCAGCAGACCCTTGGCGGACCCCACCCCCCGCCCCAGCACACCCTTGGCGGAACACCCAACCCCCCGCCCCAGCGCACCCTCGGCGGACACCCCCCCCCCACCGCCCAGAGCGCACCCTTGGGGGAACACCGTTCCCCCCACCCCCACCCCAGCGCACCCTTGGCGGAACACCCCCTCCTCACCGCCTCCCGCCCGCCCACCTCCTGCTGCAGGAAGGAGTCGGGGAAGCACCTGGCTGTCTCCCGAGGCCTCCATCCAGACCCACCCGGGCTCCGGTGTTTGTGCCTCGGAGAGTCCAGACCAGGATGCTAATCTCATGTTTTCCCGGATACTTCGTGTATGTTTCTTGCTGCTTCATACTGCTCACTATACCAGACATTGGAGATAAAACCTGACCTTTTTTTTTTTTAAGATTTTATTTATTTATTCATAAGAGACAGAGAGGCAGAGGGAGAAGCAGGCTCCATGCAGGGAGCTGGATGCGGGTCTCTATCCTAGGACCCGGGGATCACTCCTTGAGCATGAAGGCAGATGCTCAACCACTGAGCCCCCCAGGTGCTCCCTTTGTGCAGGTGAGGTTAAAGCGGGGGCAGACTGTAGGATGTAGATCACAAGATGGCAGCCGGGGCTGATTTCATAATAAATAGCTATGGTACCTGAGTTTATTATTATTTTTTAAAATACTATTCGAATACCAATAAACTGTTGATATTTCTTGCATTGTAATAATGGTGAACTGAGATGGCTTGAGTATCGTGATCCTGGAGAATGTGCCTGAAAGAAACAAAATTACTGGGAGCAATGAATTCCTCACCTGTGACAGTTTTGCTCCTACTCAGTTTTCTAAGTGCCCTCCTTTCTCACAGGGTTATGCTAAGGTTTACCAATATCTGTAAAAATAATTAGAAATCCATACTTTTATTTAATTTTTAGGTATGCTCCATGCCCAGCATGGAGCCATGGGGCCTGAAGTCTGGCCCCTAAGGTCAAGACCTGAGCTGAGATCAAGAGTCAGATGCTCAACAGACTGAGCCACCCAGGTGCCCCTGAAAACCATATTTTAAAAAGTTTTAGTTGCAGGATGATAGCCATGAAGTTTATAACATAAAAATACTCATAAAACACTAACGTGAGTCCTCCCTGCCTAAAAAATCAGTTTTGGGGCACCTGGATGGCTCAGTCAGTTAAGCATCTGCCTTGGACTCAGGTTTTGTTTTTTTGTTTGTTTTGCTTTGTTTTAAGATTTTTTTGTATTCATGAGAGACAGAGAGGCAGAGGGAGAAGCAGCCTCCATGCGGGGAGTGGAATGTGGGACTCCATCCTGGGACTCTAGGATCACACCCTAGGCGGAAGGCACTCAACGGTTGAGCCACCCAGGCGTCCCTGGACTCAGGTGTTGATCCCCGGGGGTCCTGGGATAGAGCCCTTCATTGGCTCCCTGATCAGTTGGGGAGCCTGCTTTTTCCCTCTCCCTCTGCCCCTCTCCCCCTGCTTGTGCAAACATGCACTTGCTCTCTGTCTCCCATCAAATGAATTTAAAAAAAAAATTCTTAAAAAATAAATCAGTTTTGGTTTCCCTAGTAAATACCAAAACTTGGAAATCTGACAAAAACTACAGTAAACTTGTATCCTTTCAAGAAATGGGTCCCCACAAAGGTGTTGTTTTCTATAGGAAACCCATACGTTGGAATGGGTGTTACCCAGTCTCTACTTCCTCAAAGATGCAGAATACCTTTCTGCCTCCTGCTTGTGATTTTTAGTCTACAGGTGGGGAAGGGCCATCTCAGAGCAAGGCATTTACATAAATGTCATGAAGAGTAAACTCTGAAGGTGCAAACAGATTTGGTGAACACTAGAAAGGCTGAAAGTAAAAATCAAATCCACTGTACATAATCATCTAAACAGAGTAGCCAGGAACTATGATGCAGGAAGAAAGTGAGTGTAAGGACTTCATAAAGTTTCTAAGCTTTCACACATCCTCAAACCTATTATGTTTGCTATTCCCAGAGTGATTAGCCATAAAACTTTTATAATGAAAAGGGCCCTTGTCCTAATTTCTAGGAGCAGCCGAGAATTAGAAGGGGGTGGTGAGCAAGATTGGGGAAAACATGCCCCACTCCACAGCTTGTGTTTGACTCAGGATAACAACAATTTCAGGAGAAAAGAATTCAGATTGAGCACTTGCTAAAAGGAAAAGAGAACCGAGGCCTAAGAAGTGGCTCTGAAGCCATGAAAAGGCCTGTGTGTGGGGTTCTTTGAACAAAGGCATGTATATTTTCTCTTTGTCACCTGTATTTTTTAAGATTCTTATTTATTCATGAGACACAGAAAGACGGAGAAGTAGGCTCCCTACAGGGAGCCTGATGTGGGCCTCAATCCCAGGACCTGGGGATCACGACCTGAGCCAAAGGCAGATGCTCAACCATTGAATTACCCAGGCATGGCCCTGTATTTGTTTGTCTTTTTCTCAAGAATCTGTTTGCTAACTCACTAGTGAGTTCCCTGAAAACCCCTGGTAAGAAAAAGAAAAACTTGATGATTACTTAAATTTAAGCAGTAAACTTAGAAAAGATGAAATATTTTATTGCCATATATTAAGGGTATATTAATTGCTAGTTACATGTAATTTTTATGAGGCATAGAATGGTGAAGAATAAGAAATAGTCTTTTCTGTTTCAGATTTTTCAGTACAATGTCTTCTGAATCCCATGATACATATTGAAACACTCATATTAATAACAGATTTAAATAATTTATTTTTCCATTATCATATTTTCCATTACAATTTTTAATGACCCAAGGGTGGAGTGTGAAGCAAAAACATGCTTAATTACAGCATCCTCAACCGACAAAGACCAAAAGAGATGAGACACAAAGGTGGCTAAAAAATGAAGCATTCATGAATATTATAGGAAAAACCCCAAACCTTATTAGTTCTTCCCCTTACACTTTTACATAACCTGTTATTACTAATATCACATCAGGAAGCTTAATCAAGATTTTACTACTAGATGATATTCCACCATCTTTGCAAGTAGTGCAAATAAGGATGCAGGAGAAAGACCCCCAAAGTTCTACATGTCAACAGGTGGACATTTGTGAGACACTTTAAATAAAAGTTCCAGTACCCTTTGATAATCTATACCAAGAAACTCGAGTTCCTAATATGGAGTTTTATATTCCAGGCATTTAAAATATTTCCAGAATTCAAATAAATAACATTTGCTGGCCATGGATTTTGGTTACTCTCAGGTCTGTGAAAGAAATACAAAGCCAAGTATATAAAATATAAAAGCCAAAATTTATGATATTAAGTCTAGCTAGCTAATTCAACCAGCTTATAAACTGTAATAGTATTTTAATAAGCTCTCCATAAATATATTTCTTGTAACTATACTTTCAATTAGCCTGTTTTATTTACCGAGCTTAACATGACTCCTGGCACTAACAGGGGAGGTGTTCTATACATACTTGTCAGCTACTATATATAAAAGAGAATACTTGTGTAGTCACAGCAGGATTCCTTTTAGTTTTATCTTTTTTTCTTTTTTAGAGAGAGAGAGCAGGAGCAGGTGTGTGGGAGGAACAGAGGGAAAGGAAGAAAGACTCTTAAGCAGGCTCCATGCTCAGCACGGAGCCCCATGCTGGGCTCCATCCCATGACCCTACAATCATGACCTGAGCTGAAATCAAGAGTCAGTTGCTCAACCAACTGAGGCACCTGGGCACCTCCTCTTAGTTTTTTCTGGAATAGTTGAAACTTTTGAAAAATTAAACATTTTTCTGATCCCCCATACTGTATTAGAACTTCTTGTTCTTGGTTGTACGTGACAGAAACCCACTACAATGGCTTAAGATAAAAAGAGAATTTTTTAAAAGAATTTATTATTATTTTTTTTTATGATAGTCACACAGAGAGAGAGAGAGAGAGAGAGAGAGAGAGGCAGAGACATAGGCAGAGGGAGAAGCACCAGGAGCCCGACGTGGGATTCAATCCCGGGTCTCCAGGATCGCGCCCTGGGCCAAAGGCAGGCGCCAAACCGCTGGGCCACCCAGGGACCCCTAAAAAGAGAATTTGAATGCCACATAGAACTGAAACTAAAGCTGGCATCCTAGGACCCAAGTGAGGTTTTCAGAACCAGGTCATCAGTTCTATTTTCCTTTGGGTTGACTCCATTGCCAGACAAGCAAAATAGCTGCCAACAGCTCCAGTTCTACATCATATTCTCTTAGAAAATCCCTATGGAAAGAACTTTTTTCCCCCCAGCGATTCCACTGGAAACTCCTAGACTTCAGCCCTGTTGGCTCTGATTG
The DNA here is from genome assembly GCF_018345385.1 of Vulpes lagopus. Taxonomy (NCBI): domain Eukaryota; kingdom Metazoa; phylum Chordata; class Mammalia; order Carnivora; family Canidae; genus Vulpes; species Vulpes lagopus. The sequence goes on along the minus strand of NC_054829.1, from coordinate 13,362,329 downwards.
GCTGAGTTTAGATATGAGCCCACCCTCAGATCCATAGGGGGTGCCAGGTGCTCTAAAACCACAGGAAGGGAGAGTGGGAGAGGGGGTGATGCTCCCAAGGAAAACGGAAGTGATATTACCAAAATAAGAAGGAATGGAAGCCAGCAGTGGCTACTGAGGGTTCACTTGGATGCTTTAGTATTAGCCAACCTCTATTGCGTAACTCAATACATATACAATCTAATTTTTTGAAAAGTAACAGGTGTTTGCTAAATAAATGCAGCCCTAAGACAAAACTTCTAACCAGTTTGCCACCCAAATATCCTCCTCTGAAAAGAATTCTACAGCTAGCCCCAGATACCAGGCAAACCAAAGCAACAGATGTTGTCCATCAGTAACCATATTTTCCAGTGCCTGTTAGATTTCACCAAAAGCATCTAGAAACTGGTATATGATTTAGGTAAAAGAAGTCGCAAACCAAGTTGTCTTCTCTACTTCTATACATCTTGCCATCTTCTTTTTCTGTATTGACATCAGTATTCCTCCATGTAGGCAGTTTGGAAAGTTAGGCAGTTGTGTTTACTTCCTCGCTGTTTCTCACTTTCCATATCCAATTACCAACTCCGTTTGACTCTATTTTAGAAATATTCCTGAACTCCATCCCCATCTCTACATCCACACCCTCTATCCATTGTCGTAGTTCAGTTCAAATTCTAATGATCCATTCCCTAGATTCTGCAGCCCAAGTTATCTGTAAAAATCATAGATCGAATCATACTGTTCCTATTCCAAGAAATTTTTCTAGAAGCAGTTTAGGCATCCCGAGCCTTGAAATGTTCTTATGCTTTGACTCACGAATTTCTCAGCTAGTTACCTGTCATACTGTAATAATAAAAAGTGCAGATGAAGGCACATGTACCAAAATATTTACTATGGCATAATTTAAAATGATAAAATTAAGGAAACCTAACTGTCCAACCATAGAGAAAACTTTAAGAAAATAGATTCAGCCCATATGAAAAACATAAAACCATGAAAACTAGGGTGCTCGGGTGGCTCAGTCGGTTAAGCACCTGACTCTTGATTTTGGCTCAGGTCACAATCTCAGGATCCTGGGATCCAGTCCTGCATTGGGCTCCCTGCTCAGTGGGGAGTCTGCTTTTCCCTCCCCCCCCCACCTGCTAGTTCTCTCAAATGAATAAATACATTCTTAAAATATTTTTTAAAAACCATGGAAATTGGGCAGTCCCAGTGGCTCAACAGTTTAGCGCCACCTTCAGCCAGGGCCTGATCCTGGGGACCCCAGATGGAGTCCCATGTCGGGTTCCCTGCATGGGGCCTGCTTCTCCCTCTGCCTGTGTCTCTGTCTCTCTCTCTCTCTCTCTCTCTCTCTCTGTATCTCTCATGAATAAATAAATAAAATCTTTAAAAAAAAACCATGGAAATAAGGTTTTCAAATAAATTTTGGCAACATCAAAATTTCTCATAATAGGATATTTAAATAATTTTTAAATCAGGATTTTTAAAATGTAGAGTAAAAAGGAAGGAGGAAGGATTTATTTGTCCAGCTCCCTCCTCTCCCATTGGTTAAATTTCCTCCATGGGGAATTGGAGTTAATGCCCACACTTCCAGGTTGCATCATCCAGCTTCTGTGATCTCTGGGCTATGGGCTCCCTGAGCCCCAATTCCCACAGAGTAATGCAAAGAGGGCCTGATGGCAATTACCCACACAGTGAGTTTCATTAAGGAAAAAAATTTCAACGAAGGTCAGAGAACCTAAGTCTTTTATAATGGGCAGTAAGCCTCTTTGACTCATGTTCACAAGGGAGGCATCATCTTTATTCTCCTAGACAATAAATAAACCTGCCTTTTGTTCCAGAAAGAAACACTAGCTTTATCTTCCAAGGTTGTTCACCCACAAACATCTTTGAGAAGACAGTCTGGAACAAAGGCAGTTGGTGCCTCAGCAAACACGATGTACACAAACACAGGAGACCCATGGAACATTGTCTCTAACATAGATCCAACTGGCAGCAGCCAAGTGCTTACTTCCTGAGTGCAAATGTTACCAAACTGTGATCAACACGTAAAATATATTTCTGCAGAAACTGAGAATATTGACTTAAGCAGGTAATGCACCGTATTATTGTCAGAGACAAAGCTAGACCCTTTTTCTAGGGTAAAAGACAAATTTTATTCAGTAATACTATTGCAATAGGGAAGATGGTCCAGTGGTCATTGAACTCAACTTCCCTGAAACAAAAGGATAGAGATTTTTTTAAAGGCTGGGTGTGCAGGGTGCCTGGGTGGCTCAGTCGGTTAAGTGTCTACCTTTGGCTCAGGTAATGATCCCAGGGTCCGAGGATTGAGCCCCTCATTGGGCTCCCTGTTCACTCGGGAGTCTGCTTCTCTCTTTCCCTCTGTCTCTGTGCATGTGCTCTCTCTCTTTCTCTCAAATAAATAAATTAAAAAAAAAAAAAAAGGCTGGGTGTGCTAAGGAAAAGGCAGGGTGTTAAGAAGCATTAGTCCACATGATTGGAACACTTGGATTTGTTAATTGAAGCTTATCTGGAGGAGAAATAAACTTCTATCTTTATGAGAGGAGCAGTGGTACACATTGAAGCAAGGCAGACACCAAAATTAGGCCCTTACCCTCATTTAGCATTTATCACGTGGAATTTTAGGAAATTGTTTATTTATACAGATGCAAGGACTGAGGGTGAGAGTTATCTCCCTGAAGTTTTGCATTTCAAAGAGAGAGCTCTCCAGTCCTTCAGGAAATAGTTTTAGGACACAAATTTACATCTCAAAGGGCAGAAAACGGATTTATAATTGCAAGCTTTCTAAAGTAACTGCTCTAAGAGGGAGTTCACAGTCCTCTTATGAGGTTTTGGTTAGAACAAACTGGTAAATTATGCAGGCAGCGTTGAGCTTTCTCAGGCAGGCATTTTAAGGGAGCTGGGGTAAATCTAGGATCATGGTCTTAAGCTACTAAAGCCATGCTAAAATTTGTCAAGTCTCTTAGTGCAGAGGTTTGGATGGAGTTGTTACATGCCAAGCGTTCTGTGGTGCTCAGTACAGCAGTTGCATAATTAGCTACCAGTAGGAAGTAAGAAACATATTTTAATATCAATCTAATAAAGAAAATATGAAACAGTTTTGCTCAATGAACTTCTAATAGAACACCTTCAAGGCCCTAAGATGCTTGCACAAACACTGAGGGATGTTATTGTATAGTGTAGTAGTGATCACTCTGTAATTATTGTTGACTTGTTTCAAGCTACTTCATGTTCGTAATGCCTTCAAATAGATCACCAAAACTTCTACTATTTGAAAGCATGCCACAAAAAGAAAAAGGTTAAGAACCACCACCATAATCATTCCTAAACATAAATTGAGCGCCCACGTGTGAATCACTGGGGTCTGTATATGGAGGAGTAATCAAGGAAAATGAACCTGCAGTCTGTGCCTTGAAAAATTTATGCTTGAAGGAAGAAAACAAGAAAAAGACATAAGTGCCTTTAAAAACAAGTGAAAATATATATAAACAAGTGAATTAAATATAAATATATGCACATTTTAATAGAACTAAGTATCGTATCTTAAAAATTACAAAATAATCATATATAAAAGTTTTAGTTTATTTATTCATGACAGACACACACAGAGAGAGGCAGAGGCATAGGCAGAGAGAGAAGCAGGCTCCATGCAGGGAGCCTGATGCAGGACTCGATCCTGGGACTCTGGTATCATACCCTGGGGCAAAGGCAGGCCCTCAACCGCTGAGCCACCCAGGCATCCCACAAAATAACTTTAGAGTAAACATGCTTTTACTAAGAGACTTTATTGAATTATTTGATCATTAGCATCTACAATGTATTTTTAAAATAATGTAGGAACGATAAGAGACAAAAGTAGATTTCCTATAGGTTGTGCAAAAAATAATAAACTTAAGTACAAGTTTTTTTTCTTTTTTTTATTTATGAGAAGATAAGTCTTAAGCAGATTTTGATGTAGGAGGATATTTCCTGGAGAGGCAACGACAGTCTAGTTGTAGATAGTACAGTTCCAGAAAAAGGATATATGATAATTGGAGCTAAAAGAAGATAATGCCAGGATGTATAAAAGACAAGACAGTAGTAAAATACCATATATATTTCAAAGTCACAGAATTTACTATCCTAGGAAAGTATTTTAATCAAATAAAACATTATATCTAAGCAATATCTTTCGTTTTGTTATATTTATTTTTATTTTGTTCTATGCACCCTATAAGCATTCAACAAATATCTGATTTACATATTTTGTAGCACTTTAAAACTAAATATACTTGTAATAAATGTTTCTGAATACAGATTTGCTCATAATTTTTAAATATAATGCCATGTCTTTAAATGTGACTCCCTAAGTTAATTTAAAATTTCTTTTGAATTACAACTTATACCCATCTAATACAGTGTAGAGAGGTCACTTGCCAATGCCCATTCTATAATCAAATACAAAATATTGGCATATCATTGAGTAGTTCAAACGTTATTTACTTTCTTATTTGTGATCCCTTCTGGCACACTCTGGCTTATCTTCAAAAACTCAAAGGTTTTAATATGTAAAACACAAATATTGTAGGATCTCAACTGTATATTGCTTAAATATTATTTTTTTGCAAATCAAATTACAGTTACTCCCTCTACCAAGCACCAACACTAAATTAAAGTTCTCCAGTAGCTTCCCACTGCTTTAAATAAAGACTAAATCCTTAACCAGCCCAAGAAACCCAGCATGGTGTGGCTCCTATCTCTCCAGTTTCATTTCATACCCTCTTCCCACTCACTGGCCTCCTGCCACCCTGGTCTTGTTTTCTTTTGTTTCCAAGAACAGGCCAAATTACCCTGCCATGGGGACTTTTTATATGCTGATCCTTCGGTGCTGGGAGTGTGGTCTTCCGCTTGGTCCTGTGGCTGATTGACTGGTACTGTCGCCATTCCTGCCAATACTTCCGGAAGAGGCTACTCTTTCTCATACACTCTTATAAAAACCAGGACTCTTAATATTTATCAAAGTTGTAATTTGATATCTACTTGTATAATCCATTAATGTCAGCCTCCCCAGCAGCCAGAAGCTCCTTGAGGGCTTTCATGAGAAAGACATCAGAGCAAGAGCAGAGCAGGAGAATAGAAAATGACCCCTTTTGTGGTGCAGGCACACAGGCCTGATCAGTGGTCACCTGCTTCTGGGGACAGGCATTCTGCCCACTTATGCGGAGCATGGGATTCAGACAAGGATCCCTGCTGAGAGGAGTAGTTACAAAATCCATCAGCCCTTAGGCAGCCCCAGGAAATCCTCTTGGGCCCAGGAATACCATATAAATAGTAACACAAAGCCAAGTCTGATCCTGCTGGGCTGGGAACAGACCACTCCCGCCCACAGCCCCCTCCCCAGACAAGACAAAACAGAGATACAAGGTAGCATTTGACTGTCATGGGGAGAGGGCAGGGGTGCTAAGAAAGCCTAACTGCCAAAGCCCAGACTCACAGACTGGCCTAAGCCTGAGAGTCTGGACAAAAAAGGACCCAGGACATCTTCCCATTCTCACAACAAGCTTCAGAGTAACAAGCCTCTGGAATACTACTCAGCCATAAAAAAAAAGAAAGAAGGAAGGAAAGAGAAAGGAGAAGAGAGAAAGAAAGAAAGAAAGAAAAAGAAATCTAACCATTTACAAAGACATGGATGGGACTAGAGGGTATGATGCTAAGTGAAAAAAGTTGATCAGAGAAAGACAATTATATGATCTCACTCAAATGTGGAATTTAAGAAACAAAACAGGATCAGAGGGGAAGAGAGGAAAAAATAAAACAAGACAAAATCAGAGAGGGAGACAAACCATAAAAGACTCTTAATCATAGGAAACAAACTGAGGGTTTCTGGAGGGGAAGGGATGGGGAGATGGGGTGACTGGGTAATGAACATTTTTTTTTAAGATTTTATTTATTCATGAGAGACACAGAAAGAGAGGCAGAGATATAGACAGAGGAAGAAGCAGGCTCCCTGCAGGTAGATGCAGGACTTGACTCCAGGACTCCTGGATCATGACCTGAGCCAAAGGCAGATGCTCAAGCACTGAGCCACCCAGGTGCCCCTGGGTAATGGACATTAAGGAGGGCATTAGGCATGTTCTGTTACAATCTTGCAGAATCTACTGAAAACAGGTGGTGAAGCAAGGGGAAATTACCATAGGTACAGTACCAGTACCATTATTTAAAATCTACAAACCTTATTCAAATTTTGGTCATTATCCAATTAATGTCCTTTTTAGGAAAAACTTAAAAATTTTAAGAGCTGATTCAGGATTCTATTCACATGTTGTGTTTTAGTTTCCATGTCTTTTTTAATCTGGGAAATTTTCTGGGTCTGTCTTTATCTTCCATCATTTTGACATTTTGAAGGATGCAGATGATTCTGTAGAATGTTCTTCAGTTGGGTTTGTTGGATGTTTTTTCCTCATTATTAGATTCATGTCATACGTTGTTGGCAGTAATACAAAAAGCAATGTTGTGTCTGTCTTAGTACATCATATCCAGGGGCAGATGAGATCTATTTTTCCCATTATTGGTTATATTAACTTTGGTCAGTCACTTAAGTCAGTGCCTACCAAGTCTCTCCACTATAAAGTTGCAATTAATTAATTACTATCTTGGAAATTAGAAAATTCTAATATAAAATCTTGATTCATAAGCATACAAAAATAAATTGATAATTAGTATTTGTAGTTTGGTTCACATAATCTTTCAAGGTATGCTGTTCAGGAGAGGTGTTTGAGGGATCATAAAAAGTTACAAACTACTGACAGAAATATTGTTATTTTTGACCTCTGATTGATAAAAATGCATGTGACAATATCTTTGGTCTGTTCGTGATATTCATTAAAGTCTATAGAGAATTTTCTATGAATGCTTAGAATAAAAACCTCCTTCTTAAGAGTAAATGACTGTTCAAAGAATAGTCAGCTAGTTTATTATACACTGAAAACATTTTTTAAAAGGTCACATTGAAGGATTTTGGACATTGGCACACCTTTATTTTTTTAAGGGTTTATTCATTTATTTTATTTTTTAAAAAGATTTTATTTATTCATGAGAGACACAGAGAGAGAGAGAGAGAGAGAGGCAGAGAGAGAAGCAGGCTCCATGCAGGGAACCTGACATGGGACTCGATCCCGGGTCTCCAGGATCAGGCCCTGGGCTGAAGGCAGGCGCTAAACCGCTGAGCCACCCGGGCTGCCCCTTATTCATTTATTTTAGAAAGAATGAGAGCAAGGGGAGGGGCAGAAGGAGTGAGAGAGAATCCTCAAGCAGACTTCACACCTGGCGCAGAGCTTAGTGCATGGCTCAATCCTCTAACCCCAAGATCATGACCTCTACCAAAATCAAGAGTCACTTAGCCAGCTGAGCCACCCAGGTGCTCTTGAACACTGGCACATCTTAATAAATATTCTTTTCTGCAAATTAACTTTTGTTGTTGAAATTTTTAAATCTTTTTCTATTAATTTTTAAATATCAGATAATACACGATCCCATAAATAAAATCTAATTATGGAAAGCAAACATTATGAATATCTTATAATTTATGTTGATCCATATTCTAACAGGGATGACACAGTGACAGGACTCTTGGAAGACTTCAAGAGAAATAGGTCCATTTAAATCATTATTCAAAGAGTTATTTGAGATATTTCCTCTTTCCTCCTGAGGGGAACTTGGGAAAAAATTCAAGATTAAGGGGTGCCTGGGTGGCTCAGTTGGTTAAGTGTCTGCCTTCAGCTCAGGTCATGGTCCCAGGGTCCTGGGATTGAGCCCCACGTCAGGTCTCCCCTCCCTCATGCTCTCTCTGTCTCTCAAATAAATAAATAAAAGCTTTTTAAAAAATTTTAAAATTAAAACTTCACCAAATTTGAACAATAATTTAGAGCTTTAGCCTAAGAGTAGAGAAACAAGTAGAGAGTGGAATGAGTGTCTAGACAGAAGGGGGAAAACTCTTAACAATTTTGAAGTTAGATTCTAACATTTATCTCTAAGAAAAGCAGCATTATTAACATAACATTGCTGCAGAAAGCAAGCAGTCAATTAAGAAAGCACACATGCAATATGCTCATTTCACAAAAGGGTTGTGGAATAGTCCCCCAAAAAGCAATCATTTGGCTAATTAATAATCCTTCTCAAAACAGGAATTAAACAGAAAAAAACTGAATTAAAATAATTCAATGGCATTGATTGATTTCTTTGGTAGACAATAAGTGAACTTGAGTTGGGTTCCAATGAACCCACCAATCAAAAAGAAGATCAACATCTCCAAAGGTATTATATACTACTTATTATTACATTGTTGTGGTTGTTGTTATCAGACACGATGAGGAAAGTTTCAAACAGTGCCACACACACATATTGGTAATACATCTACATGAAACTCTGTGCCATAGAATGAAAGTCCAGATTGGTTAAACATCATCATGTAATGGGCCTTCTGGAATAACAATATCACACAAATAAAAAATGGGATGGGTTAAGTATGGATTCAGAAAAAGTATTAGAAATAAAATATTCTGTGACAGGAAGAGAACATGGGATGGCTCTCAACTCCATAACCATCAATTGAGGGGTTTATAGCTTTTGAAGACAATACACCTTTAAGAAAGCTTAGGAAATTTACTGTTAAATCATTGACATCATTTGATACAGTATCATTATTTTTCTGATAGCTATTGCTTCATATCTTGTGAAATATTGTGTAGACAAATTATAATGGATATTGAACCAACATGATCATAGTGTCTTACTGCATGTAACAGAAATGTAAAACTAGTTTTATGTTCATATTTTATTTAAATAAAAATTAATTGTCTTCCTTTTGTGTCAGTGGCTTAATGTATAGCAGATAAAGTGATAAAAAAATGCGTGTTAGCTTTGAGTCTTTCCAAATGTTGAATGTTTTTTTTTTCAAATGTTGAATGTTGTAATGCTCTGTTGTCTTGAAATTCCAATAACAAAAATCCCTGTGTTTTCATTCTGCACCAGGAAAATTATGTAACTAGTTTTGGTGGTCAGGGAAGATCACGCGAATAAGATAACATTTGATATGGAACATGAAGGAAGAGAGGAAGCAATTCACTTGGACATCTGGGAAAAGTGTGTTCCTGGTGGAGAAAAGAGTAAGTGCAAATAATCTGATATGTTTGATCCATTCAAAAAATAGCATAGAGACCCATGTGACTTGGGTACAATGGGCTAATGTAAGGTGGCATTAGGTAAAATCAAATCTTATCTAATGAGATGGGTAAGAGGGCATTATGAGTTAGCATTAAGAACTTTGGCTTAAAAAAAAAAAAGAACTTTGGCTTAAAATTTTTATTTATTTATTTGAGAGACACACACAGAGCACACAAGCTGAGGGGAGAAGCAGAGGGAGAAGCAGATTCCCTGCTCAGCAGAGCTCAACATAGGGCTCGATCTCAGGATCTGAGCCCAAGGCGGCTGCTTAACTGACTGAGCCACCCAGGTGTCCCTGAACTTTGGCTTTTCAATCTGAGTGAGATGGCCAACACTGGAGGGGTTTTGAGGAAAGAAGTGACAAGATCTGACTTAGGATATTTTGAAAGGATCACTTTGGTGTGTTGAGTAGGGTCAATAAAAGGACAAAGACTAACACAAAGCTCCCAGGACCCTAAAGAAGTAACTGATACAAGAGATAAGGATAGTTGGGGCAAAGTGTTTTGGTAGAGGTGGGTTCTGGATCTATTTTTTTAAAAAAGATTTTATTTATTTATTCATGAAAGACACAGAGAGAGAGAGCCAGAGACACAGGCAGAGGGAGAAGCAGGCTTCATGCAAGGAGCCCAATGTGGGACTCGATCCTGAGGCCGCAGATCACGCCCAAGCCAGGGGTAGGTGCTCAACTGCTGAGCCAACCAGGCACCCCGGATCTATTTTTAAGACAGGACTAACACAGGATTCACTAATGAGTTTGGATGGGTATGTTTGAGAAGGAGAGGATAAGCATATACATAAGGCTTTGGGTCTAAGTAATGGGAAGGATGGATGTACCATTTTCTGAGATTGGAAGGACTTCAGAAAAACAGGCTGGGTAGTGCAGGGAGGAAATACCATGCTTATTATATGTTAAATCATCATGTATGTGTACCCATCTCTGGCTTTTCCATTCTGTTCTGCCAATCTCTTAAGAACCTATTCTACTATCACCTTGTTTGATTCTATAGCTTCAGTATACATTTTTGATATCTTGTAGGGCAAGACTATCATTACTCTTTCTCAAACTTTTTGGGGGCTGTTCTTCCTGATGAATGTCAGATTCAACTATTCTAGTTATTGAAAATACACTGAATTTCTAGGTTAATTTGCAGAGAACCGAAACTTTCCACCATACAATCTTCCTGTCTAGGAACACGGTATTTGTTTATGTTTCTTTTTTATATGCCTGTCAATAAAATTAGTAGTGTTCTTCATGTGGAACTTTTTCACATCTTGTTAATTTCATAGAAATAGGGACGCCTGGGTGGCTCAGCAGTTAAGCCTCTGCCTTGGGCTCAGGGTATGATCCTGGGGTCCTGGGATTGAGTTCCGCATCAGGCTCCCTGTGAGCCTTATTTTATTTAAATAAAATCTTAAAAAAAATTTTTTGTAGAAATATTCAAATTCCAATTATGGGAGAAAAAGATAAGTATGAAGATATTAACTTTGCTACAGTAACAAATGATCCAAGCATCTCAGTAGCTTACAATAACCAACATTTCTTCCAATTCACATTGGTTTTAGGCAGTTGTAGGTCAGCTACTGTGACATGGCTTGGCTGTACTTTGCTTTACATCTCTTCTTATTCTAGGTCTCAAGCTGAGGGAGCAGAGGGAAAAGAGCAAAGCCAACTACAACAACAGAAAGGCTCTTAAAGTTTTAGAACACGTAGTATACTTTTTCTGCTCATAATCTTTCGGTTACAGCAAGTCACATGGCCAGGTCCAATGTCAGTTGGGTCAAACTCAATGTCAAGTCACATGACAACAGTGAGTGAGGATGTTTAATCTTCTTGCAGGGGAAGAGTGAAGGAATAACTGGGGATAATAATACAATCTGCCACAAAATCCTGAAGGAAAAGGAGTCATGTAATGGAATTCAACACACTAGTAATGCTTAGAACTTTAGAACTTCCAGAGTGGGGGCGCCTGAGTGGCTCAGTCAGTTAGTTAAGAGTCTGCCTTTGGTTCAGATTATGATCCTGGGGTCCTGGAATGGAGCCCAATATCAGGCTCCCTGCTCATTGGGGAGTTTGCTTTTCCCTCTCCCTTTGCCCTTCTCCCCTGCTTGTGTTCTCTCTCTCTCTCTCTCTCTCTCTCTCTTTGCTGTCTCAAATAAATAAACAAAATCTTAAAAAAAAACAACAACAACTTCCAGAGTGAAGTGGACAATTTTTCAGGACATTGAGGAAGGGAAGGGGAAATGCTATTAAGTGTAAATATGATACTCTCACAAGAAGACATAATATATTCCACCATGAAGCTCTAAGCGTCGTCCTCTGCTCAGCGTCCAGTGGAGGTTCAGGGATGGGTGGTCCGGATGCAAGTGAGAGTAGTCAGTCTGCTGGACAGATGACCCTTCTGGACTCCCTCTTCATCATTTCTCTGCTAAATTTATCTAGTAATGAATACCATGAGGGTAGCTCTCTGCTGTTTGACCTTAATGGCAAAGAGAGGGCTGAGGCCAGAGACTTAGAACAGAATGGGATAAAGAGGCAGAAGTTCTTGAGATGACAAGTTTCTGTTTGGTTTTATGAGAAGTATAGATATGATGCTCAATTAAACCAAGTGTTACTATTTATCAAGATATTAATCAATAGTTGGGCCTTTAAGCTCAAATAGTGACCGACAACTTGTATTATTTAGCATAGTATTATTGGAAAGAAAGCAATTCATTCAGCAAATATTTCTTTGAGAACATATTTTGTGCCAAGTGCTATTTTAGGCACTGTGGATACAGCAAAGTGTCAACCCTTGATGCTTGTGTTCTGGGGAATAGAGGGTAGGGAAGACATAGATAACATATAGGTGCATACTTAGGAAATATCCTAAGTGGGACTAGGTACTATGAAGATAAAAGTAACAGGGAAATGATATGGGCTGGTTTGTAGGGAAGACCTCTTTAATGAAATGACTTATCAGCGAGGATCCTCATGAAGTGACGGAGTGAGTATATGGGGGAAGCATGTGGCTGTCAGCAAAGACTGCAAAATCCCCCTGCTAAGCCCAAAAACCAGCAAGGTGGCCAGTGTCACATGAGTGGAGTAAACAAGTCTATAAAGGGATGAGATAAGGTCAGAGAAGTAGCCAGGAGCTGCAGGACTTTTAAGTCTTGCTGCGGAATTTGGATGGTGGTAGTGGATCATTCTGGAACTTAATATTTTTAAAATGAGCAGTATGCTAGCCAAATCAAAGACACTTGCTCAATTGCCCTCCTATCATACATGTTAAGTAAGTGTCCTTGTGATAGATCAGAGTAGAAGACAGGGATGTAATAACATGGCATGTACTGCATTTTAAAAATCTGTGCTTTTATTTCATATTTTTAAAATGTCAAGTGTATTGAAGTATAGTTGACACATCATGTTGCATTAGTTTCAAGTGTACAACATGCTGATTTGACAACTCTCTATGTTACGCTATGCTTACAAATTTCACCACCATTCATCACCATACAGCACTATTTTAATACCATTGACTCTGTTCCCTATGCTCTACCTTTCATCCTTGTGACTGATTCATTCCATAACTGGAAGTCTATTTCCCACCCTCCTTCACTCATTTTGCACATCTCCTTACCCCTGTCCCCTTGGGCAACCATCAGTTTGTTCTCTGTATTTATGAGTCTGTTTCTGCTTATTTATTTGTTTTGTTTTATTAGCCCCACATAGAACTGAAATCATATGGTATTCGTCTTTCTCTGATTTATTTTATTTAACATAATATCTTCTAGGTTGATCCATGTTGCTGCAAATGGCAAGATCTTGTTCTTTTTAATGGCTGAGAAATATTCCATACATATATAATATTCCATTATATATATATGAATATTATATGCACACCCTGGTTACTTCCACATCTCAGCTATTATAAAAAATGCTGCCATAAACATAGGGGTGCTTATATCTACTCAGATTAGTGTTTTCATTTTCTTTGGGTAAATACCCAGTAGTGGAATAACTGGATTGTATGATATTTCTATTTGTAATTTTCTGAGGAATCTTCATACTATTTTCCGCAGTGGTTATAACAATTTACTGTACTTTTATATTTTAAATATTTACACTATGATTCTTTATGTATAAATGTCACATGATATGTAGATTTTGCTTTGTTGTATGTCATTTTTTCTGGTGAAAAGAATCCTGCCTATTTTTTTTTATGAAGATTTTAAAGAATCTGTATGACACTTCATCAATGAATAGAAATAAGGTACTCTTTCATATCATGTCCAACCAGATGAGAACAAGATGGAGTCAGAAGTGGTTTTCCATCACATAAATAGAATTTTCGCCAAAAGAGTTCTAAGCCTACTTCAATTGTTGAAAATTAATTCATTTTCAGACTTCAAAATCTGATTTTCAGAGTACAAGAAGTTTGATGGGAAAAGCAATTGAATGTAATCAGCCTCTCTTTATGTGCTTGGTTTAGAATTGTTTAGGCTGTCATATGTGATATGAATCAAAGGGACTTGATAAATATTTCTAAGAACACCTAGATGGCTCACCTGAGTGGATGCATAATTGCTTGTGAAATTCAGACTGAAACAGGCAAATTTAGAATAAAAAGGAACGTTTAATAATTGTATTTTCACTTCCTTAAGATCTTTGCAAAATAACAGGTAATAGCTTCATTCAAGAGCCACAAGAAGAAAATAGATCCTGACAGATGGTCAGTAATTCGAGGTTAATGTAATGCAACTCATGTGCAGAAATTGAGAAGCATTTTTTTTTTTTAATTTTCAAGGAAGTCACTGTTTTTATAGGCTTTTTTGATTTGGAGTTTACTATAGTAGGAACAGAGTATTAAGAGAATATTTCTCAGTAGGTTAGGAAAAATTATTGTTTAAGTATTTGAAATGCAGTAATATTGGATTGTGACTACCTTTATAGCATAAAATTTTCTGAACAACACTAAATAATAGTAGAACTAACATGTTTATTCCAGATTTTACTGGGAATGCTTCTAAGGGTGTATCATTGAGTATGATGTTGGCCATGGTTTAGGATAGGTATATTAGTAGTTTACCAATAGTTGTAATCTCCTCTCCTAACCATGAAAGGAGAGAGCTCTATTAATCCCTGTACCCATAGCTTAGAAAGTGCCTGGTATACAGGTAGGCATTCAATAAATGCTTGGTGAGTAACAAATTATCAAGTGTCAGAAGCTATGTGAAGTGTCATAGAAATTATCTGGAAAAAAAAAGCTTATTTGAGATCTTAAGAAAAATTTATCTAGGAATATTGGAATTTTACATATAAAAAGTATTAGAAAAAAATCCACTAGCTTAAAACAAATGAACTTTTTGACAATTTGTGCTACATACATACTTAAAAATGTGTAAAGGTCTTTACATTGACCATTTTAGAAAATAAAGACCAAATATCAGTTTGATAGTCTTTTAACCCTCTAAGGATTATCCCTTTTTAATTCTTTTTTTTTTTTTTTTTAAGATTTTATTTATCTATTCATGAGAGACACAGAGAGAGAGAAAGAGGCAGAGACACAGGCAGAGGGAGAAGCAGGTTCCATGCAGGAAGCCTGATGTGGGACTCGATCCCAGGTCTCCAGGATCAGGCCCTGGGCTGAAGGCGGCGCTAAACCGCTGAGCCACTCGGGCTGCCCCCTTTTTAATTCTTTTTGAAAAGAATCTTCAGATTGTTTTAGGTAGACTATACTTATATAGACTAATCTTCAAAGGCTTTGGCATTTTAATGAAAACAAGTTACATAGCACTCAGTTTTGACATGGTTAGAATTAGTTCCCTAAGCATTTATATAGATGCCAAAATGCATATTAAAACGTTAAATTATTTATTTCAAAGTATAAGTGCCAATTTTGAATTTGGTAGAGAAGTATTCATTGAACTTCCTTCAACGAAAATCTATGATATGTTTATTGCCATGCATCCACCAGGTGCTAGGCTTTTGGGAAGGGATGAATAACATTTAAGTCTACTAGGGAGACAAATATTATAATGTCATATTTTTATGTAAGGGAGGTATTGAGAGTATCTTGTAGACAGGTCTTTGGAAAATCAGTAGAGTTCTAATTGAGTTGAACTTTGGCTTGAATCTGTGCCAATCAGACAAAAGGCATGGGGGAAGGAGATAATACACTGCAGCTACGGGACAGCATGTGCAAAGGCATGGAATGCTGCAAGTACATGAAGTGTAGAGGGAATAGGGAGAAATTCAATGTGGATAGAGCATCTTGTACATTTGAAAAAACAGAAGGTGCACATTTGGTGGAGAGTGTGGGATCTTGACTCAACGTGAGTCCAAATCCTGGTTCTGCCACAAACTAGCTGGATGATTGAGCAAACAACTAAATCTAAGTCTCCATTCTTTCATCATAGAAGGGAGACAATGTAGTACCAAGCTTGCAGGGTTAGTGGGGAGAGTTAAGGGCATATATAGAACCTAATATTGTGTACCACCCACGGAGAGTAAGTGCTCAATAAGTGGTAGCCATTGTTATATTGATAAATAGATAAATCTGTTAGTGACTCCTACTTTAATATTGAGTAGTATTTGCTTATATATCACTGAGAATTGCTCGCTCTATGGCTTTTTTTTTTTTTAAACTTAAAAAGTAGAATAAGTCCCATGCTGGTACTAATAAAAAGCTCACTTTTTCAGTAGAGTCCAGAAGTATAAAAGTATCACTTCTCCTTGAGCCAAAAGACTGTAAACATGTTACTTCAGATCATATTCATTTTAGAAAAAAATTTCTACCCCAATATCTGTAGTTTATAAAACTACCAGTAGTAGAACTCTATAGCTTTAAAAAAAGTCTTACAGAGTCTATTATATGGTAAACCACAATAAAAGTATAAAAATTCTATTAATTCAAGCATATGCATGTGGCTTTGCAAGTATTTTAAAATTATTTGCACGACTGTCTGTTCCTTGAAAGAATAACCTAATATTTGCTTGTCTGTTTCTTAGGTCTGATTCTCCCCTCAGCCAATTGCACTCAGATTTCTTTGCCTGTTCTCTCTTGACTCTGCTGAAACGACAGTGACAATTATTGTAAATAGATGACTAATGGCCACATCTGGTAATTTTTTTTTTTTTTTAGTTTCCATAATCTCTTATTAAAATTTAACATGATTGGGGGATCCCTGGGTGGCTCAGCAGCTCAGCAGTTTAGCGCCTGCCTTTGGCCCAGGGCTCGATCCTGGAGTCCCGGGATCGAGTTCTGGGATTGAGTCCCGCGTTGGGCTCCCAGCATGGAGTCTGCTTCTCTCTCTGCCTCTCTGTCTCTCTCTCTCTCTCTCTCTCTCTCTTTATGTCTATCATGAATAAATACATAAATAAATCTTTAAAAAAATAAAATAAAAAAGAAAGTAACAGGGAAATGATATGGGCTGGTTTGTAGGGAAGACCTCTTTAATGAAATGACTTATCAGCGAGGATCCTCATGAAGTGACGGAGTGAGTATATGGGGGAAGCATGTGGCTGTCAGCAAAGACTGCAAAATCCCCCTGCTAAGCCCAAAAACCAGCAAGGTGGCCAGTGTCACATGAGTGGAGTAAACAAGTCTATAAAGGGATGAGATAAGGTCAGAGAAGTAGCCAGGAGCTGCAGGACTTTTAAGTCTTGCTGCGGAATTTGGATGGTGGTAGTGGATCATTCTGGAACTTAATATTTTTAAAATGAGCAGTATGCTAGCCAAATCAAAGACACTTGCTCAATTGCCCTCCTATCATACATGTTAAGTAAGTGTCCTTGTGATAGATCAGAGTAGAAGACAGGGATGTAATAACATGGCATGTACTGCATTTTAAAAATCTGTGCTTTTATTTCATATTTTTAAAATGTCAAGTGTATTGAAGTATAGTTGACACATCATGTTGCATTAGTTTCAAGTGTACAACATGCTGATTTGACAACTCTCTATGTTACGCTATGCTTACAAATTTCACCACCATTCATCACCATACAGCACTATTTTAATACCATTGACTCTGTTCCCTATGCTCTACCTTTCATCCTTGTGACTGATTCATTCCATAACTGGAAGTCTATTTCCCACCCTCCTTCACTCATTTTGCACATCTCCTTACCCCTGTCCCCTTGGGCAACCATCAGTTTGTTCTCTGTATTTATGAGTCTGTTTCTGCTTATTTATTTGTTTTGTTTTATTAGCCCCACATAGAACTGAAATCATATGGTATTCGTCTTTCTCTGATTTATTTTATTTAACATAATATCTTCTAGGTTGATCCATGTTGCTGCAAATGGCAAGATCTTGTTCTTTTTAATGGCTGAGAAATATTCCATACATATATAATATTCCATTATATATATATGAATATTATATGCACACCCTGGTTACTTCCACATCTCAGCTATTATAAAAAATGCTGCCATAAACATAGGGGTGCTTATATCTACTCAGATTAGTGTTTTCATTTTCTTTGGGTAAATACCCAGTAGTGGAATAACTGGATTGTATGATATTTCTATTTGTAATTTTCTGAGGAATCTTCATACTATTTTCCGCAGTGGTTATAACAATTTACTGTACTTTTATATTTTAAATATTTACACTATGATTCTTTATGTATAAATGTCACATGATATGTAGATTTTGCTTTGTTGTATGTCATTTTTTCTGGTGAAAAGAATCCTGCCTATTTTTTTTTATGAAGATTTTAAAGAATCTGTATGACACTTCATCAATGAATAGAAATAAGGTACTCTTTCATATCATGTCCAACCAGATGAGAACAAGATGGAGTCAGAAGTGGTTTTCCATCACATAAATAGAATTTTCGCCAAAAGAGTTCTAAGCCTACTTCAATTGTTGAAAATTAATTCATTTTCAGACTTCAAAATCTGATTTTCAGAGTACAAGAAGTTTGATGGGAAAAGCAATTGAATGTAATCAGCCTCTCTTTATGTGCTTGGTTTAGAATTGTTTAGGCTGTCATATGTGATATGAATCAAAGGGACTTGATAAATATTTCTAAGAACACCTAGATGGCTCACCTGAGTGGATGCATAATTGCTTGTGAAATTCAGACTGAAACAGGCAAATTTAGAATAAAAAGGAACGTTTAATAATTGTATTTTCACTTCCTTAAGATCTTTGCAAAATAACAGGTAATAGCTTCATTCAAGAGCCACAAGAAGAAAATAGATCCTGACAGATGGTCAGTAATTCGAGGTTAATGTAATGCAACTCATGTGCAGAAATTGAGAAGCATTTTTTTTTTTTTAATTTTCAAGGAAGTCACTGTTTTTATAGGCTTTTTTGATTTGGAGTTTACTATAGTAGGAACAGAGTATTAAGAGAATATTTCTCAGTAGGTTAGGAAAAATTATTGTTTAAGTATTTGAAATGCAGTAATATTGGATTGTGACTACCTTTATAGCATAAAATTTTCTGAACAACACTAAATAATAGTAGAACTAACATGTTTATTCCAGATTTTACTGGGAATGCTTCTAAGGGTGTATCATTGAGTATGATGTTGGCCATGGTTTAGGATAGGTATATTAGTAGTTTACCAATAGTTGTAATCTCCTCTCCTAACCATGAAAGGAGAGAGCTCTATTAATCCCTGTACCCATAGCTTAGAAAGTGCCTGGTATACAGGTAGGCATTCAATAAATGCTTGGTGAGTAACAAATTATCAAGTGTCAGAAGCTATGTGAAGTGTCATAGAAATTATCTGGAAAAAAAAAGCTTATTTGAGATCTTAAGAAAAATTTATCTAGGAATATTGGAATTTTACATATAAAAAGTATTAGAAAAAAATCCACTAGCTTAAAACAAATGAACTTTTTGACAATTTGTGCTACATACATACTTAAAAATGTGTAAAGGTCTTTACATTGACCATTTTAGAAAATAAAGACCAAATATCAGTTTGATAGTCTTTTAACCCTCTAAGGATTATCCCTTTTTAATTCTTTTTTTTTTTTTTTTTTAAGATTTTATTTATCTATTCATGAGAGACACAGAGAGAGAGAAAGAGGCAGAGACACAGGCAGAGGGAGAAGCAGGTTCCATGCAGGAAGCCTGATGTGGGACTCGATCCCAGGTCTCCAGGATCAGGCCCTGGGCTGAAGGCGGCGCTAAACCGCTGAGCCACTCGGGCTGCCCCCTTTTTAATTCTTTTTGAAAAGAATCTTCAGATTGTTTTAGGTAGACTATACTTATATAGACTAATCTTCAAAGGCTTTGGCATTTTAATGAAAACAAGTTACATAGCACTCAGTTTTGACATGGTTAGAATTAGTTCCCTAAGCATTTATATAGATGCCAAAATGCATATTAAAACGTTAAATTATTTATTTCAAAGTATAAGTGCCAATTTTGAATTTGGTAGAGAAGT
Organism: Vulpes lagopus; assembly: GCF_018345385.1. Taxonomy (NCBI): domain Eukaryota; kingdom Metazoa; phylum Chordata; class Mammalia; order Carnivora; family Canidae; genus Vulpes; species Vulpes lagopus. The sequence goes on along the minus strand of NC_054829.1, from coordinate 13,342,700 downwards.
ATTCATTGAACTTCCTTCAACGAAAATCTATGATATGTTTATTGCCATGCATCCACCAGGTGCTAGGCTTTTGGGAAGGGATGAATAACATTTAAGTCTACTAGGGAGACAAATATTATAATGTCATATTTTTATGTAAGGGAGGTATTGAGAGTATCTTGTAGACAGGTCTTTGGAAAATCAGTAGAGTTCTAATTGAGTTGAACTTTGGCTTGAATCTGTGCCAATCAGACAAAAGGCATGGGGGAAGGAGATAATACACTGCAGCTACGGGACAGCATGTGCAAAGGCATGGAATGCTGCAAGTACATGAAGTGTAGAGGGAATAGGGAGAAATTCAATGTGGATAGAGCATCTTGTACATTTGAAAAAACAGAAGGTGCACATTTGGTGGAGAGTGTGGGATCTTGACTCAACGTGAGTCCAAATCCTGGTTCTGCCACAAACTAGCTGGATGATTGAGCAAACAACTAAATCTAAGTCTCCATTCTTTCATCATAGAAGGGAGACAATGTAGTACCAAGCTTGCAGGGTTAGTGGGGAGAGTTAAGGGCATATATAGAACCTAATATTGTGTACCACCCACGGAGAGTAAGTGCTCAATAAGTGGTAGCCATTGTTATATTGATAAATAGATAAATCTGTTAGTGACTCCTACTTTAATATTGAGTAGTATTTGCTTATATATCACTGAGAATTGCTCGCTCTATGGCTTTTTTTTTTTTTAAACTTAAAAAGTAGAATAAGTCCCATGCTGGTACTAATAAAAAGCTCACTTTTTCAGTAGAGTCCAGAAGTATAAAAGTATCACTTCTCCTTGAGCCAAAAGACTGTAAACATGTTACTTCAGATCATATTCATTTTAGAAAAAAATTTCTACCCCAATATCTGTAGTTTATAAAACTACCAGTAGTAGAACTCTATAGCTTTAAAAAAAGTCTTACAGAGTCTATTATATGGTAAACCACAATAAAAGTATAAAAATTCTATTAATTCAAGCATATGCATGTGGCTTTGCAAGTATTTTAAAATTATTTGCACGACTGTCTGTTCCTTGAAAGAATAACCTAATATTTGCTTGTCTGTTTCTTAGGTCTGATTCTCCCCTCAGCCAATTGCACTCAGATTTCTTTGCCTGTTCTCTCTTGACTCTGCTGAAACGACAGTGACAATTATTGTAAATAGATGACTAATGGCCACATCTGGTAATTTTTTTTTTTTTTTAGTTTCCATAATCTCTTATTAAAATTTAACATGATTGGGGGATCCCTGGGTGGCTCAGCAGCTCAGCAGTTTAGCGCCTGCCTTTGGCCCAGGGCTCGATCCTGGAGTCCCGGGATCGAGTTCTGGGATTGAGTCCCGCGTTGGGCTCCCAGCATGGAGTCTGCTTCTCTCTCTGCCTCTCTGTCTCTCTCTCTCTCTCTCTCTCTCTTTATGTCTATCATGAATAAATACATAAATAAATCTTTAAAAAAATAAAATAAAAAAGAATTTAACATGGTTGAACTGCTTCTTTTTTGAAATTCTCTCTGTACTTTGGCTTCATGATGCCACACTAATCTGGTTTTCTCATATCTGGTTTCTTACATGTCAGATCATTCTTTCTTGGTATGTATTATCTTTCTTCTTTCATTACCTGTCTCCTTTTTTTCCCCTTTCTTTTTAAAATTAGTTTCAGAGGTAGAATTTAGGGATTTCATCAGTTGCATATATAACACCCAGTGCTCATGACATCAAGTGCCCTCCTTAATGCCCTATCACCCCATCCCTCCACCCACCTTCCCTCCAGAAACCCTGTTTGTTTCATAGAGTTCGGCATCTCTTATGGTTTGCCTCTCTCTCAACTTTCACCTTATTTTATTTTTCCTTCCCTTCCACTATGTTCTTCTGTTTTGTTTCTTAAATTCCATATATAAGTGAAATCATTTGGTATTTGTCTTTCTCCAACAGACTTATTTAACTTAGTATAATACCCTCTAGTTCCATCCACATTGTTGCAAATGGCAGGATTTCATTCTTTTTGATGACTAAGAAATATCCCATTGTATATATGTACCACATCTTTATCCATTCATCTGTTGATGGACATCTGCATTACCTGTCTCTTAATGTTGGTGATCTGTAGCATTCTGTCTTTGGTTCTTTTCTTTTCTCATTCCACTAATTCTCCATGGGGAGTAATCTCATCCTCTCCATTGCCTTCTATGAGCAGATATATAATTATATGAGTCTCAAATTTTTTCTATATTCCTGACCTCTTTCCACGCCCTCTTATATGCATCTATTTCCAGTTACTGACAGAGTACCTCCATTTGGCTGTCCCAGAGACAATAAAACTATGCCCCAGATTGTATTTAATCTCTTTTTTTCTTGATCCTTCTCCTTCACTCTGATCTTGATGACTGGCCCCCTCTATCCATATACTGACAACCTGGAAACCTAGGAATTAGACTAGCTTTCTCTCTTTCCTTAGCCAAATGCCCTCCACCTATCTAATCAGTGTCCAAGTCCTACTGATTTTATTTAACTTTTTTTTTTTTTTTTTTGCCTCTTCTGTCCATGCACATTACTTCTAGCATCTTGTACCTTAACTATTATAGTAGGATCCTAAGTGATCTTTCTGCCTTCACTATAAGCCGATTGAGTTGTTTTTATTCTCTGGTAAAAATTTCCCTGGTAGCTTTTCACTGAAGGTGAAGACTCCATTACGTGATGTTCCACACTCTTGATGATGTGGCTTCAGCCCACCTTCTCTTCTTTCTTTCCACACCTTCTTTCCTGATCACATGATTTCATGCTGTTGTGAAGCTTTTCCTGAGTTACTGACTGCAGAGCCCTTTGCCAACCACAGAGAAGAGGCACCCAGTCCTGTGCTTTCGCTTGTACTCTTGTCCTCTCAATATGTATATCACGGCTCCCATCTTCTTTTATTATAGTTATTTGTTTACATGCATTATTCATTCTGTATCACTGGCATCTCATCATATGGATTCAAGAGAATTTTTTGCATAAATATCTTTTTTTTGAGAGAGAGAGAGTGAGAGAGTGCGAGTGAGAGCGAGAGCGAGAGTGAGGGAGAGAGAAGAGCACAAATGGGGGCAGGGAGGGGAGGTGCAGAAGGAGAGGGAGAAATAGGCTCCCTGCTGAACAGGGAGCCCAATGCGGGGCTGGACCCCAGGACCCTGAGATCATGACCTGGGTCAAAGGCAGATGCTTAACCAACTGAGCCACCAGGTGCCCCATAAATTTCAATAGATATTTATTATGCACTTTCTTAAGGAACTGGGGAAAAAAAAGAACCACCAGCAATTTCTTTGTATTGTCTCAACATACTCTTTCTCTAAGATGTAATAAATGTGTCCAATTGAAAATTGAGGCAATCCTTGGTGGCATACATTGTTGGTTTCCATCCCAATGTGTTTCTGTGTTCTTTGAAAAGACGACGCAATTTTGCCTTAGCTAAAATTAAATTGGCTTGATCTCTATAACCATCCTATAAGATAGTCACTAAGTCATCATCATCATCCCCATTTTATATGTAGTGGAGAAATGCCATGGTGGCCTCTACATGTACACAAATTGACAGGCTATCCCAGAATTGAAAGGCTTGTAGATCAAATTAAGATGCTCAAATCAGCTAATTTATGGAATCAACTTAAAATCTACAATGAAAAGCAAAGGGAAAGGGATTGGGTAGGTTAAGAATTTAGTGCAGATAGGTGGGTCGCTTAAAGTTCCTATGTCCTGACTCTCTTTGCATCACTTTCTTTTACCACAGGCAGTGTGGGTACAAGGACCAGTTAAAGCAGAAAAGAAAGTTTAAAGATGGAAGATCTCTGGTGCCAATACATGCTTGCTCTATTGGAGAGATAAAAAGGCTATTAAAATATGCATGGCTATAGCTATAGCTCTGTGATAACCTGGTGAGCAACAGCATGTATTTTAAGAAGTGTGCTAGAATGGGTGATACCAATGGGTGGCCAATTTGAGTTAGATAAAGCTAATTTGTGTTTTATGAATATTTAAGGTTCATTTTGCTTTCCATCTCTTTCTATCCACAAGTAACACTTTTATTTTTTTTCATCCTTTCAATGTGTTTAACACATAAATGTCTATTCTATGTTTAACATGTCCTGTAGGTCTATGATATACTATCTATAGTTAACATTTCTTATGAGTTTCATCCATCCTGTTTGTTTTGCTTGATCTTTAACACAGAATCAAAAATTCTTAAGGAATGCAGCAAACACACATCATATTATAGCGCATATCTGAGGCACAGGACCATTAAACCACCTGCTCAGGATGCCCACATTTAGGGCATAGGAGAGTCAGGAGTTCAAATATAGGAAATCTAGCTCCAAAGCCTACTTCTTTTTTTAAATTTTATTTATTTATGATAGTCATACAGAGAGAAAGAGAGAGGCAGAGACACAGGCGGAGGGAGAAGCAGGCTCCATGCGCCGGGAGCCTGATGTGGGATTCGATCCCGGGTCTCCAGGATCGCGCCCTGGGCCAAAGGCAGGCGCCAAAACGCTGCGCCACCCAGGGATCCCCAAAGCCTACTTCTTAACCACCATCCTATGTCAATTTCTAATTTGCCTGAGAAAACACAGCTAGTAAATTTGACCTCAAGTCCAGGGCTTTTTCTCAATTACTCTTTAGTCTAAGTACGCTTGGGGCTGGAGACCACTGTTGTTCACCTCTGTGTTTTTATCACTAAGAAAGGGCCTACACAAAAACTTGTTGACCAAGAGAAGATCCCATTTTAACTTTGCTTTTCTTTCAGGTTAAGTTTAAATGGTCTGAATAATACAACTTTAACATTTAAGAAAAATTAACCTTTGGCATTTAAAGTTACGTTAACTTTGGCATTTGACTTTAAACCGAATTAACCTAAAGGGATATCTAGTTGCTGGAGAGCAAAAGATAAGGAACGATGAACTGAGATCTAGCTCTGATTGCGAAACTGACCCTTTCAAAGGGATTAAGTTGTTTCTCTGTGCTTCACTTTCTTCAGTAGGAAAATGGCTCTAGTAATTCCTATCTACCTTTTCACTATGAAGTTACATTTCCTATTCTTCTCGTTACTGGGATGGGATTTAAAGAAATGGTTTCTGCATTATGGATTAGAAATTATTTAAAAAATGTAATATAGTCTATCCATGCATTCATATAATCAGTTAACATATTTACATGATTAAAAAATAACAAATGTTTATAACCTTTTAAAGGCACAATTTATGTTTACATTTGGACATGCTTCACATCCTGCCATTTGCTAAGTATTCTATGATTTTCCTCATGTATTTGACTTTTCTAAAGGAAAAAAATTAATGGCCTTTGAAGAAAGCTAAAATGAATTATTATAGTCCTAAAATATTTTAATGCCTCTTTTTTATTCCATACTTATTTATATATTTATGTATGTATTTATTTTCCCCCACTTACAAAAACTTTGTTCCTATCTAAGAAATTGGCAATAACCTCAATATATGCAAGACCATGTAGAACTCAACGTGGTGATTGTTCAGCCTTGGCTGCCTATTAGAATTGACTGGGAAACTTAAAAAAAAAATACTGATGCTTGAACTCTATATCAAACCACTTAAGTCAGAATCTTGAAGGATGGAATTTGGGCATCTGTTTCTAAAATATTTCCAGACATTCTACAAAATACTTGACCAATATTCTTCCAAACTGTCAAGGTCATCCTAAACAAGGTCTGAGAAATTGTCACAGACCAGAGGAGGGAAGGGAGACATAAAAAGTAAATGTAATAAGGTATCCAAAGTGGGATCCTGGAATGGAAAAAATATATCAGGGAAAATCTACTGAAATCCAAATAAACTATGGCATTAATAGCAATGTGCCAATATTGATTCCTTTGTTGTGATTTATGTACCACAGTAATAAATAGGTTAACAATGTTAACAATAGGGAAATCTAAAATAAAACATTTATTTAAAAAATCTGTCTCATATGGAGCTGGAGTTGAGAATTACTTATTTAGCATCTGCTTACATTGTATCAGAAAACAAAAAGTCCCTTTGAAATATTATTAAGCCCAATTGCAATTGGCTGCCTGTGTAGTTCTAAAACCTGACTCCCAGAAACAACAGGCTGCTTAGGACAGAATACATTTCGAGAGGCAGTTTGAGGGAAATAAAATCGGTCTAACTACAATAAACATAACTGTAATAATCAAAACCCTGCTAACTATTTACTTCTAAGATGCAAAAATTCAAGAAAAAGTGCTTAGTAAAGGAGAAAAAATTACACTCAATCCATTTCTCAGGTTAGAAAGATAGTTTTACTTTGACATCTATGAGAAAGATATAAATATCTGGATTAAATATAATGTCTGAATTATGGTACCCTAATAGTTTGAGAACATTATGAATGACTTATCTTTGCTAAAAGAATTTTCATTTCTTATTTATAAGGCCAGAAAATTCTTTTCTGACCAGAAAGTTCTTCAGGATTAAGTTAATTTTTCCTCTTTTGCCACTCCCACTGTGGTAGGAAGGAGGCAAGGGAAAAAGATCTCCTAGTCCTCCATAACGAAGCCTACCTGGTTTTAGCCCGGCCATACTTCTTTTTTCATAACCATGAAAGATATTTGTCATCTGTGTCCATCTCTAGAGGGAAGTCAGGATTGTGCCTAAAGAAATCATTCTGTACCAGTAAGCATTTGACAAACAAATGCCTGGAGGTGGCATTTCATAAAGTGCCCTTTAAATTTTTTTTTTGTGCTAGTTATTTTGTTTGTAACAACGTCCCCAATTCATAATCCAAAATCCGTTTTAGAATAAATGGTATTAACAGCCGGTAGCCACCCAGATTACAGTCCAGCTCCCTAACTTCATGTGACTTTAGGTAAATAATTTCTCTCCTCTGAGCCGATCTCAGTTCCTCATCTGTAAAGTGCATCGATGCTACGCAGCATCCAATGCCCCTTTCTGTCAGAACACTGAGATTTGTAGGGGACTTGAAGAAACAAAGCGGAGGATTTTAGGATTTAGGTCTTTGGGTTCCGGTGGGCAGTAATAGTATTGAAGAAACAGTTCTCATGTTTGTGTGTGTAGAGTCTGAAGGGTAAACGATAGGGGCAAGAATTCATTCATTTGGGGAATATAAAAATTAATGAGAGGGAATAAAGGGAAAGGGGAGAAAATGAGTGAAAATATCAGTGAGGGTGACAAAACATGAGAGACACCTAACTCTGGGAAACGAACAAGGGGTAGTGGAAGGGGAGGTGGGAAGGAGGGTTGGGGTGACTGGGTGATGGGCACTGAGGGGGGCACTTGGCGGGATGAGCACTGGGTGTTATGCTATATGTTGGCAAATCGAACTCCAATTAAAAAAAAAAAAAAAAGAATGCGTGCATTGGAAGAGCAGGACAGTGACTCTTTTTAAAGGATCAGCTCCCGGGACCTTCCTGGGACCAGCAAAACAGAGGAGCGTTCGGCTGCTAGGCAACCGCTCCTCCCTTGCCCGAGTGGAGGACCCCAGTCAGAGGTGTCTAAGTCACTCCCTCCTAATTTAGCCCACCGTACCGTACGGTGCCTTCGTCTCGAAATTAATGAAAAACGGATCCCTTAAGGGTTCACACGTTTTGCGGCCAAGGTCTGGCAAGCCTCGCAGCTGAGTTCTGCTCCAGCTTGGGTTTTTCTTTTTTTCCTGTTCTAAGGCGCGAAGCGGGCACCTCTCCGGCAAGGCCCCCGCCGCGGCGCGTTGCCGGGCAGAGCTGGACGCCTCCTGCTGCTCCACCCCGCCCTCTCCGGCCCCAGCGCCCCCGGTCCGCGCCCCCCCCCCGCTGCCCCCGGTCCCCCCCGCCCCTCGGTCCTCCGCGGGCCGCCGCCGGCCTTCATGGGCTCGGAGATGGAGCCGCTGCTCTTGGCCTGGAGCTATTTTAGGCGCAGGAAGTTCCAGCTCTGCGCAGATCTGTGCACGCAGATGCTGGAGAAGTCCCCTTACGACCAGGTACCGGCCGGGCCCGTCGGGCCTGTGGGTCCCAGCGAGGGCAGAGGGCACTGTGGGGGAGGGGGAGCCCACAGGCCGCCGGGTGGTGGCTCCGGGGAGGCAGGCCCAGGCGAAGCCGCATCTGGAGCGAGACCCCCAGCCCCCGTGGCCGGCTCGTCCCTGTGGGTGCGTCCCCCTCCCCCACCCCGGGGGACCCTCCAGGGCTGTGCCGGGACCGCCCCCTCCTCAAGCTCCAGCAGCTTCCTTCCCTTTACGGGGTCCTTAAAGGAACACTTAAAAAGTCCCGGATTTTAACTTTGGTGCAGAACTTTGATGATTGATGTGTACTTGCATATGGGTGGACTCTGAAGCTCGCTGCCTGATGAGCTCTCAGCACGCAGCTCTCATTGCTTTTAGAGCAATCTCATCACTGCTCTAAAAGCATCACTGCTCTAAAAGCAATGATGTGTAAACACAGATGTGTAACTTCTCACCTCTTGTTGAAATAGCTGCCTTATTTTGGGGTGGGGGGGGTGGGGGTCCAACGTTGGGATCTCTCCACTCCATGTGAAGGTTGTTGTCCAAGAGCTTTGATTGTGGGGTAGGAGTGCAATTTGAGGCAAATAATACAAGGTAGAGAAATGACAGTCCAGGAGGGGAAGAGATACGTTTACTATTAGGAGCGAGGGATGGGGGGAAAGCACACCCTCCCCCCAAAGAGGGGATGATGACAATGGTTTTAAGAGAACTTAAACAATTATTGTGCTACAGTAATAAGGTGAAGTGAGATACTAAATGCAGATAGAGAATGGTCATATACTCCAGTGGCAGGTAGTTCCTGGAAGAGGCAAAGAGGAGAAGGAGAAATAGGAGCAGAGCTGTGGCAGTTGGTCAGTGTTTCTAGTAAAAGCTGGTTTCCCAGCTTTTTCCTCTAGTGGTGTTCCCTTGGAGATGTTAGAAAAAAAAAAAAAAGGGAAATTGAGGGAGTCACATAAGTGGAGGCATATGTGTGAACACTGTTACTAGGCTCTGCTTTAGTTCCCAGCAAATGGATGGAGGATAACCTGTTGAGGTGAACGTTTTAACTTTCAGATGGATAGAACAATCCTAGAACAGTCCACATTTAATGGGAATACTAAACTAGATTCTTGTGTGTTGGTTCATGTTAGTTAACAGAACTGTGTTTCCATAGAGAAGCTTTTTTTAAAAATTTTTAAAAAAATTTATTTATGATAGTCACACAGAGAGAGAGAAAGAGAGAGAGAGGCAGAGACATAGGCAGAGGGAGAAGCAGGCTCCATGCACCAGGAGCCCAACGTGGGACTCGATCCCGGGTCTCCAGGATTGTGCCCCCGGTCAAAGGCAGGCGCTAAACAGCTGTGCCACCCAGGGATCCCTGCCTTTTTTTTTTTTTTTTTTTTTACAGGATTTATTTATTTTTGAGAAAGAAAGACAGCTTGGGTGTGGGGGGGAGGGGTAGAGAGAATCCTCAAGCAGATGCCCTGCTGAGGGGGGCTCTGATGCTCAGCTGGCTCCCAGGACACTCACCATGACCCCAGCCAAAATCAAGAGTCAGTGGCTTAACCGACTGAGCCACCCAGGTGCCCAGAGAAGCATTTTTCTAAATGTGTTTTTTTGGCACAGTAATCCCACAGATGCTGCTCAAAAACAAAAACACAAAAACAAACAAACAAAAAGATTCCACAATCAAATATGTCTGGGAACCGTTATAAAATATTGACCCCTTCACATTTGTATAATAGTTTGTTAAAACTCTATGATGTACCAGACATTGTAGGCACAATGGTTTGCAAGTACTTTATATACTGTTTCCATTTTTCCATTGATTTAGGGTAGTTTCCATTCTGTGTTCCACAGAGCAATAGTCCCAAGAGCTGCTCAGTGAAAGGAAGTTTCCTCATTCAATGCATTTGGGAACTGTATATTCCCTACCTAGAGATTCAAGATTTGTAGTAAAGGCTCTGAGTTCTGAAGCAAAGACACTTAAGTTTGCCTAATTTTGATTAATACTGTAGTTCTGAAACTTATTTGACCACTGATGACTTTTTTAGTAGAGGTCGGTCATGGGTCAGCTATCTTCATTGTTATTATGCTAGGGATATGTAGTCTCATGGGGAAACGTTGTTACAGGCAAAGCAGCACTGTTTTTATTAATGGTTAAGATCCTATAATCTTAATAACACAATCATAGCACATTCAGTACAGTACTATGTTGTGAATTCAGGTTTAGTTTGTGCTAGGCACTGTGATCAGGATTTTATATGTGTTCAATTAAATGGCCTTTTGTTGAGTGCTTATTCTTGCCAGGCATAAGTTGTGTCAATTAACGTGTATTTCTATGCTTAGAATAACCTTGCAAAGTAGGTAATAAAAAAAAAAGTAGCTAACATTTATTGGGTATTTACTCTCTCAGGCTTGGTTCAGAGGGTTTTATAAGTCATCTTATTTAATCCTCAGCTATTTTAGGAAGTTGGTACTATCTCCCCCATTTTACAGATTGAGAGCACTGGGGCACAAGGTGAAGTAATTTGTCCAAAGTTACAAAGTTGTAAACCCATTCTCTTTGTTTATACTGTGTGCCTCTCTGGCCCCGATGTAGCCACATTTTTCCAAACAGTGTGTTTCTCAACTTTTCCCAGTACATTTTCCTATATACTGTACCTTTCTCAAGATGTTAGCTAAATGGTAAAGAATTTTGACATATTTATGTACTGGGATTGAAGGCTCTGGAAAGTTCTGAAAGAAGGAAACCTACCTAATTTTGATTAAGACAGTATTTTGAAACTTATGTGATCTCTGGTGCCTTTTTTAGGGGCCAATGGACAGATATCTCCCTTATTGTCTTGGAGAGATAACATTTTGGAAAGTGCATGGGCAAAGTTGCCATGTTTTCATGAGCGGTTAAGATAGGGCTGTAGAGGAGATCTTGCTCCATTTTTTTTTTAATCTAGGAAGAATAAAATAAACAGATTAAGGACTTTGTCTCCAACTCCTGAATTAGCAGCTAAATAAGGTAAGGGCTTGGGTTATTTTGTTTGGTTTCTTGTACAGTTCTCATTAAGTCTTATGGGCTTTCTTTCTTTCTCTCTTTCTCTCTTTCTCTCTTTCTCTCTTTCTTCTTTTCTTTCTTTCTTTCTTTATTTCTTTTTTAATAAATTTATTTTTTATTGGTGTTCAATTTACCAACATACAGAATAACACCCAGTGTTCATCCTGTCAAGTGCCCCCCTCAGTGCCCGTCACCCATTCACCCCCACCCCCGCCCTCCTCCCCTTCTACCACCCCTAGTTCATTTCCCAGAGTTAGGAGTCTTTATGTTCTGTCTCCCTTTCTGATATTTCCCACACATTTCTTCTCCCTTCCCTTATATTCCCTTTCACTATTATTTATATTCCCCAAATGAATGAGAACATATAATGTTTGTCCTTCTCCGATTAACTTACTTCACTCAGCATAATACCCTCCAGTTCCATCCACGTTGAAGCAAATGGTGGGTATTTGCCGTTTCTAATGGCTGAGTAATATTCCATTGTATACATAGACCACATCTTCTTTATCCATTCATCTTTCGATGGACACCGTGGCTCCTTCCACAGTTTGGCTATTGTGGCCATTGCTGATAGAAACATCGGGGTGCAGGTGTCCCAGCGTTTCATTGCATCTGTATCAGACATTGGGGTAAATCCCCAACAGTGCAATTGCTGGGTCGTAGGGCAGGTCTATTTTTAACTCTTTGAGGAACCTCCACACAGTTTTTCAGAGTGGCTGCACCAGTTCACATTCCCACTAACAGTGTAAGAGGGTTCCCTTTTCTCCGCATCCTCTCCAACATTTGTGGCTTCCTGTCTTATGGGCCAGATTAAAGACTTGTTACAAAGTATGTTTGGTGGAACTGTGATTTTGATAATGATAATGAAGAAAAAGAGGCTTATATTGGGAAATATTGCTCTTGTCCTTGGTTAACCATTTGACATGGCTAAGATCATTAGGGTAGTAGGTCTTGTTAGGTCCCGGCCTCTTTGTTATAGATTTGAAATAATAGTCTACAATGTGATACACAGTTAATGTCTAATACCATAGACATTAAAAAAAATGTGGTTCTTTGTTAGTATTTTCTTGTTTTGTTTTTGTTTCTGTTTTTAGTATTCTCACCACAAAATAGGAATAATTATGTGATGGGGTGCTAACTATCGCCATAATGGCAATCATATTACAATAAATAAATGTAGCAAGTTAACATGGTGTGCATCTTACTATTTTTTAATCAGTTAAGAAAATTCTTCTTGGATTCCTCCAGGGGAGTGTTTCTGATAGTAGTTATCATGACTAGGATTTCTTATGATGCTCTAATTGTTTCAGTGGAGGAAGTTAAATGATGGAGAGACTACCAATCTATGAAAAACTAACAGAAATGTGATCAGAGCAGAAGCAGATGGTCCTCAGCTCTGCAGTTAGCTGATTTATCTTCACATGCACCTTTAACCTCATGGGCTATTATTTTTTTGAGGCTTCTACATTTTAGAGTACTTTTCCCCCACAGCTCTTTGAATTAACCATTCCCGTGTCACCAAACTAATTTTAGGACAAATGAATGACTTTGAAGCAGCACCTGGGCACATGGAAGAGCAAGAAAGTTAAAATATTTTTTCTGTGTGCCAAATGGATTCATTTTTGCTTTCCCCCTCCCCACCTCCACCCCAAGACATAAATAGCTTTTGTTTTAGATGTTATTTTTCACTTTGGGTTTTTCTTATTTTTGTCCCAGGTGAGGAGAACCTCTCTAAAGTGACTTGTTATTTGTTACACTTTCTTTAAGCTGGTCCAGGGAGCTTCTCAGAGTACCCATTTTGGCTGATGTAAGTCCACCTCTGAGACTATTTCTTCTATATTTACTTCTCCTTTAAGAGGCAGTTTTGGTATACTATCATCAAAACTATTTAAGTTGTGCTTTGTACTTTCCTTTGGGACATCTGGGTCTTATTTAATTTTGATTCTTGCCAAAGTTAGGGTAGTTAGGTTGGTTAGGGAATAATGCATTTTTATTTGGACACAAAAGGACTGAAGGGTAGCTTGACTGTAATGACATGGTATTTGGTAACGGGGAAAGGTTCTTGAAGAAGGCAGATTGTGAACTGTTTTTCCCAGATGCAGAATATCGAGAAATAAGAGGGCAGGGTCTGTAAGCATGACATTAAGGTTCTGATCTCTTGAGAAGAAAGAAAGAAGGATAACTGGTTAATTTATTGTAGCTTCCCTGTTTGATAAAATACAATAAGAACAAGAAATTTGTAGAGAGGCATTGTCTTATTTCAAAGTGTTCTTTAAGTTATGATTGAAAAAGTGGTTATGAGTTGTAAGATATAAAAGGGAGAAATGCAAAAACAGTCTTCCTTCCACACAGCAATGTGACCTAGAGGGAATGCTTGCTTTTACAGCTCATGTCCATCATCCTGATTAGTTGCTTAATCTGATTACTCTTCTTTGCGTTCCATATGTCAGATGCTTGGCTTTAAAACCAGCCCCAATTTTTTAGCTCCATGATAATTAAAAACAGTCCGTAAAACATGCAGGTTTTTCAGGCAGTGAGTTTTTTAAAAATATGCTTTTTTTGCAGGGTAGATTTCTGATAGATTTTCAAAGTATTAAAATCAGTGATTCTGGGAGTGGGAGTGTTGGCTGTATATCAGAATGGGAATTCATATTCTCCTCCCCAATCTCTGCTTATAATGAGAGATGTTCCAGAGAAGAGAGGATTATTACTGTAAATGGTTTGAAGATGGAGAAAAGTCTGAAAGCCACTGGCTTAGAGGAAAGACATGGAACCGGGGGTCCTCAGTGAGCTGCATCTTAGTAGTTGATTGAGACGATCTGGTGCTCCCAGCAAAAAAATAAAAACAAAAGCAAAACCATCTTTCTGTATGATTATCTAATGTACTTCCTCGTTGGGGCCATGGAGATGCAGCCAAAATTAATCTTTTGATTCTATACTCTGTGGAACATTTCATTTTATGAATTTGTATTCCTGCTGAATTATACAGATTACATTCCTACTTGGCTGCTTGGTCTCTAGATCTTCCTAAACCTTCTGACATGCATCCATTTCTCTGTTCTCTTATCTTTTTTCTCCTTCTTGTTACTGCTAACTTTTGAATAAGTTTCACAGCAGAGTCAGGTCAGACTCATTAGCCAGAGTAAGTATTGGTGGCAATTAAGAAGTCACATTCAGAATTATCTAGAGATATGATTCCCTTAAGTAATAGCAACAACCTAAGAGAGAAAGCCTTACCCTGGAGAGGAAGGAAGGAAGCAAACTGATGTGAATTGAAGCTGATGCTAATGAGTATTTTCTGGTTTTAGGCAGTGTCACTGTACTCCTTGTCCTCTCACTCGCTGACTTTGAAAGAGAATCAAAGGGAAGTCTTAATTTGATGTGCCATGACTGGGAGTTAGTTCTGGGTTCTGAAAAGGGAAGTAAGGGAGACTTTGGTGCTTTGCTGTTCATTATATAATTGTTTTTACACAAAGAAATTAGTCACAAAGAAATTCTATGTGACTAATACTTCTTATTGAAAATGATAGCACTTTACACTTCATTAACTGTGATAGCATTATGTGAAAGGATTCTGAAAATTATGAAATATTCTTAAAAATGTAAGGCTTTATTTTATTTATTTATTTATTATTATTATTATTATTTTTATTTATGATAGTTACAGAGAGAGAGAGAGAGAGAGAGAGAGAGAGAGAGGCAGAGACACAGGCAGAGGGAGAAGCAGGCTCCATGCACCGGGAGCCCGACGTGGGATTCGATCCCGGGTCTCCAGGATTGTGCCCTGGGCCAAAGACAGGCGCCAAACTGCTGCGCCACCCAGGGATCCCTATTTTTAAGACTATCCTATAAACACTATTGGTCCAATTTGAGAGGAGGACTAGGTTGTAGAGGTTGTGTGATTTGTTCAAGGTCATGCAGCTAAGTGGCTCCCTGAGGATCAAGCCCAGGTCTTCTGACTCTAGGGGTAGGCCTGGTGCTCTGGTGCTTCCTTTTAAAAAAAATTTTTTTTAAGGGAGGGAAAGAGAGAGAGAGAGAGAGAGAGAGAGAGAGCAGGGGAAAGGGGCGCCGAGGGAGAGAGAATCTTATGCAGGTTCCACGCCTAGTGTGGAGTCTGATGCGAGGCTTGATCTCACAACCCTGGGATCATGACTTGAGCCAAAATCAAGAGTTGGACACTTAACTGACTGAGCCACTAGGTGCCCTTAGGCTTGGTGCTTTCTGCTCAGCTGTGTTGATGCCCATGGAAATAATCTGCTAGACCAATGAAACTAATTTATGGTTCCCTATTTGGGTGGATTAATTTAGATAACAGACTATATTTTATTTATTTTTTTTTTTAATTTTTATTTATTTATGATAGTCACAGAGAGATTGAGAGAGAGAGAGGCAGAGACATAGTCAGAGGGAGAAGCAGGCTCCATGCACCGGGAGCCCAACGTGGGATTCGATCCCGGGTCTCCAGGATCGCGCCCTGGGCCAAAGGCAGGCGCCAAACCGCTACGCCACCCAGGGATCCCAGATAACAGACTATAATGGAGAGACTCCAAGGTGAAAGTCTCAGTGATTTAAAAAAAAAAAAAAAAAGATTTTACCTATCTCTAAATTAAAACATACTGACTCTTCTTAGTCCTGATCGATCGATCTCCAGACCAACCATACGGGCCTTGGTCTCCCACACTGTATAGCAGTCTGCTTCCATGCCTGGTTGTGATCTTACATACTCAGCAAAATGCAGGCTCTTGACCCAGAGTGCCGAGATTCAAGTACTGCCTGGCCACCTTGATCTCAGAGTTTTCTCATCTGTAAAATGGAGATGATAATATGCCTACGTCAAAGGGTTGTCATGAGTGCTAAGTTCATTAATATATGCTAAGTGATCACAAATGTTAGCTGCTATTGTCTCTACAGAGCTGGAGATATTTGTATGTAGGATACTGTCATTGATACTTTTCTGAAAGGATTGTTGATAATCTGGAAAGGACCTGTGAATAAGGTGTTTAGTAAAATTGCTGATGAAGTGATGCTGAATATATTTCACCAATCCCTGGTACTCAGTAATTTCCAGAATAATCTTCCCTTTCCTCTGAGTCCGTTCTTATCTCCCAGGGATTCATTTTTCTCTTCTCCCTTAAGTCATCTATCACTGGCCCTTAATTTGAAGATACCATTTGATATATTGTATTGCAATTTATATAATTCTGTCCCTTTCTCTTAGAATGTTTTCAGACCCATTGAGGTGCCAAGGGTGTCAGGGACATTCTGCACAACTAACAAGTTCTCTGCCTCACCCCTGGTTCTGCCTTTCTCCTTCCATCTAAGCAACCTCACCTGTCTCTCCACCTTTCATCCTCTAGGCCTCTCACTGCCTTCTCTGACCTTCTTATTGCGCGTCATTTCCCCACATGTTCTTTACCGGCGTGGTCAATCACAGATGTGTTCCTGTGGGGCGGGAGATCCATATGGGGCACCAGGAGCTTTATCACTGAACAGCACACCAAGATTGAGCTGGTGGTTTGAGTTGGGGCCACTGGAAGCATCTTCCTGCCCTTGGGAGGATAACAGCCGTCCAGCTTTTACTTACTATCAGAGGCTTCTGGCTCTTATACCTGTCTTGTTTTCCTTTTCAGGTATTGTCTGCAGTCACCTCTGGTAAACGCTTTCTTCCCTTTCTGTATGCACTTTACCTTGTACTTCTCTTACACTTTATGCTTCAATTCTGTCTTATTATTTCCAACTCATTTTTTTTTTAATCTCCAAGGTGCACTGGCAAGAAAGAGCTCTGAGCTCTGGCTTCTCTGTGTGACCTTGAGCAAATTACATGACCTCTGAACTGGTTTATCTGTCAAATGGATACAAACACTGACCTGCCTCCCTCTGGTGGTTGTTACGAGACTCAAATGAGATAATGGGTCATACAGATATGTATACAGATGAATAGAAGAAAGACCAGAAAGGGTTATTTCTTCTGTCATCTCATTGCCTGTATCAATATGTCTAAGTATGCCCATTGGCATTGAAAACCTCCGGTTGCCCTCTATTCTTAGTTGCTGTTCTTTTTTTTTTTTTTTTTTAATCTTAGTTGCTGTTCTGTGTTTGGTTCAGCTGCTTGCCAAATATTCTCTAAATCCCACCCCCTTGGGCCTTCACTTTTCTAGCCTAGCTTACTCTGCCACTCATGTTCCTACTATGTGTCATGCTACAGAAATTGCTTATCCTTGCGTGGTGACCAGATGGCTCACACATTGCTCGCACACATAATATAGTTTTTTTTTTTTTTTTTTAGAAAGAAACATTTAGAGTATTCTCCTTGGATTTTAGAGCTGTAGAAAGCAAGCAAGGAAGGATCTTTTTTTTTTTCCTCTTCCCTTTCCCTTTATTGTTTCTTAGTAGCTTCCTAATAAAATATGCTGCCGATTAAATGTTCAACACAGGTTGCTAACTGTAGATATAGAAGTGTAGATGTTTTGTAAATAAATTTGTTATAAGTCTGATTTTTCCCCCCAATGGATTTCTATTTAATTTGGACAGAAAAAAACCCTGAGTTTATTAGCACCTGACACTAATGTATATGGCATAGTATATTTATAAACATTTCTCAGAGTATATTACAGTCAGAATTAATTTTTTATCTTCAGCTACTAATCCTGTTATATTTATGTGGAGTAGGAGGGTTTATAGCCCTGGATTTTCTTCCTCCTTCCCAAGCGATTAAAGTCTGAATATTTTAACCACCATGAACTTATTTTTGAATACAAAGAAATGTTTCCTTAGTATAGTTGTAAAATTATTTTTAACTTCTGGAATTTTGTGTCTTCATTAAACAAGTAGTTAAGATAACTTTTCTGTGCTTTAAATGAGGTTAGAGTAATTAGAATTTTCTGCTCGTAGAAAATTCAGCCCTCTTCAGCCTATGTGAGTTTTACACTAATACCAATATTAGTATTAGTATATGCAGAACTCTTGAGAGCACTTGTGGAGAAAGATTAAAGTTAATATTTGGATTTTTATTGAATGAGTTTGAGTCCACTTACAAATACCTAATTAGTCACTAAGACTTTTTATTTTAGAAACTGTATTTCTTAAAAATGTTTACTACCTTCTTAATGCTTTCCAGGAACCAGATCCTGAATTTCCAGTGTCTCAGGTAAAGGTTTAGCTGCAACCTTTAGTTTAGAGAATACTATATATAATGCCAATTGCTTACTTGTTTCTAGATTAGAAAACTTGCTGCATATCTGTTAATGCTGTTAGATAATTAGCCATCTCTCCCACATTCTGTACCTTTTTACCTAAAGAATTATATTTCTAATATTTTTATGGCTATGTTTATGTCTTTCTAGTCTTTTTTTTTAAAGGTTTTATTTATTTATTCATGAAAGGCAGAGAGAGAGAGAGAGAGAGACAGAGACAGAGACATAGGGAGAGGGAGAAGCAGTCTCCATGCAGGGAGCCTAATGTGGGACTCGATCCCAGGACTGCAGGATCATGCCCTGAGCCAAAGGCAGACGCTCAACCGCTGAGCCACCCAGCCATCCCATGTCTTTGTAGTCTTAAGACTTGGAACTTAAATAGATATTGACCAGAGGATGAGAGAAAAAGAGAAGGAGGCAAGGGACCAGGAGTGTAGAAAGGGAATTGAGAAGTCAGCAGAGCCCCAAGTGTCCAAAAAGACTGTGATGGGTAGAACAGTATGTGTTGAGTAAAGAGTAGGCTGACTCTGCTCAGAAAGGGCTTGGTGAGAGGGTGGTACCTGCCGTCGTGAGGAAGAAAAGAAGGGACATTGACCAGATAGCCACAACCAACAAATACTGCTAGGTGTTTGCCCTGCCACATAAGAGAGAATTCTAACAGTGGTTTTTAGGTAAATAATTGGAACCTCATATGTGGTTCATATGAGTAATCATCCAACCTTTTTAGAAGAAAGCAAGATACAAAGTACTCTGATAGAGGTCTGCGTGGTATTAAACAAGCACTGGAAATAGTTTAAAATGTAGCACTCTTCTTTAGAAGGATTTTAAAGAAACCTGTCTGCAGGGTTCATAATCATGATTTCCATATTGAGAGATGGTACAAAACTTTTTTGTATAATATATGTACAGTTTGTTTGAGAAGGACCTAAATTATAAATAGAGTTAAGTAATGTGCTTTTTGTTTTCACTAATTTTGGAAGATTTTGTTAAAATTAAAACACCAATAATTTGCCTTGTTGATAGGCTTTAAACATTGTAAATGGCATTTGAAAGTTTCCAGCCAGCTCCGGGACTTCATGAAGGACCTGTATTTAGTATTACTTTCCTGTTCTGTTACTGTAGACTGAATTATCCACTGGATAGTGACCTAAAAGAATAAAAAGGGAACAAGTCTGACAGGATTCTTTTGAGCTCATTATTCAGACATTTTGCCTTCCTCTTTTGCACATTTTTACAACTTCAAAATAAACGAGGCTTTACAATAACAATTCAATATTTTGTTCCTAACTTTTCATTTTCATACAGCAGGCAGTGTCAAATGACACACTGTTCTTTGGTGGCCTTATTCTAATAATAACCTAGCAAAATTGTTTCTTTTATGTCTTAAACCATTGGCCTCAAATGAATAGGACAATTTAAACATGTTTTGCTCTGTCACTAGAGTTTTTTTTACCTTTCTGTATGTTTTTTTTCATAACTAAAATTGGATCAACCTCACAGAAGGTAGTAGTACAAGGAAAGTGTTATTTTCTTGATATTATTGCCTCAAGAATAATGTCTTGTAGACTGCCTTAGTAGGTGAATGAGATTATGAGAATGAGATTATGTCTCAAAGATAAAGAAGGAAATAATTGACATGATGATTACTTAAATTGAGAGAATCTATGGGTTTGTTTCCCTTTAGAAAAGTTCCTAAACTTCTATGATTTTTGTTGATTTCACAGTACTTCCAATGGATAGATGTTCAAATGTATTTACTGCATGACCATGTCATTTAGTAACAACTTAAACATATCTGATTACACCAATTTATATTTTTATTTTTATTCAGATTTAGGGGGCAGTTTGGCATCATCCACTGTGCTTTGTTATGGATTTTACTTTAATCACTGATTAGTTTTGAACTTTTTTTTTTTTTTTTCATTTAAACAGGATTTTAGGGCTGTAAAACATACTTGGCTTGTTTCCAAAATAAAATTTTTAATTTTTTTAAAAAGCCAAAGCCCCATCTGCTGTTTTCATTAAAATCCTAAGAATTGTTCACATTGCCAAGAGCAGTTCTTTGAATACAATCTGATGTTTAATCAAGCATGGATATGTGATTTTCAAGGTCATTTTTGTTAGGACCGAAGGAAAATCAGGAAGATTAATATTCTCAAATACTGATGAAATTTAAAATTAAATAATGGTTTGAGTAGATTTTATCTTCCCACCATTATTTCTACTTCTCAAGACTTAGATTCTAGAAATGGAAATAAATATAGACCTATTTACCATTTTGAAAAAGTGAATTCTTATGGAATAACATTTTTAAAACAGTGTAGCATTTATTCATTTGATGGGGAGGGAGCGGTGGATTTACTTTTGTTTAGCCTACTATTACAGTTGCACGTTCTTAATATTTGAGAGGTTAGTTGGCAGATGGATGTCAGGAAGCATGTTGGGGTGGACTATAACAGTAGGTACATGCAAATTGTTAAAAAGACATGTGCAGGGATAATTAATGCCCAACTATATAAATGTAATAGTAAAAACTTGGCTTTTAGAAAGTTGATTTAACTAGGACTAGTCATAGTTTTGAAGCTTCGTTAGCTCTCCTCATCCGGGTAAAAGTCCATACACTTCACTCTGGCAAAGAGGGTCCTTCATCAGTCCTTTGCTTTTTTCTTAAGATTTTATTTATTTATTTGAGAGAGAGTGAGCACGAGCAGGTAAGGAACAGAGGGAGAAGCAGGCTTCCCTGCCAAGCAGGGACCCTGATGCAGGGTTCTGTCCCCAGACTCCAGGATCATGACCTGAGCCAAAGGCAGACACCTAACCAACTGAGCCCCCCAGGGGTCCTGGCTCTTTAGTTTTTCTCCAGCATTCTTCTCTGACTGATGCCTCAGCTGAACTCAATTCAACCATACTCAACTGTTATGGATTTGCCAAACATGCCATGAGCCTTCAAGCTAGCCTGCCCTCCTCTCATTTGCTTTGCCTACCACACACTTTCTAGTCTTGGCCCTTCCTTCACCTCCAGACAGCTGGGTGCCTCTGTCTTCCCATAGCATGCTCCAGGCTTTTATTTTTGTGCTTTTCCTAACAACACTGAAATTTGTGTGAGCTAGAAGAGCTGTGGCTTGCTCATCTCTATTCCCAGGACCTACATGTAGTAGATGCTCTCTGGTAATATGGGAGTGACCCCGCAGAGCCCATATCCTGCTTTACTGTTTCAAAGAAATTACTGCAGTCTCTCCTATCCACCAGACTGCTGAACAAGGAACACCCTTTCGAGAAATGAAAGCCATCAGATCCTTGAAGGGCAGTAAGAGCTGTGGGGACTCAAGATAAATCGGGATTACTTATCTCCATCTTTGAAGTTACATTAAACCATTAGTTCAAGTCAGGGATGACTCCCTGGCCCTTTAGCATACTTGTATAGATCTGCCAGCCTCTCTGATCTTTGATGATTGAAAACCTCCAATTGTTTCCACACTTTAGTGGCTCCCACAGTTAGATGCAGTTCCAATTGGAATTGATTTTTTTTTAAACAAATTAATTCTTTGATTCTGTGTTCTGCTCATTCAGTTGTTTTAAATCCACACAGTTGAAACATTTTATTATGTTATCTGATGAGAATCTGGTAATTCTTACCTGGAAAATAAAAGCTAAAAACCCCAGTCATCTAACCAAATATAATTTCATTTTGGGAACCTAAGTATGCTATGAAGGCAGCCTTCTTTATTTCCCATAAAAGTGAAAGCACAAATATTTTTCTTTTTGCCTTTAATTTTTTGTCTTATATATGCACTCCAGTATTTTAGCCCACAAAAGGATAGTTTTAATTCCTATAAAACTATTTTCTGTACCACTCACCTGTCACCTATCATGCACTACTTTGCCTTGTCATTTAATTCAATAGGTGATGTGTTCAGGGAAATTAGGATTCAAGTTTTAATCTTCTCAGTTTCCTTTTCAGAACCTAGCCCAGTGCCATGTAACTAGGAGGTGCTCAATAGGTATGACTGACTGAGTGAATGCATCTCGGGTTCTTTACGTGAGGACTTTTTGGACCTCTGTAGCTCTCATCTGTTCCTTTCTCAGTCCCTTTGCCTTCCTTCAGCCTGCTTCACAGCCAGATCCCTAGTATGGTGAGCCCTACCTGCACCCCCCAGCCCCCAACAGGTTTCCCTAGCTGCTACTTCCTCTGTTCTGTGAGGAACAAAGTCAGTTCTATGCTGCTGCTCAAGAGTTGCCTTCTCCCCAAATCCTCCACAGGACCCCAAGCTTTATTGTTGTTCTCTGCTTCTATTCTGTAGTGAAGCAGAAACGTGAACATTTGTGATAAAGCCATTTTGAATGTTTAACAAGATTTTTAACTGCGCTCACCTTGATGTCTAATTTCTCAAGGTAAAGCAAAGCTGATATTTTCTGGATTCCTTAATTACCTCTTCCATACCCCCCCCCCCCCCCCCCCCCCCCCCCCCCCCCCCCCCGCCACACACACACTTCCTAGCAGGTTCTCTACTGGCTAGATCACAGAGCAACCAAGATTGTGTTGATTAGTTATTGGGAATTGGGAGAAACTGATCTTAGTTCAATTCAACATTTTTGGAATACCTAATGTGTGCCAAAGCCATAGGTGTTATGGAAAATTCAGAACTGAACAAGGTAAAAAGGCCTGTGTTCTGGGGAAGGGAGGGCTAACCTATGCCCAATACTTATGGAGTTTCTTGGATATGGTGAGTACATAGAAGTGTAAAGAGAATACTCTGTGAGAAAGACAAGAGGGAAGTATGTTTAGAGGTAAACCATCAGGGAAGTCTTCATGATGGGCTTCTGGTCCTGAAGGAGGAAGGCAGAAAGAGCATGGTGGCCATAGCTTTATTGTTTCCAATTATTATTCCAGTGAAATTTTCTCTAGAGATCTTCTTTTACTTATAAAAAGGCATGTTAGAAGCCTGCCAGGTGATTACTACACTTTTATTTACTAGTAATTGATCAAATGGGTGTTCCTTGATTAGTAATGACCATGCCTTCTTGTATTAGTTTCTTGACATAGCACTTTACATTAGAATAATGCACTAAATATAAACATGCCTAATAAAAAGTTAGACAATAATAAACCTTCCATAGGCAGTACTTCTAATATTCTCTAATATGTGCTTTATTTTATCCATGCTTCTAGGCAGCTTGGATTTTAAAGGCACGAGCACTAACTGAAATGGTATACGTAGATGAAATTGATGTAAATCAGGAAGGAATTGCAGAAATGATGCTGGATGAAAATGCTATTGCTCAAGTTCCACGTAAGTACTGGCTTTTCCATTAAGTCAATGAAATGCCACTAGAAGGAAGAATACTATTTGTATATAAAATAAACATAAGACATTATATACATGAAAAAATGTTGTATTGAGTATATGGTCGCTATCCTGCCATATAGTACAAAGACTTTCCTTCCCCAATTCAATTATATTATCTTAAACTTAAGATGTGAGATTGTTGTATAAAAGCAATATCAATAAAATCTATATTATACATTTGAAAATGTTTTATATTTAAAATGCATTCTAGCTGAACTACTTATCTAAACATATCAGAAGATTGTTTATCTGAGAGTCAAAACACAGGAAGCATCCAAAAAACAAGTGTTCTAAAAGGATTTTTTAAAGAAATGATCATTGGAAAACATCACTTCACTATACTAATTGAAGGTGATTTGCTCTAATGTGTGATGTGAGGTGATGGAGTGATATGCTGGCCTGTGAAGGCCTGTCGGGATTGCCATAGAGGCCCGGTCCCTGGCCTCTGGATGTGCTGGCACAAATGGTATTTCGTAATGATCATGACATACAGTGGTCTTGCTGTATTTGATAGTTACAACAACTATCAATCACTTACATGTTTTGAAAGATAACTTTTAGAGCTTCAAATGGAAATTGAGGAAAAAAAATAGGTATGGTTCCTGTTAAAAATGTCTTTTTTCCCCATCATTTTGCTCTTTTGGAGTTAAAATATCTAAATTCTAGATATTGTAGCAGGAATAAACTATGAGTATAGAACTGTCTTTTGGTGCTTTGGAGCTTTCTAGCCTTGAGTTTGAACTTCAGCTCTACTAACAGGTTGACATCTTTACCTAACCCTTTAGGCCTTTGCTAAATGGGTGAATACTACCTACCTTACAGACTTCGTGTGAAGATTACATGTGATTACATAAGATAACATGATAGATATTCAATAAATATCCGTCTCAAATACATTTCCATAAAATACAATTCCTGTTATTGATGTTCTTTTCACTAGGCCAGCGCATTCCTAAAAATTACATTAGCTGACAGTTTTTAAAGATTAATAACTCATATTAATTGAGTTTGCCATCTCATCTCACAGGCCCTGGAACATCTTTGAAACTCCCTGGAGCTAATCAGACAGGAGGGCCTAGTCCAGCTATCAGGTATTTACATCTGTTTCATACTTTTTGTCATTAAATATTGACCAGACTGTATGAGAATCTTCCTTTATCGATCTTTTTTTGTATTATCACAATGTACACCTTCCACAGGCCAATCACTCAAGCTGGAAGACCCATTACAGGTTTCCTTAGACCTGGCACACAGAGTGGAAGGCCTGGCACTATGGAACAGGCTATTAGAACACCCAGAACTGCCTACACAGCTCGCCCTATCACCAGCTCATCTGGAAGATTTGTCAGGCTGGGAA
Organism: Vulpes lagopus; assembly: GCF_018345385.1. Taxonomy (NCBI): domain Eukaryota; kingdom Metazoa; phylum Chordata; class Mammalia; order Carnivora; family Canidae; genus Vulpes; species Vulpes lagopus. The sequence continues at coordinate 13,317,767 of NC_054829.1, read as the reverse complement.
CGGTGAGTTCTGTCAGCCTTCCCATAGTTTTGTATTAGCAAAGTAGCTTTATATGATACCATTTTTTTTGCTGTTTGTTATAGTGGAAAGTTATATGAAGATTTTTTACAGGTGATTCTTTTTACTTTTGTTTTCTTTGTAATTTTTATGCTCATTTAACTCAATTTATGTTTCAAGAGGAAGTTTCAGATTTTGATTTCTTGTTCTGTGTTTTTCCCCCATAGGCTTCCATGCTTACAAGTCCGGATGGACCTTTTATAAATTTATCTAGACTAAATTTAACAAAATATGCTCAGAAACCTAAATTGGCAAAGGTATGTACTTAAAATGATTTTATGTTTTGAAGTCATGTTAGATGTATTATAACAACATTCTAGGAAATAGAGAAAATTTGTGAAGGAAAGGCTATGTCTTGATTGAAATGGAAATGTTTACTATATAAAATTCCTCTTAAAAGTCAGTCAGAAATAAAGTGTATATACCATTATTTTAGGAAATTGTTTTTCCTCTAATAAAGAACAGCAATTTTAAAAAAATTTAAATCAAGTTAGTTAACATACAGTGCAATATTGGTTTCTGGAATAGAATTCAGTGATTCATCGCTTACATACAACACCCAGTTCTCATCCCAACAGGTGCCCTCCTTAATCCCCATCACCCATCTAGCCTATCCCCCACCACCCTTCCCTCCATCAACCCTCAGATTGTTCTTTATCATTAAGAGTCTCTTATGATTTGTCTTCCTTTTCTTTTTTTCTTTTCTGCTTCCCATATGCTCATTTGTTTTCTTTCTTAAATTCTACATATGAGATCATATGGTATTTGTTTTTCTCTGACTGACTTGTGTCACATAGCATAATACTCTGTAGCTCCATCCATGTCATTGCAAATAGCAAGATTTCATTCTTTCTGATGACTGAGGAATATTCCATTATATATGTATACCACATTTTTCTTATTCATTTATCAGTCAGTGGACATTTAGGCTGTCTCTATTGTTTGGCTACTGTTGATAAAGGAACAGCATTTTGTAACAAATAAAACAGATATGCAGCATCATCTTTGTGGAAAGAAGCTTAGAAGGTCATCACTGCATCAGTGTGTGTTTTCCTTTTTCATCTTGGATTGTTCTCAGAAAAATAATTTTCTATTCTTGTAGAATTTTAGGATTGTCAAAAGGAAGATTAAAAAATAAGTACTTCGGGAATCCCTGGGTGGAGCAGCGGTTTGGCACCTGCCTTTGGCCCAGGGCGCGATCCTGGAGACCCGGGATCGAGTCCCACATCGGGCTCCCGGTGCATGGAGCCTGCTTCTCCCCCTGCCTGTGTCTCTTCCTCTCTCTCTCTCTCTCTCTCTCTCTCTGTGACTATCATAAATAAATTAAAAAAAAATAAAAATAAAAAATAAGTACTTCTAATTAGTAATTAGGCAGGCATCTCAAAATCACCTACTGGCTTGAGTGATCCTTATTGAGAATTACATTAATAATTCTAACTACTCAAAGACTAGATGCTTGGCACCTGGGTGGCTCAGTCATTTAAGTGTCCAGTTCTTAGTTTTGGTTCAGGTCATAATCTCAGGGTCATAAGATCTAGCCCTACATTGGGCCCTGTGCTCAGTGGGGAGTCCGCTTGAAGATTCTGTCCTTCCTCCCACTCATGTACTCTCTCTCTCTCTTTCTCTCAAAAATAAATAAATCTTGGGCAGCCCGAGTGGCTCAGCAGTTTAGTGCCACCTTCAGCCCAGGGCATGATCCTGGAGTCCCAGGATCGAGTCCCATGTCAGGCTCCCTGCATGGAGCCTGCTTCTCCCTCTGCCTGTGTCTCTGCCTCTCTCTGTGTGTGTCTCTCATGAACAAATAAATAAAACTAAAAATAAATAAATAAATAAACCTTAAAAGAAAGATTATATGCTCCTTTAAATTAAAGAGAAAGAGTGAAAATAAGTGTGTATATGTGTGGTGAGAGAGAGAGACTGAGAGGTCCATGACCTGTCCAATGTATAGATAAACTTGGAGTTGAACTTGGAATAATTCAGAAACATGAGCATTTAGCTGTTGCTAAAACTGGTCTAAGCCTAGTCCAGGTTTGTAGCTGTAATCTCTGAATTCTATACATGAGCCGAGCTCATTCTGAACCTTGGTTCTAATGGCGTTTTACATATTTACTAAGTGTCAAACACTAGGGAATATAAGAATGGATGCTAGCCATACAGACTTGAAATTAAAATCAGAGAAAGAAATGTCAGTTGATAGAGAATTAGCCTATAATAACACTGATGACATTTTTTCTTAATTTCTTATTTAACAGCAATCTGGTCAACTTCATTTAGCAGAATTATAAAGCTACATTTATTTCCCTTACCTTCATAGGAATTGAGTATTCACAGCAACTCCTATGGAATATATGGAACTCCTGCCTTTTAGGCCATTTAGCTGGTATCATTGGTGTTTTGTCTTTTTTAAAAATTTTTTTTAAAGATTTGTTTATTTTAGAGAGAGAACTTTAGGGGTGAGGAACAGAGGAAGAGGGAGAGAGAGAAACTTAAGCAGACTCGGTGCTCAATGTGGAGCCTGATGTGGGGCTCGATCTCATGATCCTGAGATCATGACTGAGCTGAAACCAAGAGTTGGTCACTTAACTGACTGCACCACCCAGGCACCCCCACATTGCTGTTTTCTATCTAGGGAGTGCAGTCCATGAAGGCATCTCCCTCAAACTAAGATGCTTCCAGGACAGATATAGTATGTGTTCATAGATTTTTTTTTGTGTGTGTCTTCATAGATTTAAACTGAACTAGATTTTGTGCTTTTTTTTTTTTTTTAGTGTGTTGTAGAAATAATGCCCGGTTTTTCTGTCTTTGGTTTCCAATTCGCTTTTACTCATCAGGACTCATTTCGAATAATGATTGCTTGAGTTGTCTATGGTAACTCCTTTTCACAGCAATGGTAATTGCACTCTTGACTTTTCTTCTTTATAACAGAACCAATGGAGAGTTAGGTGCAGTTTCTAAAAGAAGGGCCTTGTCCTAGTTTCTTTTTTCTTTCTTTGGTTGCCTCTTAAGTTTTCTCTGGTAATAATCTTGAAATGCTGGCCTCTTTGCAAGTGTACAATAATGGCTCTATGGACAAACGTGATACCACCAATGGGGATTTAGTAGATGCTTATTTATTCAGATGAGTTGAGAGAAGTATTAAAATAATGGTTCTCAGACCTAGTTGCACATCAGAGTCATCTACACATCCCACTTTACACTTAAGCTCTACTTTGTTTTAGAAGAAACTTCTAAATTTTCTCCGTGTCTAAAGTGTCATTATCAATATCATATATACGTAGAGTGTGTAAAATAATGGGCTAAATCTGTTTTAGGATAATCCCATAGTTGATGTTTTCATTTGTCCCTTTCTAGTAAAATAGTATGTATAATACAAAAACACTGTTTAGTTATTTGAGTTTTCCAGTCTGTATTCTATAAATACAGGAATCTGGCATAAATCGCTGTATTTTAAAATGGTGATTGTAAAAAATGATGGATAGACCTTTTACTTATAAAGGCACTTTTAGAGTACCTTGTTATTTTGGTTCAAATCAGCTGCTGTCAAAATGGTCTTTGAATTTTGATATAACAATAGAGTGCTTTTGTTAAAAATAAAATCTAATGTACTTTTGGTGTTTTTTTTCTTCATAGGCTTTGTTTGAGTATATCTTTCATCATGAAAATGATGTTAAGACTGTAAGTTTTGAATTCATGCTATTTTCTTTTATTAAAAATTATAATAAGACTTTGGGGATTTTGATTCTGAAATGTTCTATTTCTTACTTTATAAACAGATGGAATTATTAAAAATTGGAGCATTACTAATACTTTCAAAACCACTGTTGATTTCAGTAGAAAAATTCGTGTAACTATAGGAGTGGTAAGAACTATGCCTGGTCCCTAGAGTATGTAGACACCCACTGAAGAGCAAGATTCAGATAATTGAGAATATTGCATAATGTGTTTGTGCTACAGTTTATTTTTTATGCTAGTAGCACTGTTGATCCTTCTTTTTTCTGTAGTCCATATAGTGTATTAATACGGGTTTACTCATATGAGTATTTCTGGTTTGTTTATAGTGCACCCCTTCCCCCTTCTTCAACATTTTATGAAAAGAAAAATTCAAACACACACAAGTAGAGGGAATAATATAATGAGCCTGTATCACCCGTCACCCAGCTTCAGTACTGTTCAATCATCTTGGTAGCTTCTTTGCAAGAGTTTTAAGGTTATATGCATATTGCTTCATTTGTTTCACTTTTTACATGCTAATAAGCAAATAACCAGTTATCTCACAAATTTTGTCAAACTGAATGTACATAATTCTGTAGTGTCTAGTGATAGTATTTTCCTATTAGTTTAGGGAAAAAGCTTTTAGGAAAATAAAAACGTTTTCCTTAATCGTGTTTTCTATGTGTCAACCACTGTGCTATGTACTAGGAAAACTAATAAAAATATTTTTTCCTCTCTAAGCCATGCAATCTAGCTGAGAAAATAAAATTGGCATAATGACACAATTAAAGAGATATTGCCAAGCTGTGACATTGTCACCAGATAGCAAAGAAAAAAAAAACTCAAAGGGGTACTATTAGTAAAGAGCCACAAAATAAGTTGGATTTTTGGGAGGGAAGGAGGGAAAATAAATGTAAAGAAAGGATAAAAACATAAGCAAGTTATGGAGTGAAAAAAACAGGCCATGGACTAAGAAATGGGAGGATCAAAGAGACATTTTGAAGAAAGAAGTTGCAGAACGTGATGACAGATTTGATGTGCAGGACCGAGGAAAGACACTCATCAAATCTGCCTCCTAAAGGTGCTGCAAGAAGAATGATTGTTTTACTAACAGAAATGGGATAATTAGGGAAAGAAGTCGGTTTCTACAGAAGCTAGATAATTCACTTGAAGGCATTTTAAGTTAAAAATCGTGGCAGGCTATCCAAGTGGAGATACCACTGCAGGTACTTAGATGGACTAAATGTAGGAGAGAGCCTGGGCCCCATACATAGAATGTAGAAGTTGTGGTATAGTGAAGTTCTAGTGGATGTGGCCGTGTAGGAAGAGAGGAAACTGAGGCTGGAGCAGAAATTATGCACATTTCTGGAAATCAGTCAGCACATGCCATTTTCACTTAATATAAAGCTTGTCAGAGGCTTTCAGTATGTCACGTAAAATCATTTAGTTACACTGTCATTTTAAAGAAACATCCAAATAAAGGAATCAGTCTTTCCATTGCATAAAGCTGGATTTTAGCTTTCTAAGGATTAATTAATTTATTGAAGAGACATTTTTTTCTTTCATCCAAAAATGTCTGAGCCCCTACAGTTTGTGCCAGCCACTGTTTTAGGTCCTAAGATTACAGAGGGAGGCCAGCAGACAAGATCTCTGCTCTTTTGGAGGTTATGTTCTGGTTTTGGAAGGAAAAGAGAGAACTGGCAAATTTAGAAACACATTGCGTGTCATGGGATAATAAGTACTATGAAGGTAACAGAGCAAGAAAGCAGGTAGGCAAATACACAGTGACATGGGGGAGCATGGTATTTTGGATGGGATGGAAAGGGGATCAGTGAAATCCACTCTGAAAAGACACTTAAACAGAGGTCTGATGAAGGGGGGCGGTGGAGCAGACCATACAGTCCTGTGTAGGAAGAATATGTAAGTCAGAGAGAACTTTAACTACAAAGGCCCTGAGTGGAAGCACGCTTGAATTGTTCAAGGAGTAGTAAGGAGGCCAGGGTGGCTGGAGTGAGGTCTATGAGGGGAGGAGTTGTAGACAATGGATTCAGAAAGTAGACAGATTGTATACTCTTTGTAGATCATGGTGATAATGTCTTCATTAAGAGATTCATCTTGAGGATGTCACTCTACATTTGGCATTGACATAATGACATTGACGAATAGGAACCACATTGAAATAAAATAGGATTTATTCTCTGCACTAACTGAACTTATGTTCTAAAGGTTCTAAGGATTCTAAAAACTCTAAAGAGTCTAACAGAATTAACCTTTATATATTATGTATTTTAGAATGCTTTCACAGTTCTTCATATTTATTGATTCAAAAAATGTGTAAAAAAATGTGAACATCTTAAAATCTCAAAAGTTTGAAAATCTTATTTTTTTTTTTTAATTTTATTTATTTATGATAGTCATACAGAGAGAAAGAGAGAGAGGCAGAGACACAGGCAGAGGGAGAAGCAGGCTCCATGAGCCGGGAGCCCGATGTGGGATTCGATCCCGGGTCTCCAGGATCGCGCCCTGGGCCAAAGGCAGGCGCCAAACCGCTGCGCCACCCAGGGATCCCTTTGAAAATCTTAAATAGAGCAGTGATTTTCACATTTTTTCCTTAAGTAGCACAACCTTTCTCTTCAAATGAAATCTCATCCAGACTCTGCTGTATAAAACAGACAAAAGCAGAGCTGCTTGAATTCAAGCAGAAGTAGCAGACCAAGAACATATTCACTGGGTCTCCTCCTTACTCCGCCACGTGAGCTCCCACCCCTCAAAGCCTAGGGCTCTTGAGTAGTTCCTAAATCCTACTGTTTCTGCATCACCTGGTGAATTTTAATGTGATGGATTTCTGGATCCATGCTAGACTTCCTGAATCAGAATCCCCATGGGTATGTCTGGTAAATCTGTTGTTAATAAAAAGCTGCACAGGCAATGCTAATTTTTAGCCAGGATTGGGAACTGCTGCTAAAGAATATAGTTTGAAAGGCAATGATTAATAGAAGGCTGGAATGCTGAGCCCTCTAATGTAGGAAAATAGAGCTGGGAGCATGAACAGGACTCGAGGGCCAGAGCTCCATATGTAATAAATAGGGGGGAATGTGTCTCCTGGTTCCATGAAAGAAGCCCACAAATTAAGAGAAAAGGCCCAGCAAAAGTGACTGGCAAATAGATCTCAGTAGCAAGGCAATGTTATAAAAATACCATTTGAAAGCTAAAGTCTGCAGTATCCATTTTATATTTTTATTCTTAGGAACCGTGAAAGGCAACATTGAGCACAGTTTTTGACTCTTTAAAACAGATGCTTATACTTCATTAAACAACACTGTTGAGAAAATTTTTCTAAAGACTTTTAGACATTTGATGAGTGATGAATTTTTAAAAAATTCAAACTAGGAAACAAAAATTTATGAAGCAATCACAAAGGAAAAAGGTTTACTAATTCATATATATCTCTGCACAGTGAACAGAAGCAAAACGAAACGTAAAAGGATAACAGAGGGTGAAATATGTACATAAGCATGATTTTAAAATGTTAGTGTTTGTTAAATAGGAAAAAGCTTATCTGAATTTGTTAGGAAATGTTTTATGGAAATGGAAATGATCCGGCAACGGAAAATTTACATTAGAGAAAATGCCAGTAAACAAGCACATTAGAGATGCACTTTCTAACATAAAAATGTAAGTTAAGGAAATTTTGGACTTGCAATTTTGCATTTATGAAATTTGGAAAATATGCTGGAAGGGAGTAGAGTAATTGTTATACTGACATAGATGATATTTTAAGTGGTATAATAATTTGGAAAAGATTATAATATAAAACAGATAGCTATAAACATTTATTCCATTTGTTTCTATAATTTCCCTTCTCAAGAAATTTCACAAAGTACTCAGATGCACTTGCAAAGATGTTCATCGTAGCATTAGTTGTAGTAGCAAAGCAACCTGGACGGTAACCTGTATGTTCAATGATAGAAGACAAGTTTAGTAAATTATAATACACTGCATGCTGGGGTTTTATGCAGCCATTAAAAATCATAATTATGAAAACTAGACAAACAGAATACACATATTTTTATATATACTTATATAAAGTGTTTATAGTGTTAAGCCAACAAAGTATACCATTTAGCCCGCACATTAAATAGAATTATCACTCTAAACATATATATTTGTAACATATAGAAAATATTACCCAAAAATGGAAATAAAAGTATTGCAGGGTTAATGTATATTAATTCCACAAATATTTGTTAAAATGCCTACATGGTGCCAATAGCTTACATTATAACAGTAAATTAAAAAAGCTATACTTCATAGCACTAATGGAAATTATCCAGTTTTCAGTAATGTTATAGCAACTTTCATTTCTAAATTTAGCTACAAATTAGGGGCAGTAATAAATTAAAATCCTTGTAATTGCATGCTGCTTGTTATTTTCACCTGCTTACCCTCAATACATGTATTTTATAGAACATGAAATTAAGCAGTTTTTGTTTTTATTTAGTGAAAAGCACAAATTGTTCCTCTGTTTTCCTCTTATTCATTAATTTATTGATTGGTTTATTACTTGATTGGGTTATTCTTTAAACAAGTTATTATTGAGTACATGTGTTTTGGTGCTGTGATGGATGTGAGCAGTATTGAGTAGGACACATGCCCTATGTCTGTTTCCTTACTCTGTTATGGGCTCATTGCATTATAGTTCTTTTATGGATCAGCTTGTTCCATTAAGATGTCATTTTAGATTTTTACCACAAATGTTATTTTCTGAATGGAAGAAGGATTTAGGTAATGAGCAGAAAGCATGCATTTTTATATCTTCTTTCCAAACTATGTTTTACAACATTAGCTAGAAAAAGAAAAGAGGAATTGTTTTTTTAACATGCTGAGGAAATCAGTGGTGCTTTTATATTAGTTACTTTAGGTGGCCTCCAAATTTCTTTTTAAACGAATTATTTCACACAGATACAGAGAATATTATAGACAAATAGGGAGGATACTGTGAAGTTGTACTTAAATGTTAAGAAAGAATGAAGTTGATTTTCTGTGGAAAACTTTACTTCTGTCTTTCCATTCTTAATGCTTTTTCCATTTGTTGTGTGGGCAATATTGACAAAACTAAGTGCCATGTGGGTTGGTGATTCTGTCTTTGTGTACAATTATGGAGGATACTGTAGGCAACTAAAGAGAATATTATGAAGTGATAGTTAAGTGATAAGAAAAAGTAAAGTTGATTTATGGAAAACTATATTTCTGCCTTTGAGTTCTTTTTAACTCCCTTCCCTTCCTTGTACCTTTTGGGGTGATATTGACAGTACTGGCAAAACTAAAGTGGCATGTGGCTTGATTCTGGAATCTTCATTTACGTATGCTCTTTAATTTCATCATCCTGAAGTTGTTGCAACCGTAACAATAACTAAAAGATGGCTGGTTCATTAAGAATATTAGTGGTTGGAGCACTGTTCCTTAAAAATACACTGGGATGCTCAGTTGGGCATATTCACAAACACTACTACTTGGTAGTCTAGATCTGCCAAGATCCCTTCTCCTTATGGACTTTTATGAACTTATGGCTTTTATGTGACATTCTAGGCCTTTATTAATATTTAGATATTACATTGATTAAATTATTCAAAGATTCTTAAATATGTAGTCATTTATTTTTAAAAATTGGTAAAGACTTGAAAGAAATATAGATCTGTCATTATTTTAATATTTTATTTTATTTTATTTTTAAATTTTTTTATTTATTTATGATAGTCACAGAGAGAGAGAGAGAGAGAGACAGAGACGCAGGCAGAGGGAGAAGCAGGCTCCATGCACCGGGAGCCTGACGTGGGATTCGATCCCGGGTCTCCAGGATCGCGCCCTGGGCCAAAGGCAGGCGCCAAACCGCTGCGCCACCCAGAGATCCCCATTATTTTAATATTTTAAAAAGTTAATAGCTTTTAATTATGAATCTTATTACTCTGACAGTTTTGTTTGGCTCTTACTTTCAATAGAAGTCAGAAATAAGGAATAGAATTAATTCAAAACACACATCATTCTTGAGTGCCTTTTTTTTTTTTTTAAAGATTTTATTTATTCATGATAGACACAGAAAGAGACAGAGAGGCAGAGACATAGGCAAAGGGAGAAACAGGCTCCATGCAGGGAGCCCGACACGGGACTGGATCCCAAGTCTCCAGGATCACGCCCTGGGCTGATGACAGCGCTAAGCCGCTGAGCCACCAGGGCAGCCCTCTTGAGTGCCTCTTAACAGCATGGCAACGTATTAAGAACAACAGAGGTGGGTAAGAAGGGGTGCCTGTCCTCAGGGAACCTAAGGCCCACTTAAAATAGTCACAGTTTTGTCTAGTACAGCCGCAGTGTTCATATGATGAGTGATCACTAAAATGTATTTTTTAATCATTTTTATTCTATATTTCCTTAATCGGCTCAGCACAGACATAGAGGTCTTACGTAGGAAGACTTGTTTTAGGACCATAACCAAAGTCAGCAGCCTGTAATAAGTGCTAAATCTAACCGTGGGAAATCAGAATATGTGACAAATTTAGAGTGTCGTATTTTTCTGAAAAACTAGAAGATCTGTTATATTAAACATGAGACTGAATATGATTTGCTGGAAAAGTTCTTTTTAAAAATTAAGTTAAAATTAATATGTTCAGATATTTACAATTCAGTCCTGAATTGAGCTGATTGAAAATATGTTTTTCAAATTATTTTTAGAGATAATGCTAATTAAAGTTACACTTTCCCCCTGCATTTTTTGCTTCACTTTTATTTCTGGTTTTGGGGGAAAAAGGACAATAAGCATATGAAAGTAGTGTGTGGCTTGTTCTTAATTCCCATAGCTTTCAAATAGAGGTGTTGATTTTTCAGGTCCATTATAACCTCAATGTGGTGACACCATTCCTTTATAAAGGGTTTGCATATTTAAAAGTTTCCCCTGGAGCAAGATAAGATGGGGAAACACAAGGAAAGCTGTTAATTTTGTGGTAGGAGGGAAGGGATTCATCTGGCTTGCATTTCAAGAAAGAGTTCATTTTAACACATGGACAGTAATATGGGATATACTCTGAGCTCATAGAACTGAAATCTGAAAGTAACTTTAACTGTTGGATATCATGATTATACTAACACTGACTAAAAGAATAAGAGTTTTCCAACCTTGAGAGAAAATAATAAGTATAATAAAACAATGAGAATTCTCTTTTAATTAATAACCTGAGTTTTTATTCACTGGATCTTCACCTGAGCTTCAAATTTGTGTAAAGATTGATTTGCTTTCCTTTTTGTCCAAATAGTTTCTACTTCTTCTGTATAAAATCCTAATTCCTATTTAGTCACCTCTTATCTGATCTTGAATAAACATTAGAAGGAACAAACTAGAAGACATTAGAGAGAAAGGGATAAACACGTGTAAAACATGAAAGCAACTCAGAAAATCTTGTTCATTCGGCAGCAAAGGAGTCTGACCCTCAGCATCACTGGATTTGAACTGGGGTCAGAATGATGGAACAGTGGTGGTTGAAGACGACAGATATCCAAGGGTCCTTGGTCCTTTGACTCTTCTTCATGATCCTGTTTGCCAGACCATCTATCTGCTTACTTGGTCTTTCTCTATTTTTCTACATCTATCTTAAAGTGGGACCTTGCATTTGGACCTGGCTGACACACCAAAGGCTTGACTGCCACTGAGTTTAGAGGTGTTTTGAATCATTGGATGGTAGATAAAGGGTGGGGAGAGCGTACAACTTAGGGGATTTTTTAAATAACCATTTTATGTAGTGTATATTAAAATTGTATTCTAATATGTTGTACATCTGCTTTCCTTTGATCAGTTTTTACATTCATCTGCTGTCAACCCTCTGGTCTGGAACCGATTATTTAGGGAAAATTGGTGGAGCCATCTGGAAACATGAGCCACTTGAGTTTCTGTCTGATTTCTAATGCATGTTTTGATCAATGCTAATTATATGGTTTATCTCATTATTTATTGTTTCTGTTCATTGTTCGAAAAGAAAATCCTAATCCAAAATGAATTGTTTTCAAAGGCTTTGGACTTGGCTGCCCTTTCCACAGAGCACTCTCAGTACAAGGACTGGTGGTGGAAAGTACAGATTGGAAAATGTTACTACAGGTAAAATTTTGATTATTTGTGAAGGGCTTAGACATGGCGGCATATTTTAGAGTCTCAACTCTGATTGTTATTTTTCTGGGTGGAACTTCCTCAGGAAGAAATGAAAAGTGTGTCTTTGTTGAGAGAGCATTTAATGTGGTAGCAGTAAGAACTGATAATAAATAATAAATAATAATAAAACTGTAATGCTGGGCAGGGGAAACTCTGCACCTTCAGATCCAATACCTCTTTTTGGATGAGGAAGCTGAGGCCAGAGAGAGCCCGTGATTTGCACCAAGAACTAGTTAGTAAAATACTAGTTAGTAACAGGCTTGTTAGAATTGAGTTCGTTGTTGCTTGTTCCTCTTCTCTTGCTCTCAAGTCTTTTTATGTCCCCTGATGCCTCACATCTGTAAAGTGCTTCATGATTGAGAGCTAACTTGTCCATATGTGACATGATCTCACTTAAATCTCACCACACCTGGAGGTAGTTACTATTATTGTTAGCTTTGTCCAGATGAAAAAAACTGAGCCTCAGAAAGATAAAGTGACTTGTCCAAATTCACACAGTTTGTCAGTGGCAGAATGAGAATTTGAGCTCAGCTTTCTGATATCAGTTCTCTTACTACTTGCACAATTCTGTAGTGTTTCTCTAGGATCTGAATATTCTTACATTAATTTACTTAATGTTTAAACACATTTTTTTCCTTAGAGAGAAGGAGAGAGCACATGTGCAAGCAGGGAGTGGGGCAAAGGGTAAGAATCTTCAAACAGACTCCCTGCTGAGTGTGGAGCCCTACACTGGGCTCAATCCCATGATCACAACCTGAGCCGAAATCAAGAGTTAGACGCTTAACTGACTGAGCCACCCAGGTGCCCCCTAAACACATTTTCAAGCAAATTAATTGAGAGGTCAGGAAAGTTGTAATTAATTATGTGAATATTACACAGCAACTAGAAATGAGATCTAAAACTTGTTGCCTAAAAACAAAACAAAAAAACTTGTTTCCTGATATTGAAATGCATTTGGAGCATTTGTAAAATAGAGACAAACGGGCAATTGTATTTTATAAATATAAATACATCTTAGTATTCAAAACAAGGTAGACCGGTTACTAGGAGCATCCTTCAGTACTTAAGAACTTTCCTTTACTGTAAGGAAAAAGAAATCTGTAAATGGAATAAAAAGGATGCTTATTCTTTTTTGGTTGAAATTAAGACTACTTTCCACTTAGATATTTTACAAGAACTTAAGTGTTTTTTCTGCTATTAGACTGAGGAAGTATTTTCTACTAAAAGGTAATTTCATAGCATCATACCATTAAACTTTTATGAATATAATTTCTGAAAGCAAGCTTGAAATCTCGAGCTTCTAAACAAAACCCTAAGATATCTTTAACAATTAAAGAGAAGCACAATTTGGATTCCTTCTGCCATTTGTATGAAATGGCATTTAAATAAGTGTACCTTGCCAGGTTAATCAGCCTTCTCCTCTGACCCTTAATTGCCTCTCGTCTTTAGTATGGGCTCAGCACTCCTGCAGTCACTGACTTGCTAGGGTATTTAATGAGCCCGGCACAGGGGTTACAGGTATTTATTAGGTAGTCCTTCCTTCAGATGGTTTACAGGCCAGTGGGGGAGAGGACAGTAAATGATGAGAAGCATGGCTTCCACAGTGAGAGAAGCAAGCAGAGAGAGCTGAGGGGAAGCTCCTAATGCGACCCAACAGGTCCAGGCTGGGCTACCAGAGGGTGTAGCCCCAGTTGATGTGTGTCTCTTTGACCCCGACCAGTACATTCTTCTAGTTCTTTGTCTACAGCTTCCTTATGGCCCCATTCCTGCTCCAGTGCCTGAATTCTGACTTTCTGTTTGTTTGAACTGTTCTATAGCTTCTTATCTGGCTTCTCTGCCCCCATTTCTTGCCCCTTCCATCCTTCTTCTTATACTAGCGGCAGAGTAACTGTTGTGACAGAAACAGCTCCGGGTGGACTCCTTGGTTAATCTCCACGACCTCTAGGATGAAGTCTGGATTTTGAGAGTGGCATGTCTGATCCTGTCCCAGGCCACACTTGCTCCCTTACTCCCTTACTCCCTTCTCCCATTACTTGTGGTGTCCTCCCTTCTAGTTAAACCAAACAACTCAGCATCCCCCTCCTGGGCTGTGCACTCTGTTCTCTGTGTGCTCGCACTGACAGTTTGCTTCCATCTGAGATGCTCCCCCATCCCTACCTCACCCTACCTTGCCTATCACTTCCTCCTAGATACTATTTAGGTTCATTCCACCTCTGTGCTCTCGCAGCACCTGTTTTTTTCTTATTGGCCAAAATACGATTCCATTTATTTGTGAACATGTTTTATTCCATTCTTATTGCTGCCTTTAGGACATGGTTGTGATCTTCATCTTTGGATCATGAAATGTGTGTGCAGTTGGCATTTGACAACTATTGAATTGGAGAGAAAAAGTTGGCAGGTGGTGGGGTTATCTTGGGACTTCGACTTTCTGATATTAGCCTGTTCATGAACTTGACTGATATTTTCCTCATTCCTAGACTTTCTTTAGACATGACCCACTTAATTTCCTTTGCATAAGAACCCATGTGGTTATTCCTCTTTGATAGTACTAGAAGAAGTTATCTCTTGAGGATGCAGTAATTTAAAAAAAAAAGTGTATGACCCAATCTTCCTTTCTTTGGTTTTCAGGGTAGTTAAATGGCTGATTGCTTTATTTATTTATTTATTTATTTATTTATTTATTTATTTATTTAGATTGCTTTTAAAAAAATTGTTTATCTTTCCATAATTCTGTTTAAAAAAATCAATTTCTGTTTTCATATTCTTTATATGTATCTTATAGGGTTATAGTGTAATCACTTTTAAACTATTTTTGGGAGGAGACATCATATTAGGTAAAAATATACAGACTCATGGATAATTCAGTGTGGCTGAACTTTAGCCACATGCCTAAGGTTTGAATGCTCAGTTGAAGCTCTGTGTAGAACTATGCTGTTTTCCAGAACTTGAGAGTTCTTTGGTAACATTTTGTGAATATTCTTGTAAAAGTTGTGGGAGCTTTGAAGAGGTGGGGGGCTTCTGCCATTCTGCACATTCTCTAACTTTAGGGCAGTTTTTGGGGGGTTTCCTTTTAACTCCATTAATCCCACATCTTCTAGCAGCTATTTGGATGTAGCCACACCAGTGCTTGAGGCTTAGACAGCCAAGTAGAAGGTCAGAGTTCTTCTGTCAAGACTCTGAATGAAAGCAGCACAACGAAACATACTGTGTATTGTTCCAGTTTTCACAAAATGAAAGCATCATAAAGTGCCTAAGCAGCTCTTGGCTGGCTAGGGATGGGTAGTTAGGAGAAGACCTGACAAATCTAGAACAGGCTGATAATAAAATGTTCCCTGGTTAGAAGAAGTGGGGTTGATATCAGGACAGTTATAGTTAGGCAAGGAACAAATCTCAAATTTGTAGACCAGGGCAATCTGTATCAGATACAAAGATAAAGGAAAAGAAAATGTTCCTAGAATCATAAAATAGTAGAGCTGTGTCACTCAAGTAGCAATTACTACTTACATCAAGACTATTTAAGAATGGTTTTAAAAGTGGGCCTTTGTGTCAGAATAGACAATGTTTTCAAAGAAATGACATCCTTGAGTTCTTCCAATAAAATGGAGACCCTAAGCATTTACTCAGGTTACCTGCCACATGTCCAGCTGATTATAAGCTCTTTGGTTGGTAAATGGAGCTGCCTTGGCTCACTGGCAGCTGTTGGTTCTGCAGTGTCTAGACTTCACACGACTTTTTACACACCATTGGAGGGTTACATAGACAGTGACTACGGGAAATAGGTAACTTTTTGCTCAACTATATAAACATAATAATTTATATGCGGATAATAATTTATATGTGTGTATGACATTACCTTCTTTAGACATTTACTCTTAGAAATGTGATTTATCTCTATTCATATTGTCAGTGTGTGAATAAGTGCTGTAGTATTTATTTTTAAGTTGAATGTCTAATTTTTAAAATGGCTGTTCTTAGGTTAGGAATGTATCGTGAAGCAGAAAAACAGTTTAAATCAGCCCTCAAGCAGCAGGAAATGGTAGATACATTTCTCTACTTGGCAAAAGTAAGTAAGTATTCTTAACTGGAGTGAAATCTGTCTTCTCAAAATAAATGTTCAAATTCTGGCCAATGTACACGGAGAGCTGCCAGTTTCTTCAGGAATATTTGGCAAGTAAATGTGCTCAGACTTATTTTTCTTTATAGCGAGTGGAAAAGTGAGAACATATGGAGGGTAACTGTCTCAGGAGAAACTGATTGCCGTGAAAAATAAGAAAACCCCTTTGAAAGATTGCCCATTA
Source organism: Vulpes lagopus (assembly GCF_018345385.1). NCBI lineage: Eukaryota > Metazoa > Chordata > Mammalia > Carnivora > Canidae > Vulpes > Vulpes lagopus. The sequence goes on along the minus strand of NC_054829.1, from coordinate 13,301,510 downwards.
GAGCAGAAGAAACTGCCACAGGCTCACTACAGCCCCCATGGGTAACAGACCCCAGAGAAGCCCTTTTTTCTACAACATGCCTGTCTCCCACCTAAGTTGCTATAGAGAATGGGAATTGTTTTTATGCAGGATGTTGGTTTCTTGGCTCTGCCATAACAACAAAGATGATATTTCCCCCTTATTGAACACCTATTCAGTAGCAGGTATTATATCCAGTCTCTTCCACCCACAGGTTAATTTAAGCCTCATAGAAACCCCACAAAGGTAGAGTTTAGAATTTCCTTTGTACCCTTATGATAGTGGAGACTTAAAGAGGGTAAATAGGTTTTTCAACGTCACTTGGCTGTTTCGATCCAGTACTCCAATGCAAGTCTTCCTTCTCACTGCCCCGTACTGCCTCCCACAGCGACAGCAAACATCAAGGGCCATCAGAATTCAGTCCTGGGAAAAAGTTACTTCTTGGCCCTGACCAGGGCTACTTGAAACATTTGATGAAGTGGTGGGTAGGACATCATCTTGCTGTATCTTGATGAATTTTTTAAAATTAAAAAGTGTGCTAAAGGAGGTTGAAAAGAAGAGCTATATAAAAGGAAGTGCCACTACTCCCTAAATATGGTTTTAAGAATCTGCATACTGAAAAGAAACAAAATGAAAGTTACGCTATATAAACCTACAGTGCTAAATAATTGTGATCTATTTACTGTAGTTTTCAGAGATGTTTGAAACTAAGTCCACCTTCTGTATATGTTAAACCTTAAATTCTTAAAGAAGTTTCTAAGCATCACAGTAGACTTTTAAGCTTTTCTAACACCTTGAAATTAAAACATCTATTTGTCATCTTTTTCACTGATAATCACTTGCCAGGTGATTAAAAAAATGTGCTTTATATTTAACTATTGTTGAATACATGGTTTGATGTATTTTTCCATAAATTGATTTGCTTATATCTTATTATTGCCTACACAACTGTATAAAAGTAAAATTTACTTATTTTCTTTAATAATTGCTACACAATAGAGATCATTCTGATTTAGGAACCGTATTTCTGAAAATATTAGATCGTTAATTAAAAATATTAAATATTTTATTACTTTAGCATTAAACACTATTTACAGGTTTTTTGTGTATCCATTTGGGCCTTCTTCCAGTCTATTTTGAAGGAAATAGAGGATCCAAGATCATGGAGAAAAAAGTGTCATAATCTTATGTTTCCATGCCTACAACTATAATTCCCTGTTTTAGAACTTCCTATGAAGTGTATGACTTAGATACACTAATGTCCTAATTGCTAGTTAGGTGGAAGCCATCAAGTGCAAACTCTCTCATCCCCGACCCTATTCCTCACAAATCTGTTCCTCCTCTATTTCTGAGGGCCCTTTTCCAAAACCAGCTTCTGCATAGGCTCTCCACTGCTGCCTTTCTCAGAGCTTCTTGTTCCTTTTTCTCCTGCATCTTCAACTTTGATCTCATAACTGGTTCCTCTGTGCCTGCTTATGGACATAGTCCTGTCTGTCCTATCCTAAAAGGTTTTCCCTCGTTCCTTTCTTACTAACTTACTGCTCAGTCTCTGGCAATCACAAGCCCCCAAGGAGTGTTTGTTGAAGGAATAAATGAATGGATGCTTCGAAGATGACATGTGAAGATAAAACTATCACATCACTATTGAAAATTAATCCACATTTCTGAAAACTTTTTACCATAATATCTAGGAGATAACCTGTTGCTAAGCAATATTTATCAACTTATCACAGCAAATACTATTATTTTAAGAACTAGTACTTTTATTGAAATGTAACTTGGTTTTAGGTTTACATCTCATTGGATCAACCAGTGACGGCTTTAACTCTTTTCAAACAAGGCTTAGATAAGTTTCCAGGAGAAGTAACCCTACTTTGTGGAATTGCCAGGATCTATGAGGTAAGGCTCATATTATTCAAAAAGTTGATGTGAAATTGAGTTTATTTGCTACTTAAGTAAGCTCTTAGGTCCTTGAGATCCTAGCAAGGAGAACAATTTGTAAAATTATGATTACTGGCCTGTGGCTTACTAACAGAGTAGAGATTTTAGTGTACGTATTTAGTCACACTAAGTTTTTATTATGATGTATTTCAAACATACAGAAGAGTGAGGGGTGTGGTATGAGATAGGGATTTAAATGAGTTTCCCACTATAGATAACTATTTGTCCAGCACATCTGTTGATCCTTCTCCCAAGATGTGTAATTTCAAATATCAACTTTTTTTTCTATAGAGGGTAGATATGTTTTGGGGGCTTTCTGTTCTATTGGTCTGTTTGTCTATCATTGTACCAATATAATGCTATCTTAATTATTGCAGCCTCAAATACTATTTGGTATCATTCTTTATCAGGAATGTTTTGTCTGTTTTGGACTTTTGCTTATTCTTACAAATTTTAGAGTCATGTTGTCAAATTCCATGGAAAGCCCCACTGAGATATCCTTCCCACTGCCTAATTACTATAGCTTTACAGTAATTCCTGATCTCAAGTTGGACAAATTCTACCACCTACTCTTCCTCACAGCTGGTTGTTTTTGGCCCTTTGCTGTTCCATATTGATTTTAGGATTGACTTATCAAGAACTATTAAAAATCAGAACAACTCCTCCAGGCGTATTGATTGGAATTGCATTGAATATATGAATGATGGGGGTAGGTGGGCTGCTTTTCCTCCCACTCTCCATCATGATAAAATTCTCCATGTTTTTAGGTCTTCTTTTGTTCATCAATGGATATTTTGTAATTATCTCCATAAAGATGTTGTATTGGGGGTCCCCCAAACCACCTTGAGTTTCAGTGATTAGAAGGACTCAACTCAGCACTCAGTGATACAACTCAGATTTATTTATATCAAAAGGCTGTAAAGCAAACCTAGTAAAGGAAAAAGGCACATGGTGAGTCAAAGTTCAGAGGAAATCAGACATGTAAGCTTTTAGGAGTTGTCTCTTAGTGGAATCACACAGGACACACTTTATTCTTCGAACAAGTTGTGACAACATGTGTGAAGCAATGTCTATCAGGGAAGCTCATGAGAGACTTGGTACACAAGGTGATTACTAAGGGTTGGTCATATGGGCACCTTCTGTCTACCATGTACCCAAATCCCAGACTCCAAGACATAATGCAGGTATTCATGCACCACATCAGGTTTATGCACCACACTGTTCAAATAGTTTAGGTGTGTGAGCCCCTTTTACCATTTGAGGGAAGTTTTATATCAATATAGGGAACCCACCAAGTTCTCAGATGCCAGCCAGGGACCAACCTTACAAGCAGGCCTTTCTAAGAATAGTAGTTTCAGGCCTGTTATACTCTTTCCTGGATAGATCCCATCCCTAGGTATAACTATGGGTAGAATCCTTTTTTTCTTTTGTATTTTCTATTTCTGATAAGTAGGAATACACTAATTTTTTAAAGTTCATTTGATACTAGAAAACAGGACTAATATTGGGGTGCCTGGGTGACTCAGTTGGGTAAGCATCTGCCTTTGGCTCAGATCATGATCTCAGAGTCCTGGGATTGAGCCTCATGTTGGCTTTCCTGCTCACCAGGGAGTCTGCTTGTTCCTCTCTCTTTGCCCCTCTCCCCTATTAGTGCTCTCTCTCAAATAAATTTTAAAAATCTTAAAAAGGAAATAGGTTGGAGGCACCTGGGTAGCTCAGTGGTTGAGCATCTACCTTTGGCTCAGATCATGATCCCAGGGCCCTGGGATTGAGTCCTACCTTGGGCTCCCCGCAGGGAGCCTGCTTCTCCCTCTGTCTATGTCTCTGCCTCTCTCTCTGTGTCTCCCATGAATAAATAAATAAAATCTTTTAAAAAAGGAAATAGGCCCAATACTCTTTTGAAGTTTTAATATCCTATCCATAAATGCTCTTAGATTTTCTAAGTAAATAAAGTAGTCATCATCTGCAAACAGCTTCATCTCTTTGTCTCAATTATTTTGCCACTTAATAAAAAAATCTTACTGTTTAGGACTTCCAGTACAACACTGACAAGAAACATCTCTGTTCTCTCTTAAATTCTTGAAATTTTAGGTACAATATTCTAAAATTCTTTTGTTAGGAAGAGGGTGGAAGATATTAATAGTTGCTATATTTGGGTAATAGTATGTGAATGACTTTTATTTTCTTTTTCATACTTTCTGTATTTTCCTGATTTTCTGTCATGAACATGCATTACTTTTAAAGTAAAAAACAAACTTTATTTTTAAATTGTCTAGAAATACTGTTTCCCCTTTTGAAATATAATTTTGATAAACACATAAGTAGAAGGCTTTGATCATTCAATAAAAATAAAATACTGTATTCAAATCTCTGTATCTGTACTTGTATGAGCCTAATCTGAACATGAACAAAATTTTGACCAAGAAGCTTAAGAAATAGAATTGATTTTTGAGAGCAGTGGTATTCATGCGGAGCAGTGACTACCTCAATACGATCAGAACTCTCTGACCTTTCAGCTCCATCTTCTGCCCTTCTTCTCAGGCAGGAAGTGTTGGCAGAAAGAGCTAGAAATCTACGGAATCTTTGGTGTGTGGTGCTGGTTGGAAGAATTCCTGCCAGGCCTCTGATATCATCAGTGTTGCTGTGTCTGGGACAGGGAAGAGACCCCTAACCAGCTCCCTTCATCCTTCTCTGCTCAGAGTCTGGCCAGGAGTTGGAGGTCCACATCCTTTTAGAAGTCTACAGGGGAAGGTTTGGGGAGAGAAATAGAATTGGAGTTGCCTCTCAAAGTAGAGAAGAAAGCATCCAGGGTGTGGAGATGATTTACCATCCACAGGAAGTATGACCAAGGACTAAGCACAAATTTAAAATAGTGAGATGAAGTATTTCCCCTTGAATCTAACAGTTAATTTCCCTTGTGCCAAAGTTTACCATCCAAAGACAGATTTCCAGTGTATTCTTTTTCTCTTTATGTGACAGTGGATTTGGAGTTAATCAGTAAAGTTTTTCCCTTAGCATTGCAGCCTACACTACATATGCCTTAGGGATTTTTGTGTGTATATCAGACTTTTCCCTGGAGGGATCCTCGTCTTTTATGTTCTTTTTATTTATCACTTTCATTTTGATCTTGTATCTTCTCAGTGTCTCCTGTTTTAAAATGAACATGTTGTGCTGCCTATTGTTCATTGCTTATTTTGTATAGAAACTTGTTAAAAATGATTCCTTCTTGGGATCCCTGGGTGGCGCAGCGGTTTGGCGCCTGTCTTTGGCCCAGGGCGTGATCCTGGAGACCCGGGATCGAATCCCACGTTGGGCTCCCGGTGCATGGAGCCTGCTTCTCCCTCTGCCTGTGTCTCTGCCTCTCTCTCTCTCTCTGTGTGACTATCATAAATACACATTAAAAAAAAAAAAATTAAAAAAAAATAAAATGATTCCTTCTTGATAAATTTATTTGGTTGTGGTTTTAATTGTTCTTGAGGAATTCTGTGTATCATTCAAAAGACAGGTATCTATTTGAACTGTTCTTTGTTAAAGATGTTTAGAATTAGAAATATTACCCTAGGAAATATTATTCCAGTGGTCCTTGAAGTTTACTGTGCATAAAAATGACTTCAGGAGTGGTTGAAAACGGTGGTCTATCCAACTGCCTATCCACTACAGCATTCACCTCAAGTTATTTGCAATTTTATTTTAAATAACTTAAATCGAATTATAGTTAGTATTTTGTGAATTTGTTCCAAAATAACCATTATAAACATCACTTAAATGATACCATGGTTATTTATATATTTGAGGTGACATTTATATATTTGAAAATATTTTTTAATCTCCATTAACAAAATTTATTCTAGAGTTACCATAAAGAATTCTGAGGTAGGAATAGATTAAAAGAGCAAAAGAGAGTCTATGTGTATTCATACATACAACAATTTACAATGTTATAAAGACTGCCTATTAAACCTGTTGCACTATTGGATTATTTTAAAAACAGGGCTGGAGCAATAATGATTCCTTGTATGACAGGGAACTTGGGTCAGACAAAAGATTACTTTTAATTTCCTCAGTCAATACATGACTTAAAAGTTGGCAAATTTCAGGTGGTTTCCAGATTGTTGAGAGAATTACACACACACACACACACACACATGTATATGCACACAAACTTACAAGGTTTCATTTAGTCAAGATTGTAAACCCTTATGGAAATGAGATTATTTCCTCAGAGCAATTGTGGGTCAGAATTGTGGTGTGGCTTTTGCATCAGCCCTGATCTGCCTACTGGCCTGCATAGTGGCTGCTGATCCTCTTCATGCAAGTACAATCACCCCAGAGATGAGACAGTAGCCAATTCCAGCTACACTGTGGCTACACCACTGCCTTTTGTATGGGGGCTTGGTAACACCCATCTGGAAGAACTTAAACCATCTATACCTTTCCTCTGAAGGCAATGCTTATAAACACCAAGACTTCTTGGATTTTGAATTTAAATCACATCAACAGACTCGGTTAATTTCGCAGGAGAAAGCAGAGTCAGTGCCCAGCAGTCGGAGCCGCATGTCTGCCCCCAGCAATCCTGTATCCAGGAGGGCAGTTTCCCGCCCAAGCCCCATGTAACACAAACCAATAGTAAAAGGACAAAAGATAGGATAGGAAAATGGGCACAGGACATGAATCAGCATTTCACAGGAAAGGAAACATAAATATGTGGTGTCTTAAATGCCTAACCTCTCAGTCCTAATTTTTTTCTTAAAGTTTATTTATTTATTTATCTATTTATTTATTTATTTATTCATTCATTCATTCATTCATTCATTCATTCATTCATGATAGACATAGAGAGAGAGAGAGGCAGAGACACAGGCAGAGGGAAAAGCAGGCTCCATGCAGGGAGCCTGATGCGGGACTGGATCCCAGGTCTCCAGGATCATGCCTTGGGCCAAAGGCAGGCGCTAAACCACTGAGCCACCCAGGGATCCCTCTCTCGGTCCTAATTAAAGAAATAAAAACTAAAATAAAAAATGAGATGCCCTTTCTTCACTTCATCAGGTTGACCAAGATGGAGAAGTTCCATGACATGCAGGGTTGTCAAGGTTGTGGTGGAACAAACCCCACACATGAACACGGATGCTGGGAGGGTATGTTGGCACAAACCATTGGAGGCTCTTTGTAATTACTGATGAGATTTCCGAGCATGCATACTCTGTGGCCCAGCAATTTCACTTGTAGGAATTTTCCTTAAGGATGTTTTCATACAAGTTTAGAAAGATATATACAAGGATGGTTTTATAGTATTTTTATGCCCCTCCCCCCAAAGGAAATGAATGCTTCATCAAAAAGGGGCTGGTTAAATAAACTATAGTCTATGTATTGATGGAAAATTATGCAGAAGTAAAAAAAGTGACAGGTTAGAACCCTTTGTACCGATATGGAAAGAGTCAAGACACTGAGAGTGAAACCAGTGAAGTGTATATCAAAATGTGTAGAAAGATTATGTTTATGGTTAAAACTGGCATACATGTATGTGTACACATATATGAACAAAATTTCTTGAAAAAAACTATTCACAGAACCTCTGACTGGATTTAGGGAGGGGACTTTTACTTTTCATTTTATAACCTTTCGCAGTGTTTAAATTTATTTTGCACAGCACATATTTTACAATAACACACTTAAAAAGCTACTTACAAGGTTGCCAAAAACAAATTAGCTTCAGTCTAAAATTCTTCAAGATTACATAAATTAATTATGTGCCCATCAATCAAGTATGCAAACATTCCAAGGTAATTTTATAGAACTGAGAGCCTTGAAACAATTATCCATTTAGCTGGAGTCTTTTTGCATTAGACTGAATTGTGTCCCTCCCAAATGAGTATGTTGAAGCCCTAGCCCTCAGTGTGATGACATTTAGAGATAAGGCCTTTCCGGATAATTAGGTTTAGATGTGGTCATGAGGATGGGGCCCTTGTGGTGGGATTAATGCCCTTGCAAGAAGAGATGCTGGAGTGTGCTGGCCATCACTCTCTCTTCCCTTCTCTCTCTCCCTGCCATATGAGGAACAGTGAGAAGGTGGGCATTTGTAAGCTAGTAAGAGTGTCCTCACCAAATCCCTACCATGTTGGCTCCTTGATCTTGGACTTTCGGCCTCCAAAACTGAGGGAAAATAAGTTCTGTTGTTTAAGCCACCTGGTCTATGGTATTTTGTTTTGGCAGCCCGAGCAGACTAATACACCACCATTAGCAAGTGTAACACTGGAAGCCTTGTTCTGTGGGATGTTGTTGCCCTGGAAGCCAGAAAAGTCATGTTCATGGGGACCCATGCTGCTCAGGGCCCTTAGGTTCAGTGGTCAGGGTGCTGCCTACGTGTGGAGATTACTCTTTGGAAGGACAATGTCTTAGTCTGCTCAGGCTGCTGTAACAAAATACCATAAACTGGGAGGCTTAGAGAACATAAATTTATTTCTCATAATTCTGGAGGCTGGGAAGTCTAAGACCAAGGTGCTGGTCAATTCATTTCCTAGTGAGCGTCCTTTTCCTGGTCTGTAGATAGATGCCTTCTTTCTATACTGTCATATGGTAGGGAGATAATTTCTGGTGTCAGTCTTTTTTTTTTTTTTTTTTAAGATTTTATTTATTTGAGAGAGAGCCAGCAAGTGAGCACAAGCAGGGGGAGGGGCAGAGGGAGAAGCAGGCTCGTGCGGGCTCGATCCTAGGACCCTGGGATCATAAGCTGAGCAGAAAGCAGATGCTTAAATGACTGAGCCACCCATGTGCCCCAGTGTCTCATCTTTAGGGGCACTAATCCCATTCATGAGGGCTTCATCCTTATGACCTAGTTACCTCTCAAAGACTCTACTTCCAAATACTATTATATTGGAGATTAAGACTTCAATTTGAATTTAGGAAGGACACAATCAGTCTAGAGGAGGTAGGGATTTGGTGTGGGGGTGGGGGTGGAGACTGTAGGGGAGTGAGTTAAACTGCTCATCTGTTTTTTCAAGTTTTACAAGGCTTTTGTTTTACCAAAAAGAAAATACACTTCTGGTGAAATATTTTTATTATTTATGCTTTTCAATGGATTCTTATATTCTTAAATTATTAAAGAATATTTGGAATAGTTGCACATAAAAGCAGTGTAAAATTCAGGAGAGAATGAACTCACAATTAATGAATATATCAACAGCCTTATGTTTTGAAGAAAAAAAAGTCAGTTATTTTTCAGCTACAAACCATGAATGGAAAGGCCTCTTCTCTTGAGGAACTAAATCCTGGCAGGACTTTGAATAAGAATTTTAGACACAAAGTATGTGAACAAATATACATACAGAATGAATTTGGATCAACTGATGAATCTTTTATGGAACTAATAAACATCAACCCGCTTTACTCCAAGTTGAGAAGCAACAGAGAGATAGAAATGAGATTCAGAAAAATGGAAGACAAACCATTAACTTTATCACTAATAAAAGCAGAATTGGAGCATGTGGCTTTAGCTCTGTGACTAAAGGACTTAATAGAGTTCTGCCGCTGAATTAGACAACCTAACCCTCCCCAGCCGGCACAGACAGGACCGTACAACCTGCACACCTTCTCTACTCGGAGAGCCTGCTCCACATGGCAGGGGAGAGCAGGTGGGCATGTTGTAGGCAGGTTGGCTTCCAAAGAGATCCAGAAGGGGCTGAAACCAGCATGCTGAGTTTGCCTTATGGGAATGAGTAAGAGTGGGAAGAAAGGCCCCAAATATTTTGATATCAGCATTTCTTAAAGTGTGGTCCAGGGATTCTCAGGGCTCCCTGAGGCCCTTTCAGAGGGTCCACAAGGTCAAAACTATTATTTTCTTTTCTTTTCTTTCTTTCTTTCTTTCTTTTTTTTTTTTTTTTTTTACCTTATTTGAGGGAGAGAGAACAGGGGCAGAGGGAGAAGCAGACACTCTGCTGAGCAGGGGGCTGGATCCTAGGACCCCAGGATCATGACCGAGCTGAAGGCAGAGGCCTAACCAATTGAGCCACCCAGGAGCCCTGGTCAAAACTGTTTCCATGTTACTGATATGGATGAAATTGGTGATAATATCAATAGATGTAATTTTTTGATATTGAAAAACAAAATGCATTTATGTCCATATTGTCTCTTCAGTTATGCTGTGAACCTAAAATTGCTCTAAATAAATAAATAGAGTCCTGAAATTAAAACAAAACAAAACATAGTAAAGTCCATAGAGGTTAAAAAAAATTCTGTGTGATAAGAAAGTATTGTGGGGTACTTCTTACAATCAGTGCAGTCTCTTGTATTTGATAAAATATTAAAATCTAACAAAAAAATAGGAGTCCTCATATGATAAGAGCAAGTGAGAGGTTTCCACAGCATGTGTTGTATATACTGAGAGCCAGAAGAGAGTTATGTGAAGTGAGGGCATTAGGGATATTTCCATGAGGGCCGTGGAGCCTGCACGGGCCTTGAAGGTGGATTTGAGAGCTAGGACATTAATAACGTTGAAAACACTGATTTATGATTATTGATGAGACTCCAGGTCTCCCTGCTACCATTCTTCCCTACTTTGGCATATCCTGTGTGTAGCCACCGAGTTACTCTTTAAAAATGTAAATATAATCGTGTTACTCCTCTACTCCATCCTTCCCTCGCTCTCTCCTTGCCCCCCCCCCCCCCCCCCCGCTTTTTAAGATTTTATTTGAGAGAGAGCCCAAGATGGGGAGCGGGGGCAGAGAGAGAGAGGAAGATGCAGACTCCCCAGCTGAGCAGGGAGCCCAACACGGGGGCTCAATCCCAGGACCCTGGGATCTAACCTGAGCCGAAGGCAGGCACTTAACCAACTGAGCCCCCCAGGTGCCCCTCTCTTTGCCTTTCTTCATGTCAATTATACTTGCCTGACATTATATTATTTGTTCATTTGCCTGTTTTCCTGACCATCTGTACCCTTCTTGAGGATAGCAGCCTTGTCTTTGTGTTCATATTCTGTCCTCAGGGCCTAGAACATAGTCTGGCACATGGTAGGCTCTTAATATTTGTTGAATAGAATTAACATACATCGGTCAGAAGAAAAATAATTTCTTGGCAATGAAGTATTGCTCTTCTGTCTTGATGGAGAACAGGAAATGAACAATATTTCATCAGCAGCTGAATACTACAAAGAAGTTTTGAAACAGGACAATACTCATATGGAAGCCATTGCATGCATTGGAAGCAACCACTTTTATTCTGATCAACCAGAAATAGCTCTCCGGTTTTACAGGTGTGTTTTACGTTGTCTTCGTAGAACTACTTTCCTGTGATATATTGGTGCAACAGCAATAAAGGTGAAGTGAAAATGTAGACAGATAATGTGTAGGCCCATGTCTATAGGAGACTAACCATTCAAGCACCCGGAGGCTTTCTGAGCATTAAAGTGACATTTAATAATTTGAAAGTGCACAAATATTTGGCATCTTGTGGAAACATACCTGGATAGTTGAGTTTTTAACACCATGTCATTGTATGAGTTAGCCATTTTGTTGTCAATGAGGAACTGTGTAGCAGTTCCTGGAAGCACTTCTCCCCATCACTGCTTCCATTCATACCACCACATAGCATAAGACCCCAGAGCTGAAACAGTGGTGAGATTTGCAAAGAGCAGTGAGTACCAGGTTCCAAGCCCTGACTGGGACCTGAAACAGGTTCCCCTGTTCTGTGAAATATTGTCAGCTCTTGTCCAAATAATTTTTCAAAGTCTAAATAAGTTCTGATCTCTGGTTCTCTTTTGAGCACATTCTTATTTCATCCTACAGATGGTTTCTGAGATTAATTTTTAAATTTTGATTTTCTCTTCTGCCCTTAGGTAATATACCAGGAGATAACTGGCCACTGACAAGAGTTTTTCCCAAATATATGTTAGCATAAAATATGATAAAATGAATACCACTTTAGGCACAGGCAGCTGTCTCTACTTCCTCACCCCCAAAATGGATCATGGGTTCCTTAGGGCTGCTGAGGTGGATTTTCATTTGCTTATTTGAACAGTCTTGTCCTTTGGGATTAATGGTGCCTAGAAACAAACAGGTTTTTTTGAGCTCTAGCATGAAAGTTAGGGGATAAGGCAGAGATCACACTGATGGTCTTATCTTCCTTGGTAGAAGCTCATCAGAAGGTCGGTAGACGCAGCCAAACCAAAAAATACTACTGATAACCCAAACCAAGATTCAATTTAGCCGAAAACTTGAAGGTAAATCCTAAACACAGCCCTCAAGTTAGATGAAAAGGTCTTAGGGGGTTCACTTATTGGCACCATATCTTTATGAAGCAAAATGCTGTGGGTTTTCCTTTATGTGACTCTTTGTATTTGATTCTCTAACAGAGCTTTTGGGGAAAAAAACTTATGTAAGTGGACTCTGACCTCGCTCCTGGATATATTGCCCATGAATAGTACCATTAAAAAAGACATGCTTTTGTATTTGCTTTGAAATGTTTTTTCATTTACTATGTTACTTTCTATTCTTTGGAGGTGTTAAAAATTGTAAAACATTTGTTTCTAACTTTGTAAAAAATAGGTCTTAATATTTATCAGGTTGGTCTGACACCAAAATATGTGTGCTCTTTTTCGAAAAGGCGACTCCTGCAGATGGGTGTTTATAACTGCCAGCTTTTTAACAATCTGGGCCTCTGCTGCTTCTATGCCCAGCAGTATGATATGACTCTGACCTCATTTGAACGTGCCCTTGCTCTGGCTGAAAACGAAGAAGAGGCAGCTGACGTCTGGTACAACTTGGGCCACATAGCTGTGGTAGGTGGTTTCCTCTAATGTAATTTCTGATATAGAAAAGGTAGCTAGCCATAAGTTAGTTTGAAGCAATGTTCAGCTCTGGTAAATCCACTGGTTATGGTCTTCTGTAGCAATTAAGTGATCTCTGAGCATCACCCTAGAACTTGTTTTCTCAGGTTAAAGCCTCTTACAACAGACACTTGATTATGATTAGTACTTGTTGCTTGGTAGCTGAAAAGACATGAGGAAGAAGGGAGGAGATGGTGGGCAGAAGCATATGGATCTGTGTGTGCGAATACATGCTTTTCTTTTCAAGGGTATAGGAGATATGAATTTGGCCCATCAGTGCTTCAGGCTCGCTCTGGTCAACAACAATAACCACGCTGAGGCCTACAACAACCTGGCTGTGCTGGAGATGCGTAAGGGCCACATTGAGCAGGTCAGTGAACTACTGTGGCACAATGGACAGTCTGCTTTCTTTCAAGAAAAGCTGTCAGATGTAGTTATCTTTACATGCTGTTGTTTATTTATTTTTTAAAGATTTATTTATTCGAGAGAGAGAGAGAGAGAATCCCAAGCAGACTCCTCGCTGAGTGCAGAGCCTGAGCTCGATCCCGTGACCCTGAGATCATGACCCAAACTGAAATCAAGAGTAGGACGCTTAACCAACTGAGCCACCCAGGTGCCCCTACCTACTGTAGTTTAAAAATGAGCTCTAGGGCTTGACTGGCCTGGATTTGATTCCTGGCTCTGTTATATATTAATAGTTTGACCTTGGACAAGTTACTTAACATTTGTTATCTCTTTACCTTTGGTTTTACCTATTTTATTTATTTATTTATTTATTTATTTATTTATTTATTTATTTAAAGATTTTATTTGTTCGTGAGAGAGAGAGAGAGAGAGAGGCAGGCAGAGATATAGACAGAGGGAGAAGCAGGCTCCATGCAGGGAGCCCAATGTGGGATTCGATCCCAGGTCTCCAGGACTGTTTAGCCCTGTGCCAAAGGCAGGCGCTAAACCACTGAGCCACCCAGGGATCCCCTACCATTGGTTTTATTAGGATCAACCTGTACCTCCCTAGTGTTCCCTGCCTTGGTAGACTGTTACACCATTCCCAGTCCCCCATCCGCCAGCTAGGTGCTCAAGCCAGAATCCCAGGAGCCACCCTTGAAACCTCTCTGTCCCTGTTGCCTCTCCCTGCCCCCCACCCCATTAGGTTCAGGAGGCCCTGCCAGTTTTACTTCCAAGTCCCATCCTGGACCTGGCCATTTCCCCCCACCTCTGGCAGCCTTCTCCAAACTGTATTCATCTCCTGCCCAGACTCTACTACAAGACTGTCCTAGCTGGTCTTTTTGTCTCCACTTAGGTCAGCAAGTAATTTTACCCTATAACATGCCCTTCTCTCAACAGCAGAAGGGATTTCTTAAAAAACAAGAATGATTTTATCATTACTTTGCTCAGCATCCTCTAAAGTCTTTCCTTTCTGCTTGGAATGAAATGTGGATCCAAACCTTGGCCTACAGGGTCCCACATAATCCAGCCTCTGGCTCCCTCTCAGGCCACATCTTTTGCCACTTCTTCTTTCCCTCTGACTTCCCAACTTCTGGACAAATCAGCTGCCTCACTGCTGTGCACATGTGCTGTGCATTTTCTTACTTTACAGGATTTGGAACGTTCTTCTTTCAGATCCTGCAGGGACTTTTTTCTGTCATTTGGATCTTAGCACAATTGCCACCTCTTTAGAAAGATCATCTCAAAGGCACCTGCATGGCTCAGTAGTTGAGTGTCTGCCTTCAGCTCAGGGCGTGATCCTGGGATCCAGGGATTGAGTCCCACATTGGACTCCCCACAGGGAGCCTGCTTCTCCCTCTGCCTGTGTCTCTGCCTCTGTCTCTCATGAATGTAAATAAAATCTAAAAAAAAAAAAAAAGAAAAAGAAAGAGAAAAGAAAGGTCATCTCAGACATCTAAAGGAGTCCTCAGGTACTATCACAATACTTATTTTATCAGATGTGTTCATATTTATATATAGACTGTAGTATGGCAGCCACGTGAAAACAGACCTGCTTTGAGTCCTCCAAGGGCTACATTTTCAGCATCAAAAACAGTGCCTGGCATGTGGTAGGTAGGTGCTGGGTCAGTATTTGTGAAATGAACGGACAGCATATAAAGGAGGCCACAGCAGCACCTGAAGGTGTTCTGCGAGAATGAGCAGGTTATACGTGGAAGGCACCGGGTGTGGCAGCATGGTACTGAGCACACAGCAGATCTTTGATAAACTAAATTCTAAAAACAAGCTTAAAATGCTAAGTACAGTTATACAATGTTAGTGACAATCAAGGATAGGTAAGTATGACATTCCATATGTTAAAGATAAAGAAACAGGGACACAAGGAAGGCCGGTAACTTTACCTGCAGACCTAGTGTTAACCTCCCATCTGGTCATCCAAGCACAGTGATAAACTTGTAGCAAAATGAGAAAAGAAACATCCTTGGATGTTGCCTTTATTTCATAAATTCCTCCAAATAAGATGGATTTGTATTTTTTTTTAAGATTTTATTTATTTATTCATGAGAGACAGAGAGAGAGAGAGAGAGAGAGAGAGAGAGGGAGAGAGAGAGGCGGAGACACAGGCAGAGGGAGAAACAGGCTCCATGCAGGGAGCCTGACGTGGGACTCGATCCCGGGTCTCCAGGATCACGCCCTGAGCTGAAGGCAGCACTAAACCACTGAGCCACCCGGGCTGCCCATGGATTTGTAGTTTGTAAACAAAAACTAACTACAGAAGACTTTTGAGCAATGCAGGATTAGTGGTACTGACCCCCCATGTGGTCAAAAATTCACATATTTTTGACCCCCTGCAAAACATAGCTACTAAGAACCCACTGTTGGCTAGAAGCCTTACCCAGAACATACATAGTCAACCAACACATATTTTATGTCATATGTACTGTATACTGCATTCTACAGTAAAGTAAGCTGGAGGAAATAAGATGTGATTAAAAAAATTATAAGAAAAAATGCATTTACAGTACTGTATTTATTGAAAACATCCACATATAAGTGGACCCATGCAGTTCAAACCCATGTTGTTCAAGGGTCAACTGTAGTCCAAAATGGGAACTTGTTCTGTCATGGAACTTTACCTATGTCCATATGAAACAAGTGCTTTCGTGATTTTCTTTGTTGCCACATTGGTGATTTTGTTTCCTACTTATTACAGTTTCTCTGCTATACAACTGATTTGAAAGGTTTTGGTGAAAGTTTTCATGCTACTACCCTCTTTTTATTCTTAAAAATTATACCTCAATTAAAAGAAAAATAATTGTAAAACACAAAGAGAATCAATATCTACCATCCCATATGTTATTTTCCTTTTTTTTTCTTTAAATATTTTATTTATTTATTTGAGAAAGAAAGAGAATGCAAGAGCACAAGTTGGGGGAGTGGGCAGAGGGAGAAGCAGACTCCCCACTGAGCAGGGAGCCTGATGCAGGGTTTAATCCCAGGACCCAGAGATCATGACCTGAACTGAAGGTAGACCTTAATAGACTGAGCCACCCAGGTATCCCCCCCGCCATATGTTATTTTCCATTAAAAAGAAAAAAAGATACAGATTTGTCTCCAGGTCACGGATAGAGGTTTAGCTGCAAGTTGGAGGGATGGTCAGAAGCTTGGAATGGTGAGTTTGTGGTCCTAAAGATGAACGCATGAGCATCTCACACCAGTCAGTGGTCCCTGCCAGTGGTACATTTACCATCCTTTGATCCTATAAGGGATGCAAATTTTGCTTTTTGAGAACTCAAGAGAACCGAAAGTTTGATGTTTTCAGTTGCATTCGCTTGTTATTTTGAGGTCAGCAGTGTAATAAGTGCTCATCCTGGTCTTCTAACACCAAACTCTGGGGTTGGAAATTTACTGTGGTTTTTAAAAATTTTTTGTTGTAGCATTAGATAACAGGTAATTAGAAGCCTAAGAATCAATCAACATAAATAAAAACTAGATTAATAAGACTTTTTTTTTTTTTTAGTATTGAGGACTATATTTCAATTTGTCGTATTAAAATAGTAACTTTTTAGGAACAGCGGTTCTCGACTTTAAATTTAAATTTTCTTCATATTTTGAAGCAGTTTTATCATTAATATAATTTTGGCAAGATGTAAGTACTAATTGTATTTCAGTAAGTCATATTTCACAAAGAATATCATCTGTATTTATCACAGGATCATGTTTATTAAGGTGCTATTTTGAGGAAAGGATTCTTTTACCAAAAAAAGAAGACACAGAAACCCCCAAGTCATAAATATAGTGCTGATACATGCTCATACTCCTTGTTTTGTTTTGTTGTTTTCTTTTTTTAATACAGGCAAGAGCACTATTACAAACTGCATCATCTTTGGCACCCCATATGTATGAGCCGCATTTTAATTTTGCAACTGTCTCTGATAAGGTATTCTTTTTATCAGTTCATCATCTGATCTGTTTCTTTTTCTTTCCTGGTTTAAAAAAAAAAGTATAGAAAAATAAGGAAATTCTAATAATGTTTTGATGGAAATGTGTTTTTAAATATTATATATACCTGTCTTTCATTTCAAGAGACAGTTTAATAAACTTTAAAAAATATAGCACTGAATATGGACTAAACTTAATATTACAGATTGCATTGTAGATTATTATAGATTGCAGAATTATTTTTAAAATATGACATTTAGTCATGAAAAAATACTCATTAAGTAACTTGGTTGAGGAAAGATCTAGTAATTGACTTTTATAAGAAATCCTGTATTTTACTGTAGACCATGTTGCCATCAAGGCTCTGGCATAATTGCCATAAAATGAGGGATAGGAGTGAAAGCTGTTGTAGCTGTGAACAATGTGGGGAAAAATACAACTGTTAATACTGTATTTCAAGTCAGTTAATGTCCAAGAGCTAAAAGGAATCATGCCATTTTCAATAATAAGAACAATAAATAAAAGACATTGAATAACTAACTCTTACTGAGAAACCTTCCTTTAAGATGGAAAGTGAGTTTTCAGGGTAAGAAAATGGCTGAAAGTGTTTGCATATGTAAAGACTCCTGATAGACCAGAAGACATTATGAAAATGTCATTTTTCAGAGCATGAACATGAAGCCATCCTCACTTTCATTTCCGCTCTGGAACTAAGTTGTCATTCATAAGTTGTCATTTTTGTGGGCTTGTTAAGAGCCAACCACCATTGCAGGTTTTCCACACACCCTCTGTGATTTTTCATCAACCTGCCATGTAGGTTTCCTTCACCTTCCTGACTCATTTTTACTACAGCTGATGTTTCATTTATTGAGCACTGTTGTAGGCACAGAGGATGTTAGCACTGAATAAAACAAAACCTCTACCTTATAAGCTTACATTCTAATGAACATAAGACTGGTCGAGCTTAAAAGACTCCCCTAGGGTCACATGGCCATGGTGGGTTCAGAATTTATACCCAGCTCCCAATGATGCCCATGTGTTTTCCACTGCCCTGTGCTGCCATTTACTTAAACAACATTTTAATAATATATAACTCAAACGAGGTATTTTTTAAGCAAAAGACTATATTTTCCATAAGAGAAAATGGTATGTTAGGAAACTTTTTTAATATGTATTACGTGTTTCAAAAAAAAAAAACCTGCCAGCATTGAATTATCTAGGATATTTTTTGTGTGCACACACTAAAAAGCTCTTGCTTTTTTTTTTTTTTTTTAAATTTTTTTTTTTTATTTATTTATGATAGTCACAGAGAGAGAGAGAGAGAGAGGCAGAGACACAGGCAGAGGGAGAAGCAGGCTCCATGCACCGGGAGCCCGACGTGGGATTCGATCCCGGGTCTCCAGGATCGCGCCCTGGGCCAAAGGCAGGTTTCTTTTCTTTTCTTTTCTTTTCTTTTCTTTTCTTTTCTTTTCTTTTCTTTTCTTTTCTTTTCTTTTCTTTCTTTTCTTTCTTTTCTTTCTTTTCTTTTTTTTTTCTTTCTTTAATTTTCTTTCTTTTTTTTCTTTTCTTTCTTTTCTTTTTTTTCTTCTTTCTTTTTCTTTTCTTTCTTTCTTTCTTTCTTTCTTTCTTTCTTTCTTTCTTTCTTTCTTTCTTTCTTTCTTTCTTTCTTTCTTTCATTTGTTTGTTTTTTTCTTTAGCTCCTGAGAATTTCCTCAAGCACAATCAGATGTACTCAACATTTAGGTTGAAATTTTGTAATGCGAATCATTTTCTTAGCTAATCTAAAATAAGAGCTAATAACAACAAGCTTGCATTTACAGGACTGTTGTACATGTCTGGCAGGGTTCTCAGCACTGGATATGAGTTAACCTTTTAATTCCCATTGCAGTGCTATAAGGTGCAGTTATTCCCATTTTACTTATGAGAAAAATGAGGTACAGAGAAGTCAGGTAGCTTGATCAGGGTTGTAAAGCTAATAAGTAGCAGAGCTGGGATTCAAATGCAGGCAGTGTGAGCCCCAAGGATGTGCTCTTACCCTCATGTGAAATCACCTCAGTGTTTGTCCTGTAAATAAAGCTACTACCATTTAAAATGAATGTTGTGTACATTAGTAAAATTGGATGATAAGGGAATATTAACACAGCAAAAAATAGATGAGTCAGTATTTCTAAGGTAATATGGAGATATTTTTGTCTTGAATTTATGTTAATTCAATGTGAACACCAATGCAAAGAATGAGTCAGGATGGCTCCAGGCAGAATGATGGCATAAAAGAACATTGTGCATCAGCAGCTACACACATCTTTGAAACAAAATTATTTCTGGCTGCATAACTGGCTTCTGTGCCAACATTTCTATAGAAGGAAGGTTAATGATTGTCTTCCACCCTGGCTAAAAAGGTGTTCAATCAATATATAAATTGTTTGACCAAAATTAACATCATGGGCTTCCCACTGATGAAAATGAGATCTGGTAAGACCACTGCCAGCACAATAACTGCTGAGGTTTGAAGCTCTTCCTTCCCAAATAGGTCACATATGAACCAGTCACCAGTGGTACTCATTGTTCTGTTAAATTTCTGAATGTTATGTCCCAGCATCAGAGCTCCCAACATAATTTATGGCCTCAAGATAAGAAAATTAATAAAGATAGCCCATCACTACACTTTTAATGTGGTTTCCACTGCAAACTCTTTAGTAACATGAGGGATTTGTATCAAGAACTTTCAGGTAGGGCTGGGATGTTAAGCATTCAGAAAAACCATGAGGATTTTGAAATACTATGGTAGGATCCAACATTGGAAAATCATGAACCCAGAAATGGAGTTCAGTTAAAAAGCCACTGGTGGACAGTTTTAAGTTCTAGGGAATAGATAAATTGGAATGGCTATAAATTCATGGCTATGTTCCAGACTCCCAAAATGGTTATCTAGGCTCAGATATTAGGGAAAAAAATTTTACTTAGCAATTTGAAAACAACTGCAGCTTTACATCCTTTCACATAGATGGCATTAGTCTTATATTTGGCTGACTAAAAACTTAACGTTTTTGAGAGATGCTGTGATTTTATGTCCTTGATATTAAAGCCAAATTCTTGAGATGAAAGGTGAAGGATTAAAAAAGGTTAAATTATAATCCTTGGGGACTATAGTATTTCCTGTACTGTGATCCTTCCCCTTCCCTAAACCTTGACTAACAAGGAGTAATTCATTAGTGAAGTGTAAAGGGTGGAAACTTGGAGAAAGCAACCACATTATCTTAGGGAAGAGAAGGCCAAACCTGGACAGATTTTATGTGGAAAGCTTTTTCCCGGGATCCCTGGGTGGCGCAGCGGTTTGGCGCCTGCCTTTGGCCCAGGGCGTGATCCTGGGGACCTGGGATCGAGTCCCGCGTCGGGCTCCCGGTGCATGGAGCCTGCTTCTCCCTCTGCCTATGTCTGCCTCTCTCTCTGTGTGTGACTATCATAAATAAATAAAAAAAATTAAAAAAAAAAGAAAGAAAGCTTTTCCCCCCCATATTTAAGTAGACCCTTTTCCAGTATTTGAAACTCAAGTTTCTATGGGCTCTGGCACTTTACAGCTGTTGCCACCACTGCCTCACACCAGCTCTGCTAGCTTTAATTCCTTTCTCCACAGGATTGTTTTCTCTTTGTAAAATCACAGCCCCTTTAAGCCTTCTCCCTCTTGAGCACTACTCTCTTTTGTCATAATATCTTGAAAGGACAGGTGATGTTTGTTGCTTACTTCACTTATTTCTGGACCCTCTGCAGGCTCACTTCAACTCCAGTAACTACTGGAACTCCTTCCATCTAGGTCACTAACAACTTCCAATTAATGAATTCAGAGGGTTTTTCATTTTTTGTTTTTAAACAGCCTTTTTTTTTTTTTGATATTACTTATATACCATAAACTCGCTCTTTTGAAGTGTACCATTTGATGGTTTTTAATATACTTACAGTTGGGCAACTATCACTTACAATCAATTTTAAAAGACCTGTATGCTAAAACTATAAGAAAAAATCATTCATGAAAGACAATGAGGATGTAAATAAATGGAAAGATATTTTGTGCCCACGAATTGGAATATTGTTAAAATACTCATACTATCCAAAGCAATCTACAGATTCAATGCAATCCTTATCAAATTTCCTTTTTTTTTTTTAATTTTTATTTATTTATGATAGTCACACAGAGAGAAAGAGAGAGGCAGAGACACAGGCTGAGGGAGAAGCAGGCTCCATGCACCGGGAGCCCGACGTGGGATTCGATCCCGGGTCTCCAGGATCACACCCTGGGCCAAAGGCAGGCGCCAAACCGCTGCGCCACCCAGGGATCCCCCTTATCAAATTTCCAATGACTCTGTTTACAGAAATAGAAAGGCAACAGAAAAAGCAATCCTAAAATTTGGAACCCATCCTTACAAATTTCCAATGACATTGTTTACAGAAATAGAAAAGCAATAGAAGAAGCAATCCTAAAATTTGGAACCACGAAAGAGCCCGAATAGCTAAAATAATCTTAAGAACAACAAAACTGGAGGTATCACGCATCCCGATTTCAAGCTGTAATCAAAACAGTATGGTGTCGGCATAAAAACAGGTACACAGATCAATGGAAAGGAATAAGGAGCCCAGAAATAACCCACACATATATGATCAATTTAGGACAAAGGAGTCAACAATATGCAATGGGAAAGGGACAGCGTCTTAACAAATGGTGCTGGGAAAACTGGACATCCACATACTTGAATGAAAACTGGAACACTATCATACCCCATGCACAAATGTCAAGTCAAAACAGAATACTTGACTATAATACCTGAAACCATAAAACTTCTAGAAGAAAAACATAGGTTGTAAGCTCCTTGACATTGGTTTTAGCAACTTTTTGGGTCTGACACCAAAATCATAGGAAACAAAGCAAAAAAATAAACCAGTGGGACTACATCAAACTAAAAAGCTTCTGCACAACAAAGAAAACCATCAACAAAATAAAAAGCACCTGCTGAACAGGAGAAAATATTTGCAAATCCTATATCTAATAGGGGATTAATATTCAAAATATATAAAGAACTCATACAACACAATAGCAAAAAAATCTGATTAAAAAACAGGCAGAGGATCTGAATAGACATTTTTAAAAATTTAAATTCAATTTGCCAACATATTAGTGCTCGTCACATCACATGCCTTCCTTAATGCCCCTCACCCGCTTACCCCATCCCCCACCCACCTGCCTGCCCTTCAGCAACATTTTTGCATGGAAGACATACAGATGGCCCACAGGTACATGACAAGGTACTCAACATCACTAACCACCAGAGCAGTGCAAATCAAAAAACCACAATGAGATATCATCCCACAATCATCCCACTTGTGTTGGAATGGCTATTGTTATAGGGCAAGGTATAACAAATGTTAGCAAGGATGTGGAGAAAAGAGAACCCTCTGTTGGTGGGAATGTAAACTGGTGTAGCCACTATGGAAAGTAGAATGGAAGTTCTTCAAAAAAATCAAACGTAGAACTGACATCTGATCTAGTCATTCCACTTCTGGGTATTTATCTGAGGGAAGCAAAAATACTAATTTGAAAAATTATCTGTACCCCTATGTTTACTGCAGCATTATTTACAATAGCCAAGACATGGAAGGAAACTAATAAATGTCCAGTGATGGATGAACGGATCAAGAAAATGTGGTGTATGTAGACAATGGAACATTAGTCAGCTGTGTAAAAGGATATCCTGCTATTTGCAACAACATGGAGGAACCTTGAGTTAATTATGCTAGACGAAATAAGTCAGAGAAAGACAAATACTATATGTCATTTACATGTGGAATCTGATCTCCACTCTCCCTTTAAAAAACCCTGAACTCGGGGATCCCTGGGTGGCTCAGCGGTTTGGCGCCTGCCTTTGGCCCAGGGTGCGATCCTGGAGTCCTGTGATCGAGTCCCGCGTTGAGCTCCTGGCATGGAGCCTGCTTCTCCCTCTCCCTCTGCCTGTGTCTCTGCTTCTCTCTCTCTCTCTATCATGAATAAATAAATAAAATCTAAAAAAAATAAAAAAATAACCCTGAACTCATAGATACCAAGAACAGAGATGGGGATGGAAGGTGGACAAAATGGGTGAAGGTGGTCAAAAGGTACAAACTCCCAATTATAAAATAAGTCCTAGGGAAGAAATGCACAGCATGGCGACTACAGTTAATGCTGTGTTGTATATTTGAAAGTTACTAAGAGAGTAGATCTTAACATTTTAGACCACTGAAAAAAAAGCTGTTACTATGTGAGGTGACAAATGTTAACTCCTTATTGTGATCATTTTGTAATATATACATATACTGAATCATCATGCTGTTTGTCTGAAACTAATAGGTTCTATGTCAGTTATATCTCAATGGAAACTTTTAAAAATTTAATGGAAGTTTTAATGTTTTATATTATGAAATGATGACTTTTGCATTTTAAAAGGCTATCTTACCAGATCAGACACGTGTGAAATTTTCCTGTAGGAAGTGCTTATTCTCACTAGTTTTAGACCTTAGAGATACCCACTGTGCTGTATTTTGACTTTTTTTCTTTTCTGGGGAAAACAGGTGTAGGTAAAACCCAGGTGCAAGTCAGAATTTTGGATGACATTAGCAGAATAAATCCAGGAAAAGTTAGAGCAGCGCATTTTCTTGCCAAGAAAAGACTTTCAACATTGTGTTGGCTGAGGAATCTCTAGGCAAGTTATTAATTTCCAGAAATACATATATATAGCACTGAAAGGTAAATGGAGTTTGTTATGCATTGAACTCTCTCCACTCTTTGCACCCTCCCGGCATCAGGTTCCAACCTTCTTGGAATTCTGCACTTCTCACGCCTTCCCTTCATGCCACCTGTGCTCCAATCAAACATAACAATTAGTTCTCTGCGTAGTCGGTGCATGTGAGGCTTTGGGGTATGGTGATCTCTCAGCCTTGAATGCTCCTAACCTCAGCCTCTGCATGTCCAAACAGGACACCTTCGGATCCAGCTCCTCAGGACATGCACCCTCATTAGTTGGAATAAATGCCCCCACTGCTGAAGTCCCAACACAGTGTGCCTGTGCCACACAGGTAACAGAGGAAGACAAAAAAGAGGGAAAGGGGAACACAAGAGACAGCACAAACTCAACACCAATAGTGTGGTAGATTTAAACATAACCATGTCTGCGATTGTATTAAATGTAAATGTCCTGTCTTAGCACCCACCACAGACTGGGTGGCTTAAACAACAGAAATTTAGGGGATCCCTGGGTGGCTCAGTGGTTTAGTATCACCTTCGGTCCAGGTTGTGATCCTGGAGACTCGGATCGAGTCCCACGTTGGGCTCCCTGCATGGAGCCTGCTTCTCCCTCTGCCTGTGTCTCTCCTCTCTCTCTCTGTCTGTGTCTCTCATGAATAAATAAATAAAATCTTTAAAAAAACCCAGAAATTTATTTTCTTACATTTCATTGATCAAGTCCTTGAACAAGGTATCGGCCAATTTTGTTTCTGGTGAGAGCTCTCTTCCTGGCTTGTAGGTGGCTGTCCTCTCGCCGTGTCCTCCTGTGACCGAGAGAGAGTTCTGCTGTCTTTCTCTTTTTACAAGGACACTAGTGGTACTGGTTAAGGTCTCAACCTTACGAGCTCATCTAACCTTAATTATCTCCTTAAAGCCCTCTGTCTCTGAATGTAGTCCCATCAGGTGTGAGGGCCTCAAGGGTGAATCTGGGAGGGCACAATTCAGTCCGTAGCAGGGTCTAAATTAAATGCCATCATCTCCCGCTAAAAGGCAGAGGCTTTCAGATTGGACACAAAACAAACACACTACCTACAAAAAACACACATTACACACAAAGACACGAATAGGTGACAAATGGAAGAAAAAGGATGGAGCGTGCTCAGGCAAAGGTTTCTGAGCAGCCAGAGAAGAGAGAGACTAGGGAGGGGCCTTCCAGGCAATGCTCATGGGTGAGCGTATTTGAGGGCCACTAGAATATGAATTTATCTGGATGGGCGTTGGGCAGTAGCAGCAGGAGGGGGGTGGGCATGAGAGCAAAATTTGGAGACTGAGGAAAAACTGGAACGCAGAAGGTTTTGAATCCCTAGTTGAGGAGCTTAAGCTTTACTTGAGTTCAGGTTGAAGAGGAGGCAGGTGTTTTGTCAGAATTGATCCAGAGGCAATGTTTAGGATCAGCAGGAGAATATAAAGTTGGGTATAGATTTTATTTATTTATTTATTTATTTATTTATTTATTTATTTATTTATTTATTTTAAAGATTTATTTATTCATGAGAGAGAGAAAGAGAGAGAGAGAGGCAGAGGCACAGGTAGAGGGAGAAGCAGGCTCTTCGCCAGGAGCCTGATGTGGGACTCAATCCTGGATCCCAGGATCATGCCCTGAGCCGAAGGCAGATGCTCAACTGCTGAGCCACCCAGGCGTCCCGGGTATAGATTTTAAATTAACTTTTCTAGGAAGAGTGTGAAAATGAATACATTTATGCTAGATAATAAAAATTCTTCAAGCACATAGTACATGCAACCAATCGGAGTTTTTGCCACACTTCTGTTTGCTTTCACCCTCTTGTCTCTCCCATTTGCACTCAAAAGCATCACAATTTGCTTAGATAGTCCCAGCTCTTGAAAAGAACACTGGATGTTACAGATGGTGCTTCATTAATCATGGTTTTGCAACAAACCGTTTTCTTAACAAGACTGCTGTCTTTTACAAATACAGGGCTACTAGTTTTGTGATATTTTCATATTTCATGAAACAGGAATTTTTGCGAAATAAAAATACTTACCCCAGGCTACAGTTGTTTCCATTATAATATTTGCTACGACATTAGAATTAGCTTCTAGGGATCCCTGGGTGGCGCAACGGTTTGGCGCCTGCCTTTGGCCCAGGGCGCGATCCTGGAGACCCGGGATCGAAACCCACATCGGGCTCCCGGTGCATGGAGCCTGCTTCTCCCTCTGCCTATGTCTCTGCCTCTCTCTCTCTCTCGCTCTGTGACTATCATAAATAAATAAAAAATTTAAAAAAAAAAGAATTAGCTTCTAGGGGGAGGCTGTGGTTACTCTGATGTATTCTCAAGTTGGAAAACCAATTTGCTAGGTGGGTTTGGGTTTTTTTTTTTTTTTTTTAAGATTTATTTATTTTAGAGAGCTAGAACATGGGGAAGGAGAACAAGAGGGAGAGGAAGAATCTGGAGCAGGCTCCCCACTGAGTACAGAGCCCAACATAGGGCTTGGCTCCGGGCTTGATCTCATGACCTGAGCCAAAATCGAGAATCAGCCACTTAACTGACTGAGCCACTCAGGCGCCCTGCTAGGGGGTTTCCAAGAGCACCTTTACCTTTAAATTCCTCAAAAGACACAAACTATCAAAGTTCCTTCAAGAAGAAGTAGATAATTTAAACAGCCATATATCTGTTAAAGAATCTACCTATTACTACAACTTGAATGAGAGGTGTCCAGTGAAGCTCCAGCAAAAGGTGTCCCAGCTTCCGTTAGAGAGAGGGCTTTAAGTTAAAGGCTCCAGACTACCTTTTGAGACCTTCATGAAATACTTTGAAGGGAAAAGAGACTATCATAATAAGAGGTCATTATTATGGATTAGGTGCCTACTGCTTGTAATCTTTACAACTCCACAAACTCACTGTCATGATTCCCATTTTCCCAGAGATAGCCGTGAGGGGTTACATACCATGCTCCAGGTCACCTAGATAGTAAAAGGTTGAGCTGGGGGCAGGGGCATCAGTTGAATGGCTGACTTCTGATTTTTTTTTTAAGATTTTATTTATTCATCAGAGAGAGAGAGAGAGAGAGGCAAAGACACAGGCAGAGGGAGAAACAGGCTCTATGCCGGGAGCCTGACATGGGACTCGATCCCAGGTCTTCAGGATCACACCCTGGGCTGAAGGTGGTGCTAAACTGCTGAGCCACCAGGGCTGCCCTGACTTCTGATTTTGACTCAGGTCATGATCTCAGGGTCCTGGGATCAAGCCCCAAATCAGGCTCCACACTCAGCAGAACTCCCTCATTCTCCCTCTCTCTCAAATAAATAAATAAATAAATAAATAAATCTTTTTTTAAAAAAGAGAGGTTTGTTACTAAAAAAAAAAAAAAGCTGGGAATCTCAGCCTCTTGGTGTGCTATCTCCTTTCAGCCAGTTAAGAACAGATAGACAAGGTGGCAGCTCCCCACCGATACCATAAACCCAAGATGAGATGGAACAAATGGTTCACACATGACCAGGGGCCTCCCATCAGGCTGGGTCCTGATATTTCCCTGAGATCTAAGGTCACAAGGTGCTTTTTATGGTCTTCCCTGACATTCTCCGCAACCCCGTGGGGCTGGCAGTCCAGCCATTCGGATCCCCATCTTACAGATGAGGAACAGAGAGTTCAGAGACATGAATGGTCCCCCCCACCCCCCCAGCCACACAGCTGGCAAGACACCGACTGAGGACTTGAATCCTTCTGTTCCCCACTCTCCCAGTGCCTTCCACTTTCCCAGGCACGGCCTGCTAACGATGCAGACATTAACGGAAAGGCAGCACTGAGTCTGTGATTGGAAGCGGTCCCCACAAACAGCACTGAGCCCTAACTATGCAAGATGTTCCTTCATTCCACAGGAAGCAGAAGAAAATCCCAAATGGCTCTGCCAGAAAAGGGGATGCATTACCCACCCCTCCCTTCTGACCTGCCGGGCCTACAGACAGCTTACTTTGATTTTAAAGCCCCCGATCAGACTTCGATCAGAAAATAATTTCTCAGGAACTTTTATTGAAAAGAAACTCCTACTGAAAAATGGTGTTCTCACGGCTGTTCCGTGTTCTTGATTCCCCAGGGCAAGGCTCCCGAGTCTCATACCCTCGAAGCTCTTTAGCCAGCAGCTTTTCCAGGTGTGCGGTGACAGGCCGGGCTGAGCAAGTCCCAGTCCCGGTCACCCCAAGAGGTCCCCAGTGAGCACGACATTTGAGGCTAGAGTCTTCTGGTTGGTTCTCTTTAAAACCACCACATGGATCTTGCAACTGACTCCAAAGCATATCTGTATTTGTTTTAATACAAAAATAACATATCCCTCACATTTTCACACGAAGCAGCTGTGCCAGGACGAAAGTCTGTAATTTAGCCCGTGGTTTCCCCAGCGATACTCACACTATCCTTTTTTCTTGGCTCGAGGGAGAAGAATTAGTGGGGGAAGTTTGCCTTGTAAGTATTGCGCCCCCAGCCTCCTTTCCTGTGCTCAGGTCTCAGGTTCTGTCCTGCCTGGTGGCATCTTCTGTTCTAGACCTTTGCATGTTGGCCAGTTCTGTCTTCTTCCCTCAAGATGATGCCAAAGTCACTCTTTAATGTTGGCAGCTGTATGCGTTTCTCCTTCCTAGGTAAAATGCTTGTAATTTCCCGTGGCATTTCAGGCATCACAGCAGAGAGGTGAGACATCTGGGGGCAAGAGGGCCTCCTCAGCACCCTTACGCTCATGCCACGAAAGCAGCCACCCTGGCAGGGGCACTGCTCCTGGGGACCCGCAGACTATGAGGGAGGCTGGTGAAGTTATCACAGCAGAGAGCCAGAAAGCTTTAGGTCCTATTTATTCACATAGCTTTTCTGGGTTTTCATCGTGGTATTGCTTGGAGCCATATTCGGTAGGGTTTAATTTTCAAAAAATGATACAGGGATATGACAGCAGGACTCAAACAAAGGTTGACCTAAGCTCAGGATGGTCTCCAGGTCCCCAGAAGACCAGAAGATGGTGGCTCTAACTTGGTTTATCCTTCAGGTAAACCATTGCTCATTGAGATTTGAATCTGTTTCTAGCACATCCTGTTAAAATTCTCAGGGCCTGCTCTCCCGTGAACTAAAGTGTTAAGTGCATTTTCAAAGCTGTAAACTCAACGCAACATGTTGGGAAGAGGGTGGGAGGATGAATAAGTGTTTCGAGACACTTTCTGTGCTGGTTTTGCTCACACATCCATTTCTGCCCACATGGTGCCACACAGATTACACCTTTGGGGGCTCTGCAGGGTGTTTTCTTGGTGTATCTGTGTGTGTGTGTGTGTGTGTGTGTGTGTGTGTGTAGGTGTATATATGGTGGAGGGGATTGTATTCTTTTCTTTTTTTTTAATTGCAAGCTAATTGGAGATCCTAGAAGTTGCTATGTAGATACCATTTGGGAAATCAAAGTCTTCTATTGGCTTTTTTTTTTTTTTTAGATTTTATTTATTTATTTGAGAGAGAACGTACGCGTGCGTGAGTGGAGGAAGGGCAGAGAGACAAGCAAACTGCCCCCTGACTGTGGATCCCAGGACCCTGAGATCATGGTCTGAGCCAAAGTCAGATGTTTAACTGACTGAGCCAACCAAGTGTCCCAATCTATCTGCTTTGAATACAATGATCTTTATAGCCATGGGTTCTCCTATTAGCTGTGTCATGGGATAAACATGTTTCTATGGTGCCAGCAGAACCCATGATGTCTCTTGGAAGTATCTGCTCCTTATCCGCACACATGGTTTAAACAACACGTCCTTGTTCCCACCCCCCTCCCGTAGCCAGTGGGAGTGGAGTAGCAAATTCCCTGGCCAGGCAGCTGTAGTCTGGTTCTGTCACATTGTGGTGGTGCTAAAAGACAACGAGGAGTTGAGGTGGCCCTGGAGGAGAGTCAGGGAATATTTCTTTTTTTTTCTTTATTTTTAAAGATTTTATCCATTAATTTGAGGGGGAGAGAGAGAGAGAGAGAAGAGAGCACAGGAGCAGGGGAGAGGGGCAGAAGGAGAGGGAGAAGCAGGCTTCCTGCTGCTGAGCAGGGAGCCCAATGTGGGGCTCGATCCCAGGACCCCAGGATCACACCCTGAGCCAAAGGCAGATGCTCAACCACTGAGCCACCCAGGAATCCCCAGACCCATGTTGTCTTATCTTAATATATTTTTATTTGGGGGATTCCACATTGCAGGAAGAAGTCCCAAATGAAGCTATCCGCAAAGCTGCTTCCTCAGTGGCCTGCAACACTTGGCATTCCTCAGGTTGTAGCTACTTCACTCCAGACTCGCCTTTGCTGTCACATGGCCTCCTCCCCTGTGTGTCTGTATGTGTCCTCTCTTCTTATAAGGACACCAGTTATTGGATTTAGGGCCCATCTGAATACCCACCTGACCTCATCCTAACTCATCACATCTGCAAAGACTATTCCCACATAAGCCACATTCTGAGGTCCTGTGCATACAGGACCATTTGGAAGACATTAGTCAACCCACTACAGGGGATCACGTGTACAGGGTGTAATGGTCTCATTCTCTGACTGAAGTCTGTCATTTCCCATCACCTTGCCTGGGGCCAGCCCTCTCTGAAAGAAGATTTTCAAGTAATCTTGGGAACAAAAGTCTTGGTGGATTGTGTAGGGAGAGTGCTGCTCTGGGCACAGTGGGTCACGATGATCAAGCGTTCAGACAGACTGAAGTTCCCTTCTGCAAATTGGAAGAGCACTGGCTGTACACCCTGCAGGGCCTGGAAAAATGAACCTCCTCCCCCTCTTTTCTGTGTTCTTGATAAAGGGCTCTGACACAGAGGAAAAATACACAGGCAGCCGGGGGCTATGTTTACACCAAAGTCCACCTGGGACTAACAGAAGCCCGCTGGGAAGAATTAGGGCTGTTATAGGTGCGGCGGAATCAGTGTGAACCGTGGCCCACGCCTTTGTCTGCGGTGGACATGTGGGCTCAGAGTTCTGGGGCAGGAATGGCTGGCACGGGAGGGGGCATTTGCGGGCAGAGAGGAAAGGTCTGTCTTGGGGAAAATATTTGTTTACTTTTTTTTTTTTTTTTGAGAGAGAGAGAGAAAGTGAATGAGCACATGTGTACAGTCAAGGTGAGGAGGGGCAGAGGGAGAGGAGAGAGAGAGGGAATCCTAAGCAGACTCCCCGCTGAGCTCAGAGCCCGATGTGGGGCTCCATCTCACAACCCAGAGATCATGACCTGAGCTGAAATCAAGAGTCAGATGCTGGGACACCTGGGTCACTCAGTGGTTGAGCGTCTGCCTTTGGCTCAGGGCGTGATCCCAGGATCCTGGGATTGAGTCCCACATTAGGCTCCCTACAGGGAGCCTGCCTCTCCCTCTGCCTGTGTCTCTGCCTCTGTGTGTCTCTCATGAACAAATGAATAAACCACTTCCCACTGTAAACCAGAGGCCTCCTCGCCGTGCTCCCTCCCTCAGAGTAACCCTAGGCTCCAGGGAGAGCCTGCTCCCTCACTACAGCCCCTATCTGCCCCCGGGCTCGCCCACTCTGTACAATGCCCCCCTGTCAGGGGCCCCCATGCTCCTGACCTACCTCTAACCCTTGTGGACATGGACCTCCCAGGAAGGGGTCCCTTCTCCTCCTCCTTCACCCAGAACCTCCCACCCCCACCCCAGGCTGCAAACCTTTCTTTAGAACTCAATGTTCCTCCAGTACTGAGGTAGCCTGTGCTCTGGTGTCTGCCCTGCCCCCAAAACACAACACACTTCTTTTTTGTAGGACGAACACAGTTTTTACTATAAAAAAAAAAAAAAAGTCAGATGCTTAACTGTCTGAGCCACCCTGTGTTGGGAAGAATATTTAGATGGCAGCTATTTGTTTATTCAGCAAACGCTTACTGAAGTCCCACTATGTGCCAGGCACTCTTCTGTATCTCTTCTTCAATATAACTCAAAGACTACGTCGATGCATATTTCCTATGGTGAAATCCTCAAAATGTGTGGAAAAAGTCATGTGAAGATGACATGGCTTTGCTTCAAGCTGTGTTAACAAAAGCATAGGCTGTTGATGTAAAATAACTAGGCATTGGGCTCGGAGTTAAATGGGAAATGTCAGAGTTTGTATGAGGCTCCAAGAGTCAGATGAAATCAACATGAAGTACAGAGCAAATGACACTGAAATCTACTAACCCAAAGTGACTTCCTAGTCAGGGTGACATTAGGTGCTGTGGAAAAGTCTAGAAAAAACAAATAGTAAACTTTATCGTATATTCTGGAAAATGTGTTGCTTTTGGGGTTTGCATAAACAGAATTGCTAAAAGGAAAAAAGTTAAAACATCTTCCACTAAAACAGCTTTGCTCATATACCTTAACTGTGTGCTTCCCAGCTGGATAATTTTTCCTTTTTTTAAAACACTCCCATTTAAAATTGCTTCAGGGATGCCTGGGTGGCTCAGCGGTTGAGCATCTGCCTTTGGCTCAGGGAGTGATCCTGAATCCTAGGATCAAGTCCTTCATCGGGCTCCCTATGAGGAGCCTGATTCTTCGTCTGCCTGTGTCTCCGCCTCTGTCTCTCTGTGTCTCTCATGAATAAATAAATCTTTAAAAAAAATAATAAAATTGCTTCAAATATTTTTAAAAAGATTTTATTTATTTATATATTTGATAGAGAGCACATGTGGGAAGGGGAAGAGAGGGAGGGAGAGGAACAAGTAGACTCCACACTGAGCACAGAGCCTGACTCAGGGCTCCATCTCACGACCCTGAGGTCATGACCTGAGCTGAAACCAAGAGTCAGATGCCTGACCAACTGAGCCACACAGGTGCCCCTCTATAATTTCTTTTATCTCGGAAGTGTGAATTTTGGGCGGCCTGGGTGGCCCAGCGGTTTAGTGCCACCTTCAGCCCGGGGTGTGATCCTGGAGACCCGGAATCGAGTCCCCATCAGGCTCCCTGCATGGAGCCTGCTTCTCCCTCTGCCTGTGTCTCTGCCTCTCTCTCTCTCTCTCTCTGTCATGAATAAATAAATAAAATCTTTTTTTAAAAAGTGTGAATTTTAATATAGGCTCTGGAAGCTTGTAGAGGCCAGTGGATTTCTTTTTCTTTATGGGCACCAAATCCACGTAATCATTCATTCAGACATGTTTTTGGAGTGACTACCAGGAGCCAGGCACTGGTTGTTTGTGGAGTTGTAGCATTTCACAGCCAGAAGGGCTTGCACAAAGTGTTTAGTCCCTCCGTTTTATGTCTCAGATGAGGACATTGTTCAGAATGTTGAAAGGCCTGGCTCAAAACCACCATCACCAGGGAAACCAGGTCTTCTGAGCCATACTGAATACTTTTTGTGCAAGGCCATTTTTACGGACTGAATGTTTGTGCTCCCCTCAAAACTCATATGTGGAAGCCCTAACCACCCAATATGATGGCATTTGGAGATGGGACATTTGGGAGGTGTTTAGATGAGGTCATGAGGATGGAACCCCCATAATGGGATTAGTGTCCTTATAAGAAGAGCAAGAGAGACTAGCTCTCTCTCTCTCTCTCTCTCTCTCTCTCTCTCTCTCTCTCTCTTAGCCAGGAGAGCACACAGTGAGAGGGCATACTTACACACTAGGAGGAGGACCCTGGCCAGTAATGGCATCTGCCGGCACCTTAATTTTGGACTTCCCAACCTCAAGAACTGTAAGAAATAAAAGTCTGTTCTTTAAGCCTAGTGTATTTTGTCATAACAGCAGAGCTAATCTTGCCTTATTGTCCCCTACATTATTTTTTTTTTTTGCTAAAGTCCTAGTATCAGCTTGTTTTTCTGTTATTTCAAACAACTCCCTCCATCTGACCCCATTCTCTAAAGCAGAACAAAACAAATACAAAGGCAAAATATAGTTTGAAATATACTGTAGAAGTTAGATCCCAATACTGAAAAATGAAGAAGCAACAAACGAATAAATAAAATCTAAATGACAAAGATATTTGAATTCAAGTGGACCTATTTCAAATTATCGCCAGCATGGTAAAACTCAGAAGAGTGCAAGAATCCAGGTGGTGCTGAGAATTTTGCCCAGGTGTGACAATCAAAATCTGTGAGCGTAAATAATATGAATAGAGCATCTCTTAGGGCTTTTGCAACCTCAAATCCGTGATCCAATTTTTTCTTGTTTCTTTATTTCTTTCTTTTCCTTTCCCCTTTCCTTTTTCTTTCTTTCTTTTTTCCTTAAAAGGAAAACTTTAAAGAACAGTAATTTTGTGTATATGGTATAACTAACCCACAGGTTGCTCTTTTTCAGGGGATAACTAGCAACAGATTTAATTAAATTCCAACAAATTAATTCAATTCCATCCACTACTCTGCAGCCCAATAGAACCATGTATGTAATGATTTTATGTCTTTCATACCAAACTGTGTATGTAGGTACCCTTAAGGCAAAGCAACAAAAGTTTCCGCAAAACCTATATGGCTTCTTATTATACAACAGCTCTGGAGACTTGAAGATATAAAATCCATTTTTAAATGCAATCTCCACATCAAGCTAGGAGGCTGGGCTTTCTTTTTACACGAGAATGGAATCTTCTCTCCCAAATCATTACTATGAGGTTTTTGCAAACGTAATGTCTGTTTTAATATGAGCCAGCCTGAAAAAAAAATATATGAGCCAGCCTGGAATTAACTTTTCTTTGTCTGCTGTGCCTATGTTTCATATTCATGGTGTAGTAATTTTGCATCAGGTACCCACTCGTGAGCATTCCAGATATCCCCTGCATAAGGGAATACAGATAAGAAAACTGAGGGTATGTAACTAGCTCAAGAGCACCCAATTAGGTAGCAGATCCTACTGCAGCCACCTTTTCCTACCTCAAAGTCAGCGGAGACTCATGGCGTGTCACCAAGCCTGTACTCACATAGCCTAATCTTACTCATGGGGAAAGCTTATGGATGTGCTGTTTCTTGGGGAGGGTGTGCTTTTTAAAAACATAAATTCCTAGGCCTTCTATGCATCCCTACCAAATCAGATCCTGGGGAACCGTCCCAGGCACAGAGGTTGTAGACATGTTCTGTGGTTGATGCTTACTTAGGCTTATTAAGGCATTAGAACTGTTTTTAGAGGGGATATTGATTCATAGCAAAGTGGTCACCATGGCAACCTAAGGAACCCATCACCTGAGCTGTATTCCACATGACTTCATGTTTATTGTCTTCTACTTTAAATGATAGATCAGAGATAAATAAAACCCACAAGCGTTTGGGCAAGTCATCATTTATTCATTAACACGACTCCATGTCCAGAAACAGCCTGACATGACAACTTTCCCATCCAGACAATAGAATGACAGGGTCGTGGATCCCCTTCAACAACCAGGGATGTGCTTGCTCCAGAGTGGCCTCTTCAGGGACACATCGTCATTCTGCCAGCTTTCCAACGTGCGACATGGCAGGGTGACCCCTGAGGGAGTTGCTATGTGCTCATTCTATCCCAATCCCTCACCTCATCAAGTGCAAGGATCCATGAATCAGACAACAAATCCGAGATGGAAATAAAAAGGCATTCAGAATAATTTCAGGAAGAGATGGGATGGACCCCTCTTAGAACTCCAGGACCAAAAGGTGAGAAAGGACGAGAGAGACGAAGACAAATTTTCCATCTTGCATTTTCTGAGCTTGTGTGCAATTCACTCTTGATAAAGCAGTTTGAATAAAGCTCAGGTGATGGGCTTTTGGTTGTCATGGCAATTACTCAGCTGTGTGCAGCCACCTAATGTTTCCATAATTTCCCTGCAGAAGTGCACCCAAGGTCAGCAGAGGCAGCAGAGTGCCTGCCCCAGACTCCTGGGGACAGAGTTGGACTCTGCCTGGCACATGAGCAAAATGTCTTTGAAATCCATCCCATTCCTTGAAATATTAGTCGTCATTTTGACCCGACATAAAACAAGGCAGGTTGGAACTTTGGCATGCAGGAAATAGAATTTTATTTTTATGTAACTCCAATTTCTATCTTTATCCAACTGGTCTTCAGGGATCATTGCACTTTCTCAGGGTCACGTGAAGGTGTGGGTGGGGGGTGGTTACAGACTGCCAGGTGTGGGGAAGGAAGGTCTGGGCACATAGGTCGCTGCTGAGACCTCTCTCCCCTCTGTCCGCGTGGCTGTCCTCAATCCCACAACTTTGTCTGTTGCTTCGTTCCCTTTTGGGTATGTACCTCTTGGAGAGGTTTGTTCAGTTTGTTAGGTGCTGTTTTTCATCCCCCTCTACATGGACACAGCACCAGGCATCCCCCGTCAGGGGTCTTGAGGTTTCCTCACAGAGTCCATGAGGTAAAGCACAGGGTTCACTCTCTAGAACTCACCAAACTCGGCTTTCATCCATTTCCTTCCATCCCCTCAGATGTTTTTTCAGTATGTGGGTAGGGAATAACTCTTCCTCCTTCCCCCTTTAGAATTTCTCCCACACGTTTTATGGGCACCCTATCTTTTCCCTTGCACATGGGCTTAGAGTTTTAGAAATTCAGGAAGACTATTTTCTGCCCAGCTGTATTCTCCCTTGAGACATTTATTCCATAAACATTTACTGAGCATCCACTAAGTGCTAAGTACTGTTCCAGGCCATGGAGACATAGTAGTGGAAAAAATACACAAAAATCTTCGTGATTATGCAGCTTAGGACCTGACACAATGAATGAAGGAGAAGCTGCATGCTGGGGAAACTGAGAACATGAACAGGGAGGCCAGGAGGGTGGATGGAAGAAGTGAGAGAGGTTGGGGTGAGCCTTGTGAAGGAGCTGACATTTGAGCACAGACTTCAGGAAGACAGAGGGAGTGAGGTAAGTGAGTATTTTTGGGAAGAGTGTTCTAGGCACAGGGAACCGCTCAGGCAAAGGCCTTAAGATGGGAACATGCTTGGTGTTGTTCAAGTGCAGGTTGTGATCAACGCGTTGGTCCTGGGATTGAGCCTGGCATCCAGCTCCCTGCTCCGCGGGGAGTCTGCTTCTCCCTTCCCCTCTGACCCTCCCCTCCACTCGTGCTTTCTCTCCCTCTCTCAACTCAATAAATGAAATCTTTAAATACATGAATAAATAAATGACTCAATGGATCACTCTGGCTGCTGTGACGCGAATAGGCCCTGATGAGTGAAAAGAAGGAGAGGGAAAGACCACTGCAAAGCCCAGCTGTGAGATGGAGCAGGAGGAGATGAGAAGTGTTCGGATTCTGGGGTTACAACCCTCCTCCGACACCTCCACTAGATTTTTTTATTTTTTATTATTTTTTATTTTTTAATTTTTATTTTATTTTTTTTATCATGGTCTTGAAGTTTCATCTCTTCCTCCCCTGCTAGAGGTGGTAGGCACAGAGCCGTGTTTTATATATAACACGGGATTGGTTTTCCAGGAGCTCTGCTTCCTGACAAGTGGAACTCCCTTCAGGGATAAGGCAGGTGGTCCTCTGTGCCATAGCACTTCTTGAAAAAAAAATAGTTTTGCTTCCACATTCTGTCACAATTTGTCACCCTTCACTGCCGAGCAACAGCCCAGCTATCATCTCTGAAGGCCTCCTGTGACCTTCAAAGGAAATCACAGCCCTGTGTTGGCACCTGTTGGTACCCATTCAATGCATGACTTGGAGATTGAGGTTCTGGTTTCAACCACATGAATATCGGGGGCCCTGGAGCAGGAGGAGCTGGCATATTACTATTATTTCAGCTACTTTCTATTAACATTCATCCCGAATGTAGTGGTTTCTGCTTGGAAGCTGGTTAAAAAGTAGTTGCTGGATGCCTGGGTGGCTCAGTCGGTTGAGCATCTGACTCTTGATTTTGGCTCAGGTCCTGACCCTGAGTCGGGCTCCATGCTTGGCAAGGAGTCTGCTTGAGATTTTCTCTCTCCCTCTGCCTCTGCCCGCCCCCATCCCGCACTCTCTTTCTCTCTCTCTAAATAATAATAATAATAATATTATTATTATTATTATTAGTAGTAGTAGTAGTAGTAGTTGCGAGTTGCAAGTACTCGGAAGAAAGCCTATGTGACTATTTTCACTACTTCAAAATTCTCAAGTAATGATCAAATATGTTGGTTTCGTTTGTTTCTTTTGGATTTGGGTCTCCTATTCTAAGTTTCTTCAGTTTGTTAGGTGCTGAGCCAGTCAGGGGTCCTGGTCGTGGACAACAGAAATCAAGTCTGGTTAACCCGAATGTAGACTGAGTCACAGGGATGTGAGACACAGCCTGGAAATGCTGAGATGGAGAACCAACCTTGAAGGACAGGCAGGGGCCAGGGAAGGAAGGGGACAGTTAAGGCCTCTGCGATGCATCAGATGTTTGTGTTCCCTTCAAATTCTTGAATCCCAGTGGGATGGCATTAGGATGCGAGGTATGTAGGAGGTGATTAGTTCATGAGAATGGGGCCCCCATGAATCACATCAGTGCCCTCATCAAGGAGCCCCCCACCCCCCCAGAGCTCTGCAGCTCTCTTCCCGCTGTGTGAGGATACAGCCGGGAGGTGGCTGTGTGCAGTCGAGAAGAGGGCCCCCACCAGAACCCCACCACTTCCTCTGACCCTCATAGCCAACCTATCACCAAGTCCCACTGATCCTTTAAAACATCTCTTGGCTCCTTATTGGTCATTGTTAACCACACCGTCATTGTTTACACTATAGTCACACCCTAGAGATGAAGTGCCCAAGACATGTAACACTCCGAAGTATTCTCCTTGATTCTAGTGTCTCCCTGCCCCAGGGCACCCACGTGTCCCACACAGTGTTTGCCAAACCCAGATAATGACCTAGCTTTCTTAAAATGTCTGCAGCAGATCCCACATGAGGTCTTTGGCCTGATGTCAAGTGCCTCTGTTTCCCTCATCGTCATCCAGGCAGCTTAGTCTATACACGGCCTGGGTATAGACTCAGGACATTTTCACCTGTGGTCAGGACCTTCCCATCACCCCTCACTCCCCGCAGGAACGAGCTCCCCTCTGTAGCACAGCACGCAAGGCTCTCTTTACCTGGGCCTGCCTCGGTTGGCCTCTTGCACACAGCCTAGAGCTATTTTATTCCTCAGTGCCAATTACGGATGCTCCTCTGTTCTCTCAGACTACAATGCCTGCCCATATTTTTCTTCTTTACAAACTCTTATTTATCCTTAAAGATTTAACTGATTCATCTAGTCCATAGTTACTGAATACCTAACATATGTCACATAGCGTCCTGGGCGCAGTGAGCGGGGGTCCAACAGGATTCCTGCTCATGGATCTTATGTTTCAGAAGACCAACAATTAATTGGAGACAAGTAAATGAAGTAACTGATGATAATGGGAAGACTGCTTAAAGGAATAAAAGAAGATGGGCTTGAGGAGCAGAGGGAGGGGGCTGGCCATTTACCCTTGTGTTTGAAGAAGGCTCTCTTGGAGAAGGTGCCATTTTATCTGAGACCTGAAGGAGAGAAGGAACTAACATGCAAAGTTCAGGGGAGAAGATCATTCCGGGTAGAGGGACTAGCAAGTGCTAAGGCCCTGAGGCAGAAAAACTTGCTACACTGGAGGAACAGAGAGAGAAGACCAGGGGGCTGAGGTACAGTGAATGAAGGGGAGAATAACAGAGATGAGACCAGAGGATTGGTAAGGGCCAGATCATGAAATGTCTTATAATGCATTAAAGGAGTTTAGATTTTTTTACTTTCTCCAATGAACCTTCCCTGACCTTTCACTAACTGAAGAAAAAATTTTAATCCTAAGTGACTCTCCTACTGAGAACACCTAGCTGGCCACCCAGTACTCTCATCTCAAGTTTCTTTGTGGATCTTTGGTCACTGTTTCATGTATTCTTAGACGACGACACAAACTGTTTCTTTGTTTTAAAATGGCACTAGATTAAGAGAAAATACAAATGAAAATCTGAAAAGGCAATGAGGACATGCGTAGGAAACATGTCGAAACTGGGTTCTCAGTGAACACATTATCCATATCTGCAAATTTGAGGGCTCTAGCGTCTCGACAACTGTCCCCTTGAATATCCAAAGGTCTACTGTGGGGATCCCTGGGTGGCGCAGCGGTTTAGCGCCTGCCTTTGGCCCAGGGCACAATCCTGGAGACCCGGGATTGAATCCCACGTCGGGCTCCCAGGTGCATGGAGCCTGCTTCTCCCTCTGCCTGTGTCTCTGCCTCTCTCTCTCTCTCTGTGTGTGACTATCATAAATTAAAAAAAAAAAAAAAAACAAACAAAAAAAAACAAAGGTCTACTGTGCCATGACTTACCAACCTTCTGGTGTTCTCTTTGTTTAACGAAATTACAAAATCCTTCAAAGATAGGTTCTGTGTCTGAAATGACAACACACAGACACTTCCACACAGTGCCAAACACACTTCTGGTTTCACTGTAGATGGTTGTGAAGTCTCTCAATAATTCTACCTCAGAAATCATTGCTTACACCGAAAGAGGGATGGTGCAAAGATAGTGCATAGCAAATGATGGTGGGGATTGATGACCATCCAGCATCTGGGGGAGAATGTCCCCAGATGCAAATCCCTCCCCCTCACTAACCAAGGTGGAAGCCATCCTTCCTTCTCCAACTGTCCTTGCAGTTAGGTTGCAGACCCGTGACCTTGACTTCTCCAATCAGATGCACCCACGCGACACTTTAATTTGGAAGAGAGCAATGGGAGGGAACAGCTGTTTCCCAGAATCCAGTTTTCAGATGACAGAGCAATGAAGGGATGCAGCTTTCACTCAGCTGGAGGGAGGAGGTGGGAGGGGTCTGGCATTCAGAACTAGGGGTAGGACATGGCTGCCGGTGTGTCTGCATCCAGTGCTAGGGACCATGACCTTGCCTGAGCTGCCCTGCAGCCTGGCTCACATATTCCTTGACTCTTAGCCTGATGCTAGCCTTCTAGTAATTTCTGCAAGTAATCTCATATCCTTTAATAAGTCCCTTTCTTGTGTAAACCGCTGGTATGCCTCTGTGTTCCTCCACTAAGAACTCTGGGGCAGGCAGGGTATATAGCAGGGAGGCTTTTAGTTCAGTGTTAGGGTCACAAATGTATCAGGAATTAAAAACAAAACCTGTGGGACCTGGGTGGCTCCGTGGTTGAGTGTCTGCTTTCGGCTCAGGGCGTGATCCCAGAGTCCCAGGATCAAGTCCTGCATCGGGCTGCCCTCAGGGAGCCTGCTTCTCTCTGCCTGTGTCTCTGCCTCTCTGTGTGTGTGTGTGTCTCATGAATAAATAATAGAATCTTGGGCAGCCTGGGTGGCTCAGTGGTTTAGCGCCTGCCTTCAGCCCAGGGCCTGATCCTGGAGACCCAGGATCAAGTCCCAAGTCGGGCTCCCTGCTTGGAGCCTGCCTCTCCCTCTGCCTATGTCTCTGCCTCATTCTCTCTCTCTTTCTCTCTCTCTGAATGAATCTCTCTCGTGAATAAATAAAATCTTTAAAAAAATGAATAAAATCTTTTTAAAAAATCCCAAAACTGAAAACCCAAAAACCTCTGCAAGTTATAATTTAAGTCAGTGGGGGCCTTGTAGCTGATTTATAAAAATTCAATTTGTTCACTGCCTCTTAGGGAGCATAACTATTGAAATCACATTGTTTTCAAACAGAAGGCAGGTATGTGGCAACTGGTAACACGTAAAGACATTTTGATTGTAAAGCACCCCAGTGGGACGGATGTATAGACGGTTGAAACAAGGCTGCTCTCTCACTTACACTTACAGCAGCTCTCTGCTTGATAGTTTACCTCCTTTTCCAACATGAGCTGTTTCTCCTCTCCTGCAGACTCCTGAGCATGTACCAGAAAGGCTATGTGAGTGTTTCTACATTGAATTCCTGGTACCTGTAGGGGAGGTTTTGAACTCCTTGGCAGAACTGGTATTCTGGTATTGTAAAAACAGTTCAGGGTCCCCCCCCCCCCCACTCTGGACTGTTTTCGTAGCTTGTTCTTCATTTTTAATGTAATCCTAGTAGTAGGTATGATTAGTTCTGCTGGTTGGGTTCCAAAGATGAAAGCCACCTCAATCTGGGGCTAACCCCTGAGTTAGAATCAATCCTTATGTAAGTGTATCAATAACCCTATAAAGGAGGCATGATTTCTCCTGCTTTCCAGATGAGAAGGGGAGACTCAGGAAGCTGGTGTGTTTCTTCCCCACGTACTTGGGTTGTGTAGTCAGGGTAGCAGTAGGTCACCGTCATAGTCTGTTGGGGCTGCGAGGACAGATTAGCAAACTCTGGGGTGATGTAAACAACAGAAATTTAGCTCTCACATTTCTGGAGGCTAGAAGTCTGAGATCAGGGTGCCCACACACTTAGGTTCTGGTGAGACTCTTCCACTGTGTTGCACACTGCTGACTTCTCATTATGCCCTCACATGGTGCCAAGAGACAGGGAGACCTCTCTGGGGTCTCTTTATAAGGGCACTGACCCTGTTCGTGAGGGCTCTACCCATGTGACCCAATCACCTTCTCAAGACCCCACCTCTAAATACCATCACATTAGGATTGAGGATTTCAACACATGAACTTTAGGGGAACACACACATTTAGTCTATAATACTTACCAAGAGCATTAAAAACAAAGAATAAACAAAACAACATCAGGGTACATTGTGCTTCTCAGGGCCTTCTCTCATGAAGCTCTAGTCTTAGTTTTTTTTTATATGCACACAGATGTGAGTCCCGTGATGTAAAAATCTATTTCTTATTTTGTGTTGTGGCAAAAACTGAAAGCTGATGGTGGTAGTCTCGAGCCTTCAGGTTATGGGGAAAGGAACTGAGGCAGAGAAAGATGAGATAAATTGGCCAAAATAACTCAGCTGTTGAGAAGACAGACCCAGCAATGAGACTCCGATAATTCAAAAGATCTTTCTTAAAAAAAAAAAACAACCCATAAACCATTAAACAAATGCAAGGTCCAATCTGTATCAGTCACGGTTACCAGTCCGGAGACAGAAACTGTTCCAGGTCTTCAGGCCGAGAGGAATGTAACACAGGACTTAGCTCACCGAGTTACTGGAAGGGCTGGGGGAGCAGAGGAAGGAGGATGGTATCTGGAGCCCAAAATGCCCAGGGCCTCGGCATTCACCCGGTAAGCGCCACAGAGGCAGAAGGAATGGTTTCTGCTTTCCTCCTCCTTTCTAACCTTGGTGCTTCCGGTCAGCTGCACCTAGCAGAATTTTTCTGCTTTTTGGAGGAGGGGAGAGGATACCTTCCTTAAGAATGTGGTTAAGGACCACAGATGATGCCCAACATAATGTTTAATCCAAATTTTCTCCACCTGCACTAGGGCCTTTTAATATAAAACAACAACAACAAAAAAAACCCAAAACCAGTATTCCTCTGGCTCTGCCCCCATCACAGATAACAGGGGACTTCAGCTCTCACGAAGAGAGCCTCCTGCTATTCCTGTGGGGCTCCTGGAGTGCCTCTGAGTGCCAGTGAGTACACCATGCTGGGTACCATGTGTTGCTGACACGGTGGCCTCTGGAGCTCCAATTGGTAGGAATCGGCTGCGGTGGGCTTTCGATCCTGGTGCCTCTGTGACTTTCCCACCTGCCCTGCTACTACAGGGTCTGCACCCACCGCAGCTCAGGAGCTGCCGTCTGTGGTTGCACCTGCCACTTGGGGTGCCGCTGCCACCATCTGTGGGGCTGTGAGTTCTACCACGATTCGCCAGCTGAACAAGACAGCATCGGCGGCTAAGGCGGCCAAGCCACTACTCTGCCCCCAGAAGGCACTGTTGCTGCTGTCTGTTGGTCTGTGCCTTGTCATGGGGCCAGGCCACCACCCAGCCTCACCACTCATTGCTTCTCTAGCAGCACACCCTCTGGATGTTCCTGGATTGGCCTGGTACCCATTCCACATCCTGCTGCTTTGTTCTGGGGATGGCTGCTTTCATTGCCCCAAATTTATTGTCACACGTGACTCTGCTGCCCTTATGTCACAGTCTTTGTTTGAAAAAGTGATCACTATAATCCCTGGCTCAGTGGTTTAGCACTGCCTTCAGCCCAGGGTCTGATCCTGGAGACCCAGGATTGAGTCCCACATCAGGCTCACTGCATGGAGCCTGCCTCTGCCTCTGCCTGTGTCTCTGCCTCTGTGTGTGTGTGTGTGTGTGTGTGTGTCTCATTAGTAAATAAATAAAATCTTTTTTTTTTAAATGATCTTTTGGTATTCTCTGTTTTTTAAGTTCATTGCTCATTTTTCTCTAAGAATGAGACCATGGGAGCCTAGGCTCAAATCAGTACACCCATTCCT
The DNA here is from genome assembly GCF_018345385.1 of Vulpes lagopus. Lineage (NCBI taxonomy): Eukaryota > Metazoa > Chordata > Mammalia > Carnivora > Canidae > Vulpes > Vulpes lagopus. Next base: position 13,257,394 of record NC_054829.1, on the reverse strand, counting down.
TGGGCCAACAAATATTTTTTGAGACCCAGCCTCACCAGCTCCATTTTGAGCTCTGGAGGTAAAGCAGTGAAGATAACAAATTTCGGCTTTTGTGGAGCTTATAGTCAGGCTGGAGGCTGACAATAAAGGCAGACCACAAACAATTTTAGAGTATGTCAGGGGATGATGAATGTCATGTATCCCAATGGGGAAGCTAGAGAGAGAGAGAGTGAATGAGAGAGATTTTAGCAGTGGTTAGAGAAGACCTCCATGAGAAGATGACATATGAGCTCCACTTTTGCTATGGACTAAATTTCTATGTCCCCCTCCCTGACAAATACATACATTGAAACTGAATCCCTAATCACCAACATGATGGTGCTGGGAGGTTGGACTTTGGGAGGTGAGCAGGTCGTAAAGATGGAGATGTCATGAGTAGAAATGATCCCTCTTAGAAAGGAGACCCCAGAGAGATGACCTCTTCACCATATGAGGACACAGCAAGAAAACAACCATCTGCAGAACCAGGAAAGGGGCTCTCATAAGACACTGAATCTTGATCTTGGACTTCCCAGTCTGTAGAACTATAAGAAATAAATTTTTGTGGTGGAAGCTACCGGTCTGTAGGATTTTTATGATAGCAGCCAAAGTTGACTGAGAGAGCCTTCTATCTATTGGCTATCAACATTTATGCTGTTTCTGTCGACCTCCAACCATCTCAGCAATCCTCCAGCAGCCAATCCTCTGGAATATTCAGGGCACAACATCTGCTAGTCAAATAGAATATTAGACAACCATAACCACCACAACCACAACTCCAGTGGCTAATATATTTTAAGCATCTCTTATGTGCCAGACACTGCTCTATCCATATGCTCTTTGCACATATGATCTAATTTGATGCTTATCTCCGTTCTATGAAGAAAGTACCACTGTTATTTCCATTTCATGATAGGAACGTGGAAACATAGAGAGTTCCTCACTCAAAATCACATGCGCGCGCACACACACACACACAGTCTGGCTCCCGAGTCCATGATTTTAAGAGTTATCCTGTATGACATGAAGGTAGACAGAAGGAGCTATGGGAATATCCAGGTGAAGGAGGTTCAGATAAAGAGAATGGTAAAAACTCTGGGAGGTAAGGCTTGGCATACTGGAGAAACAACTGGATGCTGGAGTGGCTGGAGTGGAGTGACAGATGTTTTAGGCTGAGTTGTGATCCCCCAAATCCATGTTGAAGCTCTAACCCCCAGCACCTCAGAATGTAACTGTATTTGGAGATAAAGTCTTTAAAGAGGGAGTTAAGTTCAAATGAGGTCTATAGAGAGGGCTCTGATCTAATATGACTAGTATTTTTGTAGGAAGAGGACATTTGGACACAGACATGCCCACAGAGAAACAACCATGTGAAGATACAGGGAGAAAGCATCATTTACAAGCCAAAGAGAGAGTCCTAAGAAGAAATCAACCTTGGTGACACCTTGATGCTGGACTTGGAGCCTCCACACTGTGAGAAAATAAATGTCTGTTCCTTTAGCCGCCCAGTCTATGGTATTTTGTTAAAGCAGCACAAGGAGACTGAGGCAGGAGAGGGAGAGTGGAATGGGGTGACGACAGGGAGACCCCAGTGCAGACCTACAAGTCTTGTTGGCCATGGTAAAGACCTTGGAGAGAATCTAAGCCTCATCCTGGCTGTCAGAGGTCACGGGGGTGGGAATCAGAGGGTGGAGGACCGCGATCTGGTGAGAGATGGTGGTGGCTGGGATCAGGGTTGTAGCCTCGGAGTGAGGGAGAGGTGAGCAGATTCTGGGTATATGTTCGGAAGGAGCTACTGGAGGTTTGCTGGCAGATCAAATGTAGAGAGTGAGAGAAAGGAATTACAGACACATCTGTGGATCTTTGGCCTCAGCAATATGAGACATCTAATGGAGAGGAGAAATCAAGAGCGAACTATTAGTCATCCAAACGGAGATGTTGAGGAGGCAATTGGATACAAGAGTTGGGGTTCAGGCTGGAACACATGGAGATCCTTAGTGGGTAGGTGTACATAATCAGACTGAGATTTCCTAGAGATCATCTAGGAAATACATGTAGGTAGGGATGAGAAGATATTCAGTAACTGTCCCTTCCAAACTCTGGGGATGGGAAAGCCACAGGGATGCAGCAAAAGAGGCTGAGGAGTTGCCAGTAAGAAGAAAACAAGAGAGTGAAGGGTGGAGCCTAATGAAGTGTGTCTCAGCAGGGGAGATGCTCTGCAGGGAATAGTGAGTCTATTGATGGAGGAGAGCGGATATTGACCATTGGGCTTACGACTCTCTCACTGGAGGGTAGTGATGAAAATCTGACCAGGGGATTCATGAAAGACGGGAAGGAGAAGAAGGAGAGCCAGCAAGAGCAAATAGCCTGTTTTGAGATATTTTTCTGTAAAAGGATGGAAGAAAGGGGCAGTAGCAGGATTGGAGACAGGAGGCCAGGGGAGGTTTTCGGTTTTATGTTTTGTTTTGCTTTGCTTACATTTCCATTTCATGTTTGCACACTAACAGGACCGGTCCAGCAGAAAGGGGGAGCCTAGTGAGTCAGGAAAGAGAGGGGCCACTGCAGGAGTGAGGGGGGAAGTTTCTAGGGAAGGGCTTAGCTTTAGATGAAGTGCCGAGAGTACTAGCCATAGTAACCAGAGGGAAGACAGAGCGCAAGCGTCTAGACGCTGCCACCTGGACAGGTGCATTGGTGAGAGCGTGTGACTTTCTTTTTCAATCGCTCTTATTGTTTCAGGGAAATGTTTGTTTCCCAGGTTAGGGTCCTCAGCTAAGAGTAAGGAGACAGAGGAGATGCTGGAGGTGTGAGGAAAGAGAATGTGTGATCACTCAGGTGAATGCAAGAAGGGATTGGCGGTAAGAGCCCCCCTTGGGGACAGATGAGGACTGGATCAGAAGAACAGACAGCAGGGCCATGGGCTTCTCTCCCGCCACATGCACTGGTTTGGGTGCAGGTGCCAAGCAGGTGGAGGGGTGGGCTTTTGAGAGAAAAGAGAAAGAGACAGTGGCCAGGGCAAGGCAGCAACAACGATGTACTGCTGGATTTCAGCCTGGAAAGGGTGGAGTGACAATAGGTAGGGGGTGAGGAACAGTGGAAGAGAGGTAGGCCCAATGGGTTGCGCGTGCCAGTGAGTTTGAAGCGAGGGTATAACAGCATTTAAATCATCCTCCAGCCGTTAAGGGAGTCAGGTTATTGGACCAACCTTATGATCCAGGCTTTTGTTGTTATTCACAGAATGAGTTATTTTCTCCTAGAGATGGAGCCCCCTCCTATAAACAGGATTCTGACATTCCTTCCCCACCATATATGAGGCACATCTGGGCTCTCTGCTCCATATTTTGAACTCTGTATATCCAACTTGGGATTTCTGGTTGATATGCTATTTCTGGATCTACCTTTATGTGGGCCACTTATAGAGACATCTCCCCCCCACCCCCCCCCACCCCCCGTGGCCCTAAATACTTCCTTCCAAGCAAGGTGATTCACCTGAGTTGGCTGTCTTATTTAATCAAGCTATTAAAAACCAAACTGCAGTGTGAAAAAGTACAGGCTCAATTTAGGTGCCAACTCATTGAAAAATTGGCCCTTATAGACTATAATTAGGAGAGAAAGAGCCTGCAATTGATCCAAGTGGAATAAAGGAGCAGGAGAGGGAACTGCAGGCCCAGGGCACAGGGAAGTGTCCTCTCTGGATGCTACCCCTCTCAGAGGTGCTTCTTTTCCTTCTCTCCTCATCATCTCAGCCAGCAGCAGCCCCTCCTCCTCAGGAGCTGCCTCCATCCTTGTAGCTCCTCCACCAAAGCCTGAGGCTGCAGGGGGTGGTGAGAGCAGAACCTAACATCCAGTGCTGGATGAGAGGAGTCACTCCAGTGAGCAGAGTAAGCCTGGGGCCCTGCCAAAACCACAGGATACCTCACTGGTAAGGGAGCCTCTCCTACTCTCTCTTCCTCTCCCCTTCCAGGACTTTGATCCAAAGCAAAAGAGGCCTCATTGAACGTCAGGGTCAACCTTCAGAGGCAAGAGACGCAGGAAGTGCAAAACCTGCAGGGGTAGAGGTAGGAGTTTTTTACAAGGCACTGCCCACTGCAGTCCTGTAGAGCTGGCTCCAGCCACAGTCCCTGACTCAGGAAAGAGCTTAAGAGAAATGTGCCCAGGGGTTGCCTTACTTGGAGCTTCTTTCAAGTCCCCCAAATGATTTCCACATCACTGTACTTAAGTTCACCCTCCCCCTCCCAGCCTCGGCACCAAGCAAAGGTGACTATCACCTAGCTCTTGGTGCTCCCTAACTTCTAGAGCAGTTACAGCCCGTAAGGATGGTTGTGAGATACTAAGAGCAAGCCCACTTCTCCTTTATCCCCTCTGCACATCTTTAGTTCTTAATTTAATATTCACAGAGGAAAACGAATTCAGCTGGTTTGATCACCAGACCGAAGGAAGCACACCTGTAGGCAGGCAAGTGTCAGATACAGCCTACCAACAGGTGTGTGGGGGTGTATGTGTTGGGGGGGGAGGGGTTGGTTCATGTCTCATTGTCTCTCTGATGTTTCTCCACCACTCTGTCTTAAGCCATGGAATGATGTCTGAATGGCCCAGTGGCCACTCCTCCTGTATATTGGCAGGGAAGATCCCCTTGGAGAAATGAAGCAAGTTCTCCAGGTCAGACCTCATAGTAGAAAACATAGAGGAAGAAGCATTCTGGAGCTGCAAAATAATAGTCCTCCAAATAAATTCTAAATTACACTGGGTACCATGTCTTCTCCCCACAATTCCTATACCCAGTGGTATGCTAGTAAATGTTTAACGAGTGGTTCTATGGGCAGTTGAGGGGGCGGATTTATAGTCAGTGCCAATTGTTGTGGTATAAATACTCCCACCATGGCCAATTCCAGGCTTTCCAGTGTGAGATCCCTGAATGCAAAGTTGGGAAGAGATGTGTACTGTTGGCTTCTGAGAGCCACTGTGAGCTGGCTCTCGCATACCGTCAGTGTTTTATTAACAGTGTGACAGTCATTAAAGCTGTGGTAGGACCCAGAGAAATAAATGGTATAGGGAGGTAAGCCCAGAAAAGGAGTTGGGCAATAACGTGATTCTGAACCCAATTCTAACATGGGGTGGGAGGGTTTCCTTGCACCACCAAGCAATGCTCCGGTCACCAGCATATAGGGTATCCTCTAATTTTTTTTAAAAAATATTTAATTTATTTATTCATAGAGACACAGAGAGAGAGAGACAGAGACACAGGCAGAGGGAGAAGCAGGCTCCATACAAGGAGCCCGACGTGGGACTCGATCCCGGGTCTCCAGGATCACACCCTGGGGCTAAGGCGGTGCTAAACCGCTGAGCCACCCAGGCTGCCCAGGGTATCCTATAATTGAACTCAATTCTGACACACTATCTACCCAGAGATACCATCAGATTCCACAGATTAAGGGCTCAGTCTCAAAACTGTCGCCTGTCCCAACTTCAGATGTCAATTGCAAGCCCTGGTTGTCACCTGTATGTCTGACCAAATGACTATAAACCAGAAGTTGCAACAACCCACTCCTTGGGTTTGATTAATTTGCTAGAGCAGTTGCCAGAACTCAGGAGATCCATTTACTCACTAGATTTACTGGTTAATTATAAAATGATATAACTTAGGAGCAGCCAGAAGGAAGAGCTGCATGGGGCGAGGTATGGGGAAGGGTGTAGAGCAACTAGGACTGGCGCTCAGTACACACTGTTTGAGTGTTGTTGAGTGGCTAACATCTCTATAGGGCTTTAACCCAGCACAGCCCAACTGAATGTTCTGTAATGATGGAAATGTTCCATATATGTGCTGACAATGGTAGCCACCAGTCACAGATGGCTACTGGACACTTGATGTGGCTACTGCAATGAACAAAGTGGATTATAAGTTTTATTTAATTTTAATCATTTATGTAGCCACCTGACCGGTGGCTACCATAACAGATGGCACAGCAAACAGCCTGCAAGTCAAATTACGATCTATGGACGAGCAGCTCTGGCATTAGTGTCTGCAGAGCACAATAATGCAAAATGCAATAAAACAGGGCATGCTGGTACCTGAGGAGCCTGTGAGAAATTCAGAATCTCAGGCTCTATCTCTGACCTACAGAATCAGAATCTGTATTCCATTTTCATGTGTTTGTGTACATGTCAGCACCAGAGAAGCTCTGCTCTAAAAATTGGTAGCACTTTCATAAACTTTATTTCACCTGATCCTCAGTAAAAAAAAAAAAAAATCCACATTGTGGTTATGATGCTTTCCATAGTAGACATGAACTCATTAAGCCTCTGGAAGGTTATATGATTTGCTCAAAACCACTAAAGGGAAAGGAGAGACTGACTCTCCACACCCAGCACTTCTTGGGCTATCACACATAGTAGAACAGTCCAGTCCCAGGCAATTTCATCAACATTGTTTCTTTCAGTACTGTTTTAAAGATTTTATTTATTGACTTGAGGGGGCAAGGGCAGAGGGAAAGAATCTCAAGCAGAGTCCCAGTGGAATGTGGAGCCTGCCTCGAGGCTTCATCCCAAGACACTGAGATCGTGACCTGAGCTGAAACTAAGAATTGAACACTTAGGTGCCCCTCTTCCAGTACCATCTTCAATGGAAGATGATCACAGCACTTTGCTGCCGGAAACACGAGCTGCAGCTGTGATAGTGGAGATGGATTGTGGAATGGGATAGAAGTGGTGGGGCAGGTAGGGGATTAGCCATGAAGTCCAGTCTCTTCCTCAAATACATCAAGGGAGGAGGAGTGAAGACAGGGCTAGATGTAATGTCAGGCTGCCTTTTAACCAGAAAAGGAGGTCAGTTTGCTGCCCAGGATCTATTTATATGCATAAGCTAAGCTGCAGTTCTGTTTTCCTTTTGTTATTTCATTATGTGAAAGAGTTGCAGAGATTTTTTTTTTTTTGACAATTTAGAGATTAAATATTGATTGGCTTGGTTAAAAATTTCCCCTGAGAAGTCTCAGGAATGAAGGATGAAAGTGTTCCTTCCAGAATGGCTGAAGGTGAGATAAAATGACAGAGAAGAATGAAGAGTGGTTTCAAATATGAACCTCATGCCCGGCTGGCCCTGTTGGTACAACATGCAGCTCTTGATCTTGGGGTCATGAGTTTGAACCCCACATTGGGAATAAAGATTGTAAATAAAATTTAAAAACCCCACAACCACTCCCTCAAAAAAACCCTCCAAATATAGACCCCAAATCAAAGGTCATAAAGACTGAGACTCTAAATTATAAGACTTGTTTTGCTGGCTAGCAGGTTCTCACAGAGGCATCACTCTGAAGGAAGCTCCAGGTTCATATTAAATAAATACATAAATGTATTTAATGATGATAAGTGAGTCTCCCAAGCAAAATGAAGATGTCTGCAATATGTATGTGTTGGTCAGTCACTCAGTTTTCATTGCGTGTTCCTCTTCAGAGCAGCACATTCCCTGATCAGCCTCACACTATTTCATCAACCCTAGCTTTAAAGAACGCGCACCCTTACGTAAAGAGCCTGGTCACAAATAACAATAGCTAAAGTTGGTGTATGTATTCCTGGTTTGCAAACAAGTAGTGAGAGAGCAAGTAAGAGAAAAGATAAATAAACAAAGAGGAAAAAAGGAAAACAAATCATGGGCATCACTTCCTTGTGACCCACCTACCCCATGGCCTGCTTGTTCCTCCTCTGTTTCCCTGACATGGAGAGTAGTATCTGAGCTCAGAGCCCTGTGGTCACTATGGATTCATCTTCGTATGCAATCCTGACTCATCTCTCTTGCACTTTTCACGTGTAACCAATCTTCAAGTCTGGTCAGCTCTAGCTTTTATTTATTATTTATTTATTTATTTATTTATTTATTTATTTATTTATTTTCTAAAGATTTTATTTATTTATTCATGAGGGACACACACACACTCACAGAGAGAGAGAGAGAGAGAGAGAGGCAGAGACACAGGCAGAAGGAGAAGCAGGCTCCCTGCAGGGAGCCGGATGTGGGACTCGATCCTGGGACTCCAGGATCACGCCCTGAGCTGGAGGCAGGCGCTAAACCACTGAGCCACCTGGGGGTCCCCAGCTCTAGCTTTTAAATAACTCTAGCACATCATTTCTATTTTTAAGGTCATAGTTCAGGTCTTTATTATTTTACTGGGAATTCTGCCTCCTAACTAATCCCTCCCAACTCCATCTTTAATCTCATCCCTCAACAATCCATCATTTCTGCAAAGACTGAAAGCTAAGTACCAAGGATAATTAAACAATCCTCTATATTTCCATCATCCATGGAATGGATGTCATATTGCATTAAGTCATTTATAAAATGATATAATGGTCTAGATAACATCCCCTTTATTCACTAACTCCTGTTTGCATTCCCTTTCTTGCTCCTCCAGAGGCAATTACCATCATAAGTTTGGTGTGGATGGTAGATTGGATTACTTTTTTCACAATAATTTGTTGCCTCCTCATCCTGTTGTTTTCCCTGGAGGCAGAGCACAAATCCTCCATAGTCTAACAGGACCTGGGAGAGCTGAGCAGAGCCATGGCCAACCTATCGCCTTCATGTAATGTGAATAAAAATAAATATGTGCTATTATAATCCGCTAAGATATTGAGCTTATTTGTTACCCAGCAAAAGCTAACTAATTCAAAATATTTATGTATGTGAAGGTTTATGAAATGAACACAAATGTATCTATTGTGATCGTTTTGTATATCTTTGATATACATACATATGTATTTGCAAGCAATATATGGTTCTCTTGGTATGTTTTCCAAGTTTTACATAAATGGTTACATTCTCTGTATATTTTTCTGCATCTTTTTTTTTTTTAAGAGAGGGAGGAGGAAGGAGCTGGAAAAGGAAGAGAGGTTCTCTAGCAGACTCTCTGCTGAGTGAGGAGTCTGGCAGGGGGCTCAATCCTACGACCCTGAGATCATGACTTGAGCATATGTCAAGAGTCAGATGCTTGCTTAACAGACTGAGCAATCCAGGCACCCCTATATTTTTCTACATCTTGATTTTTATATTTAAGATTTCTTTTGGATAGCTCTCCACATGGAAATATATGGATCTAGATCATTCCCTTTAGCAGCTATCAGAGAAATCTTTCCAAATCACAAATTTTGTTCTCAGTTCTCTGCCATGAAGGATAATAGCTGAAGGCAGTTACCAACAACACTCCCAGCAGTGGGGCAACAAGCCTTTCTTGAAAGGGGATCTAGGTGATCCTCACAGTGACCACCACAGTCCACCCTTTGTGCAGCTGAGTCCACTCTTCATATGTATTCTGGAAGCAACCCCTTCTAGGGTCCAGGGGAAAACTCAGAAGAGGAAGGTCTGTAAGATGAGCTTGAGTCCCTGCTCTACATCTGGTCTTAGAACCACAACTGATACTCATCATGTCTCTCCTCTACCATCTATTCTGTTCCTCCACCACCCCTCTCCTCACACCTCCAGCTAGCACCTCTGCTGATCTCGAGGGCTTACTCAGTGATGTGACCCAGATTTGCATCCCTGAGGGGTCTGTGCCCCCTGGTCACCATGCCATTCTTAGGTTGGGCTTTCTACACTCATGCACTCACTGTCAAAATGGTGCACATACCAAGAGGCGCTCAAGTGGATCACCTGGGTGCCAAACATATTCCTCCTTGCCCCTGTTGCATGGTGGCAACCCAAGCAGAATTTATACACAAAAAAGCGAGTAAAATCCAGGAAACTCATACTAAACCATTTCCCTAACTCCACCCTCAGGTAACCAGTACATTATTTTGATTTCCTTTCTATTGTTCAAACTAGGCTTATTTTAAAGTTCTGATAATTCTCTGTAGGCATCTATAAAAGTATATGTGTAATGTCTATATCTCAGAGGCTTTAGAAAAATATAAGGGACACCTTAAAGCCACCCAGGACACCACTATCCAGAGGGAAATACTGTTATCCTCTTGCTATCTTTCTTTGCAAGCTCTTTCTCTATGATCTTAATTCTTTTAAAATGAAAAACTACAAATTAATATCTGGCCTCTTTTTAAAAAATGTGACAATACATAGTGAATACTTCTCAATCCCGCTCTCTTTATACCATATTCCAAGAAGGGCAAAGGAATCAGGCTGATTGTGGTTACTTGCAGATAACATTCCTCAAAGTAATCTTTGTGATGAGAACTGATTAACTTCGAAGAACTACACAAAGTTATTTCTCTTTAGAAGGCAAAAAAGTAGCATATGCAATACAGAGCATAATACAGTAATAACTACTGTAACTAGATAATAAGTGTATTATCTCATTTAACTCAGCAGCCACATTTATGAGCTCAGTGTATGTTATTTACTGTTACTGTAGATGAAGAACTGAAGTGAAGTGTAGAGAGATTAAGTCACTTGCCAGGGGCACACAACCAGAACCCAGAACTGAAGTTCAAATCTAGATTTCCTGCCCTTAAATCCCACACTCATCACTGCTAAAAGACGTTAAGACAAATGTGCTAGGGTGACAAAAGCCCAGGGAACACAGCTACCAGGGATGGGAGAAGTCCAGCAGAGCAGGTGCATTATGGCATCCACTGTAGGCAGGGACATGCTAAAGAGCTGTTAGTGAGGTTAGGGGTCTGATTCAAGGGTCTCTCTGGAGGGCCCAAGGACTCTGACCTATAGGTCGGTGGAAGGACCATGGCAGCACCCTAGCACAGGAGCTGGAGCCCCAGGGGGCAAGTGCATCAGCAGGAAGGCAGCCACTGTCTGGGACAGATCAGAATGCTAGGTATGAGGGAGCTGGTGGAGGAGGATGGTTGGGAAGGAAGGAAGGTGGGAGCTAGGAGTCAGGCCATCAGAATTCACTTTCCTTCCCTTGTCCCACCCACCACCCACTCTAGGTTACCCTGCCTCACTGTGACAAGGGGAAGGACCCTTGTCAGAAAAGAGGGGAGACAAACCAGCTGCACAAAATAAGACTGATTATACACATTTACCGGAAGACACGCACCAGAAGGTTTCTAGAGACACCATTCAAAATAGCCCCAAATCAGAAACTATTCAGAGATCCATCCGATAGGATGCCTAAACAAATGGTGATATAATCACACAGTGGAATACTACACAGCAATGGGTGTGCACAAACCACAACCACATGCACTAATAAAACAGATGAATCTCACAAATATAATGTTCAGTGAAAACAGACCCAAAATATATATTCTGTAAGATATAGGATATCATTCATGTAGGATATCACAACAGTCAGAACTATCCTAGGCCCTTGGAAGTAAGGTCATTGTTTGGCGGTAGGGAGTGCCCAGAAGGGGTCATGACAGGGCTCCTAGGGGGCTTGTAATGTTCTTTTGAAAATTTTTGAGTGCAAGTTGCTATTTTATCTAAAACTCCAACAAGGAGTTTATTAGATTAAAAATAAGAAGTAGGAGAAAAGAAATGAACAAGAGTGGCAAGGAACAGACAGAAAAACCCAAATCATTACGATGAAAACATTAAATTGCACTCCATTGTGGTCTCTGGGTAGAAAATTGCATCTTTTCAGCCATCTGTTTCTATTCAGTTACCCCCAAAAAGTGTCATAGCCCAGTGATCATAAGTGAATCAGCAAGGGAGAAGTTTCATGTAGTCAAATAATTTACAAATGTTCCAAACTACTCTGGAAGGTTCAGAGCTATGGGCTGCAGGGCATGATTCCAAGTAGCTTTGAAGTCCTATTGCATTATTTCTATGTAATGCAAATTGACAAGGTCTCTAAATTAGGCAACTAACTAGAAAATGAGGTCTGAAAGCCAACTTTATTAGCAGCTGGGAATCTGGGCCGAGAGGCTTATCTGTTTGTGGCTGGGGCATGGGCGGGGAATACATTTTCCATGCAAGGAATCAGGATAAAAGCAACGAGAAGGAGAAGTTCACATGGAGAAGCCAAGGAATAAACCTAGGAGTTGATAATCTTTCTGGGTTTTACTTAACAAATATTTGTAGAGTGGCTTCTATTTGCCAAGATCTAAGTACTGACTCTATAAATGAAGAGTCATTTCATCCTTACAACAAACCTATGAGGTGGGACCTCATGGCCTCCTCATGGAGAGTGTGAGGTTCAACATGGAGAGGTTGAAGGACATGCATGAGGCCACATAGCTGCTAAGTGGCAGAACCAGAATCCAAACCCAGTTAATTAGATCCCTGTGCCCTTGTTTTTAACTTTGAGGCCTGTGGCTTATCCCACCAAGATGGCAGCATGGCTCTGCTTTTCATCTTTTCTCATGACTCCTCTTTCCTCCATGAGAAAAACCGGGACCTTGGTTTTTCTTGCCGACTTCCCCCCTGGAGGACTCTGGTGGTGGACCTGTCATCTGCCTATATGCTGTGATGAAAGATTGCTAAGAAGACTACCTCCCCAACTTCCGTCCCCTCCCCTAGCATATCTTCCATGTTGTACTATGGCCAACACCTGTACTTCCATCATTGATGTTTATTCTTTTGGGTGAGTGCTCTATTGCCTAGTGTTCCTTATAAAGATGCAGATAGCCCTGCAAAATGTCTGTGAATGAACCTCTGAGTGCCCAACTTTACCTAGTTTTCGGGAAGGGGTGAAAGAGAACCCTGAAGGCCCAGCAGGCTAAGAAGATACCCAAATTGGTGGCTGGGCCTCACTATTCTGTCTCAGTGAAGTGGGTCAGTGGCTAGCTAATGCCCATTTCTTCATCCATCTACTCATTCCCTGTGCTTGAGTCCTTATATAGATGCAAGATCTCCTCCTAGGTGTCACATGTGACATAGCAGCTTTACAACTCTCATTATCCCTTATGTGCTGCCTACTTAATTCACAAAACACTTTCTCATGTGATCCTCCACAGTACTTGTCATTATTCCCAATTATCTGAGAAGAAAGTTAGGTTCACAAGGTTTGTGTGAGTTCCCAGGGTCACTTGGTTTCTGAACAGCAACTCTGGGATGAGGACCCAGGTCTTTGATTCATCTCAGGCGAGTAGATGGGGAAGGAGAAGGGAAACCATTTAACAATGGGAGTTTTTTGGCTTTGCTTGTTTGTTTTGTGGCAAAATATACGTAAAATAAAACTTACCATCTGTTCATGTTTGAGTAGACAGTTCAGTAGTGTTTGTACCTTTACACTGTCGGACAACCAATCTGCAGAACTCTTTTGATCTTGCAAAATTGCAACTCCATACCCACTGAATAACTTCCCGTTCCCCTGGAAACCACCATCCCACTTCTGTTTTCTCGGAATCTGACTATTCCAAGGACCTCACAGAGATGGAATCATACAGTATTTTTTGTTCTGTGATTGGCTTCTTTCACTAAGCATCATGTCCTCAAGGTTCATTGTGCAGTCACCTGTGCCAGAATTTCCTTCTTGTTAAGGCTGAATGACATTCCATTGTATGTATGTAGCACATTTTGCTTGTCCTTTTCTCTGTCAATAGGCACTTGGATTGTTTTACCTTTTGGCTGTTGGGACTAATGCTGCTATGAAAGGACAAGTGTTTTTAAGATCAAGTATTCACATGAAGATCATCAAGACCATGATGAGATCTTAGAAAAGGCTCTGGGAAAGCCAATGTCAGTCTGAGGAGTATGTGACTGAGAGCCCCAGGGAAGTGGTTAGAGTAAAGGGGATTCCTATCTTCTGTGGTGGGGTCCTCATTTTCTAGCAGTGCAGTCCCCCCAACCCCCGGACTCTCTCCTCCTTATGGTAGGACTGGTTGGTGCCTCTGACCCCTAGTTCAGTGCTCTCTGCTGTGAGCAACCTGTCCATTTGGAGATAGGGTCCAGGACCCCACATGCGGCCCTGGACTTCTCAGAGGACCAACTCTCCAACGTGTTTTTCAGTCCCCAGGGGCTATAAAAATCCCCTCCAGCCTGACCGCCAGCCACAGTGTACAGCTGAGATCATGGCAGCTGACGTTCCCTCAATAAAGATACCCTACAGCTCAGGCTCACACTGGCAGTGCCAAGGGGCCACCGTCCAAGTGAACAACATTACCATAGGAGAGAATGTTGGATAAAACTAGCTCTTAAAATTCCAAGAGGAAGAGAAAGAAAATAATGATTTCACCTAACTCTGTATTATCTATAATGGGCAAACTTTAGGGCTCCCATTAGACACACTGTGTTTCAAACACAAGCTGTTTATGGTGTAGATGAGCCAAAGTCACACTTCCCAGTTCCGCCTCAGCCCCTAGCTTGGCAGGGAAGAACATGCCTTTTCCATCACTACAGAGTTAAGAGACAAGCTGGGATCTTTGAGGACCAGGCTGGCCACAGTGCGGACAGCGAGGGAGGAGTTTGGATGGCTTGCCCACACATGCAGAAAACTCCAATCACACATTCCCCTGAAAACCAGGGATGCCTCTGTGACCTTATGAATGCCTTCTACTCACTCCCTTGGACACGCGAGTGTGGGCTAGTTTGGGTATGAGCTCATAAAAGGCAGGGCTCACACCCATTTGTCTTATTTCATCTTGGGCAGATTTTTTTCCATCTTGTCTCACAACCAGACCCGTCTTGGTAGCATCTCAACATGTCAAGTGGCCTCTGAAAGGACATTTCGGGTCAGAAGTCCCAACCAATCAGTTAGCAGACATCTTAACCGAAGCCTGGTCTTTGATGGACAAAGGCTACAGAATTTTGGCTCATACTCTATATTTCTTTTCCCTCTGGCTCTTCAAATGCTTTAGAAGTGTGGATCATCAAGACCTCTGCAGGTGAAGAAAAGCACATGACAAGGACAAGGAACCAGGGAGTGGGGATTGCCTAGTTACGGAGCAGGTGTAAGGGTGCAAGGCTCCATCCTGCATCAGGGCTTTGGCTTTGGACCCTCTGCTTGGCTCTTTGTCTCTCTTACTCTTCTTTATGTGGTGGAAATACAGTTCTTTGGAACCAGCAGATGAAATAATGGGCTGGAGAAACACTGCTCCAGGTGGCACCTGTGCTATAAGAAGGCAACCGTGAACCCCTCCCTGTGAAATCATTGGGGTTGTTTTATGGCCCTGGTGTCTGTAGCACTGATTAGCCCTCTCCTTGAACACCTGGATAGGTCCAGAGGGTGTGTTGCCACCATCTCTTTTGAAGCAAAACAAAGAGTACCATTCAGGTCAAAAAGAGAGATGGAGCTTTCTGCAGAAGGTGCGATTTAAATAAAAAGTGGAAATAGACACTTGGAGAAAGGGCACTTTATTTTTAGAAAAGAAAAGGAATTAGGAGATTAATGGTTGCCATGGCAACAGCAGAGCACCCACGGAAAATATTCTATAGGCTCGGCTTTAAATACGAAGCAGAGAACAAAACGGCTTCCCTGGGGACTTCCTGAGAAAATATAGATGACAATAAAAAGGCCGCCCAGAAACAATCTCTCCCGTTAGTTCAAGTGCCATTTCCCTGCCACCTTATAAGCTCTGTACTCTGCAGCCCTGTGTTGACTTAAAAACCCATTTTAATGTTTGGCACAAAATTCATGGTCAATGAACATCTTCAGCTCCTTTCTGTTCTGTGTTCCTAATTGTGCTTTCAGAATTGAATGTGAGCAGTATATCCAGGAGCCGGGCTTGGTAACCAGTGATTCTCAATCTAAATGGGGAGATGATGTGGGCAGCATCTGTGAGCCTCTGAATTAACCCAGAAGGACAACACGAATTGGTTGCTAACATTTTTATGAAAGGACAGCAGTCCTTTCTCGAAGATTTAGAAAAGCTGACCCTCCTGAATCTTCCTTTTTCACATAGTGAAAACCAGCCACAGCTCATTCATGCCTTGATCACATTCCCTTCTGCCTATTACCCTTGATATCACTGCCTGGTCTCTGTGTGCATTTGGTCTGGAACCCCCACGTAGTTACAGCCAAAGTGCCCCCCCACCTTCAACGTTTCTCAAACTTTAGTACACATCTGAATTACCTGGAGGGCTTGTGAAAACTTAGTTTGCTGGATCCCACCCCCAGAGTTTCTGTGGTTTTGGGGTGAAGCTTGAGAATCTGTGTTTCTAACAAGTCCCCAGAGGATGCCCTTGCGCCTAGCAAGGGACACACTTTGAGAACCACTGCCCTAGATTAATGGTTCTTATACTTTTGTTAGCAAAGTATCCTTTATGGGGAAATGATTTTCCTCAAATAAATTTATATTAAGTTTAATAAGGGGGGAAATCTTTTCTTCCTTGCCATTCATCAGAAGGAGACAGTCATGGTGAGAGGACAGGGAAGAAACACCATGCTCACGCTACAAAAGATGATGGTGGGACTGCTTTGTGGAGACAAAGTAAGAAATGAGAAAGGAAGAAGGACAAAAGGGAGACAGAGAAGACAAGGAGTTTTTAAAAATGTGAAGTCAGTGAGAGGAAGGGTCCTTGCCAGTGACACCTCCATCCTGGGACCTCCAAGCCTCAGCAAAGCTAATTAAACCCACAAAATGCATGTGTCAGTGGATTGTATGTGTGTCTATGTGTGTAAATGGCAACAAAGGGCAGACTGAAGTGGAGTCCAAGAGGAGACAGCATCGGAGCCAGAGGGTAAGGTCATCCCAGGAACCAAATCCCCCGAGGTCTGCAGATGCCTCAGGAAGTCTTTGGACTTCCTCAAACTATGGAATTGAAAGACTTGGCGGAGGATTCCTCAGATCTCAGAGCCCCCAGTTGACCTCTGGATTCCATAAGAAAGATTTCATCTGTGCTATGGTCTGAATGTTTGCATCTCCCACCTTACCCCCAATCTCTATGCTGAAATCCTAACCTCCTAGGTGATGGTATTAGGAGGTGAGGCCTTTGGGAGGTGATGAAGTTCTGAGGGCAGAGCCCCCACGGATAGGATTTGTGCCACTATATAAGCAAGCCCAGAGAGATCCCTTGCCCCTTTGGTCAAGTGAGATTACAGAGAAATGATGTCTGTCTAGGAAATGGATCTCCCAGACACCACAATCTGCCAGCACCATGATCTTGGACTTCCCAGCCTCCAGAACTATGAGCAATAAATGTTTGTTGCTCATAAACAACCCAATCCATGGCATTGTTATTATAGTCATCTGAATTTATGAAGACATTCTGAGTAAAAATGTATAATTCGTTTTGCCCCATTTTTAATCATCAAAAAGGTGTCTGGCAAAGAATCCGAGCTTCTGCTCAACACTAGTTAACACCTGGGCTGACTTAATTTCAAACAAAAGCAGCAACTCTTGAACTTTTAGGTAGGTTGTGCAGGTTTATAGAGGGAATATTTGTGTTGGTCTTTCCTTAAAATTCCAATATCAGCTCTTCGGAAATCCAATCTTTTCTTTTCTTTTTTTTTTTTTTTAAGATTTTATCTATTTATTCATGAGACACAGAGAGAGAGAGGCAGAGACACAGGCAGAAGGAGAAGCAGGCTCCCTGCGGGGAACCCGATGCAGGACTCGATCCCAGGACCCTGGGATCATGACCTGAGCCAAAGGCAGAAGCTCAACCCCTGACCCACCCAGGTGTCCCAAATCCATTATTTTCTTTGCAGACCTTTAGAGGCCTGGGGAGGCCTAGGGATGCCTCCTGGGCCATTGTGGGGTCTAACGCAGAGGGGGATCCTGTGATGATGGGCCCTTGGAGCACCACAGTGAAGGCCTGGTACCAGGACAAATGACTATTTTACCTGATATCTCCAACATGTTTTGGTCTTATTGAGTATATACAATTACGTATATGAAAGCGTTACATAATAACATGTTAGTCGCATACCCCTCCTTTACTGACCATCTACTATGTGTCAATGCTTTATGTGCACTTTCTCATTTAATATTTACAGCAACCCAGAGAGGTAAGCATTTTACTTCTATTTTACAGACAGAAAACTATGCTGAGAGGTTTAGTAAATGTCCAAAGGTCATTCAGCTGGTAAGTGGTGGGGGTGGGATTTGAACCCAGATCTGTCCAACTCCAAATTCTCTATTGTTTTCTTATTATAACCACCCCACTGCTCTCTGCTTCTCTAACGAAAGGGATTGCCTTTCTTATTTCTACAGCTTTTGCATGTGACAAGCGTTATTCTGGTTGACTTACATTTGTTCAATGTTTAAAACCTATCCCCCAGCTCCAAGAAAAGCAGAAAATAAGAATTTGTACTACAACCCTATGAACAATAATGCTGCATTCCTGAGCCTAAACCTGAAGAGGCCTTCTCCGTAATGACAGTATCTGAAAATGGCCGAATGTTCTGTGATTTTTGTTTTTTTCCCAGGGAGCAGTTCCAGCAGAACATAGATTTGCTTTGCAACTAAGAAAGTTCCACTTGGCTCACCATGAATTTAGTCTCTCAATTTTCCTCAGTTGTGGACATGCAGGAATGAAATTCAAATGAGATGCTATGATAATGGCCCTTCTTTCCTTAGCCTCTCTCACAGCTGGGCTTCATTTATGTGCCCATAAACCAGTGCCTCTTTGCAGCATGGGATTGACTATGAACTGGGAAACTGAGCTAGACCCAAAATAGCAGCCAAACCCTGCGGGCTCTGCTGCCCTCATCTCTGGCTGCCATTTTGTTCAAAGGAGGAGAATGAGTCCATGTAGAAGGGCAGTTGTTCGTCTTTCCTTATGTGTAAAAACACTGTATGACAGAACTGAGGGCAACACTGTCATCTTGCCATGGGGTTTCTGTGGGGAGAGCTCTCTGGCATTGGGCATCCTGTTAACCAGAACTCCCAGCGAATCAGCATCCCTGCTTCCCTAGGATAAAGTAGGTAGGTAGAGATGCTTGGAATGCTGAGCCTGAGGACAAGTTTGCAGTGTTCTAACAGTCACTCACCTGCATCCCTCCCACCCCACTCTCTTCAAGGTCATCCTCCACAGCAGCCCATGTGATCTCTCTAGCATATGAAACTGAGCAACTCACATCCCGCCTTTAATTGTTCTCCAATAAGGTCTTTTAGGACCACAGCTCTGCTGACATTTCTAGACATGTGTTAACATGTCTTCGTGCTTCCCACGCTTTGGACAGCCTAAACTGGATTATGTCACCTTCCCTGCTCAGACTCCCTCCACAACCACCACCATCACCACCTTGGGGGCCCCTTGCATGCAAAATGAAACCCCAGGTCCTTACTAACATAGGTCTGGGGGAGACTTGTATTGGCCATTTGGATTTTTTTTGGGGGGGGGAGAGTGTTCAATTCTTCTGTCCACTTTGTCTATTTATTTTATTCTCTTTAATTTTTTTAAAGATTTTATTTATTTATTCATGAGAGACACGGAGAGAAGCAGAGACACAGGCAGAGGGAGAAGCAGGCTCCATGCAAGGAGCCCAACGTGGGACTCAATCCGAGGACTCCAGGATCACGACCTGGGCCAAAGGTAGGTGCCAAACCACTGAGCCACCCAGGGATCCCCTTGTTAAAATTTTTTATTTAAATTCAACTTAGTTAACATATAGTGATTAGTTTCAGGGGTAGAATTTAGTGATTCATCAGTTGCATATAATGCCCAGTGCTCAACACATCACGTGCCCTCCTTAATGTCCATCACCCAGTGACCCCCATCCTTCCTCCCCCTCCCCTCCTGCAACCTTCAGTGTGTTTCCTAGAGTTAAGAGACTCTTATGGTTTGCCTCTCTCTCTATTTTTACATTATTTTTCCCTCTCTTCCCTTGTGTTCATCTGCTTTGTTTCTTAAATTCCACATATGGGTGAAATCATATGGTATTTGTCTTTCTCTGACTTATTTCACTTAGCATAAAACCCTCTAGGTTCATCCCGGTCATTGCAAACGGGCATTTTGTCTATTTCTTACTGATTTTCTGGAGTTCTTAATACATTCTGGATACAAGTTCCTTTTTGGATATATGTTATGTACTTTCTAGCCAATGGCTCACCTTTTCACTCTTCCAATGTTCTGTTTCTGCCTAAGTTTTAAATTTTAATTAAATTTAATTAATCATTTTTAAAGGTAGTGTTTTTTGTATTTTGTTTAAGGAATCTTTGCTTATCCCAAGATCATGAAGATATTTTCCTATCTTATTTCTACATACTTGATGGATTTTACTTTCACATTTAGTTCTATGATCTATCATAAATTAATTTTTGTGTATAGTGGAAAGTAGAGATTGAAATTCATTTTTTCCCCATATGGACATCCCAATGTTGCAGCATCAACTACTGAAAAGACCAACACTTCTCTACTGAATTGCCATAGAGCTTTTGCTGTAAATCAGGTGTCCATATATGCCACACCTCTGTGCTTTTGCTACATGCTCTTTTCCCTTTGCCTGATGGGCCTTCCTCTTCCTTGTTTATTATTCAAGTCTTTCTCACCTTTCAAGACTCCTCCTAAATATTGTCATGCCTGCAAAACCTGTGCCTAATACTGTACTAAATGTAGACAATCAGTAAATGTTTGTCCAGTGAGTAGAGAACTTCTGAATAGCTACAAATAAAAAGGCTAGATTCCCTTTGGTGAATTAAAAGCAATCTGTAAAAAAAAAAAAAAAAAAAAAAAGCAATCTGTTCTGGGAGCCTCATTCTTTGAAAAATCAGTATTTTGTGACCAATATGCGATATAACCCAGTGTTTAGGGGTATAAGGTTAACTTGCAAACCAGTCACTTAGATGATGGAAGGAAGGAAAGAAGCAAAAAATAGTGTGTTTAAACCAGAGTATTCCTGAGGATATAAAATAGAAAGTATCTAACCAATTATATATGAATTAGGGTTTTTTTCCTTGTTGTCTGCCAAGTCCTACTTCAATTTGTCATCCCCACCCCCCAGTTGTATTGAGATATAATTGACATATAACATGGTAGTAGTTTAAGGAGTACAGTATAAAGATTTTGTATATGTATATACTGGGAAATGACTACCACACTAAGTCTAGTTAACATCTATCACCTAACATAGTTACAATTTTTTTTTCTTGTGATGAGAATTTTAAAAATCTATTTAGCAGCTTCCAATATCTAATACGGTATTGTTAAGTACAGTCACCATGCTGTATATTATATCGTCAGAACATTTTAATCTTGTAACTGAAAGTTTGTACCTTTTAACCATCTTCACCCATTTCTCCCAGCCCCAGATCCCTACTCTGGCAACCACTAACCCATCCTGTTTCCGTGAGCTCATTTTTTTTTTTTTTTTTTTTTTTAGATTCCACATATAAGTAAGGTCATATAGTATTTGTCTTTTTCTGTCTGATTTCATTTAGCACAATGCCCTTAAAGTCCATTTATGTTGTTGCAAGTGGTGGGATTTCCTTTTATTATGACCAAACTATTCCTCTTATATATATAGCACATCTTCTTTATCCATTTATCCACTGATGGACTTAGGTTGTGTTCATGTCTTGGCTAGCATAAATAATGCTGCAGTAAGAACAGTGGGGGGCAAATATCTCTTTAAGGTCATGATCTCATTTCCTTTAGTCAAATGCCATGCCATAGTTCTTAAATCCCTTTCATCAGAGTCATAATTTCTAGGAGTAGTCATATGGTGAACTTGGTACAAGCATGGAATTTAGAATCAGATCTGGGTTCTAATCCATCATAGATACCTGTAATGTGATCTTAATTTCTCTCTCTCTCTCAGTTTCATCACCTGTAAAATGGATTGTTATAATGTTTGCATGAGACAGGTATACAAAACAAAAAATAAATTAAAAAAAAAAAAAGCCCAGAACACAGTGCCTGACATAGCACTCCACACATGGTGAAAATATTTGGGAGCTTCTTCTCCAGTGTACTGAAGCCCCAATAAGGACTTATCCAGGAATCTCACAAAACTACAAAAAGATCTCTATGGTGGAGCCATTGCAATGGAAGGAAGGCAAGAGCTGACATTCATCTCTATTTTTAGTGCGATGACAATATCATTATGTGCTGGGAGTGCTTTTGCTTTGTGGCAGAGGCTATATAACCCAATGCCCATTCTTTCCCTTCTCCCTTTTAGAATAGAGCTTGTTGTCACTCCCATATAATTTTTGTCAGAGCACGTGGCCATCTTGCCCAAGAACGCATTTGCCAGCCTCCCCTGCAGCTGGATCTGAGTTGGTCATTGGGGTCCCTCCAATGGTGAGAACTACCTTTTTTCCCCTGTGTGCTGAAATGCTGATAGAGTTTTCAAGCTTTGATTCTGTGGATAAGGAAAACAGTCTGTGTCCCAAGGGGGATGGCTAAGCAATGAGATGGAAGACACGTGGGTCTCTCAATGACCTATGGAGCAGCACTGCCTATTCATTCTAGATTGTTCTTATGAGAGAAATGAAGAAATTGTTAACTTGTGAGTTGTGTTGTGGGGGTCTTTTTCATAGGAATTTAGTATCAACTTGAATTACTGAAAATATTGTATTTTTTTTTTTGGACTGTATGTGGGTCCTCCTCCATCCCTGCCAGAACATTCTCCCTCTACCCTTCTACCTAATTAGCCTTTTTCTTCTTTCAGATCTCAAAGACTTCTTTTTTCCTTCCTTCCTTCCTTTCTACTTCTTTCTTTTTTTTTCCTTTCTCCCTTCTTCCCACTCTCTTTTTCTCTCTCAATCCCTCATTCCTTTCTTCTTTCTTTTTTTTTGAAAAACTATGTCCTCCAAATTCTAGCCACCCAATCTGAATGAGCTAGGAATGGAAAAGAATTCTGGAGACCTAGAATTTTCCAGTTCACTGGAAGTTCGACTCTGAACCTTTCAGGGGAAGGCTGTGTCAGATTGCACTGCTACATACTGCATGGGAATGAGGCATCTGTGAGATGAAGCTTATACTTGGCCTTCGATACCAAACTCCTTAGCAGGGCAAACCCATCCCTTCCCAAGACCCTACTTTCACAGAATGAGACTCTTCAAGGGGTTGAGAGCCTCCATTTTATGGACAAGAATTCTGAGGACAACCTCAGAGGACAACCACCCAAGTAGCAGTCCTGTTTCCCTGAATCTGCTCTTGAAACAGAAGCTTTTGCCAAATGCAAGCTCTTTTGGTGGAGCTTGAAATGCAGTTGCACAAGTGTGACCACCTTGAGCCACTCTTCCCTTCATTTCTGGGGAAATGCAGCCATCAGAGAGAGACATTGTAATCCCTTTGCCTCCCACCAATCTGACACAGAGACGCAGAGCTTTGCCATAGGAGGGTAACAGAGCTACAAGCTACCCACTCCCGATGGCAGCCTGCAGGACATGATGTCCTTGCAGGAAGGAACAAGCAGGTGCTAGGCATTGCTTTGGGGCTATTGCATTATGTGTCCTTGTGATCATCCTCCTGGGAATTCTAGAGGTTCCAGCCTTGCAGAGAGTGAATTGGGACAGGACAGAGATCTGGCCTCCTGTCAAACCCCCAGGTTGAGACAGAAGGGCCTTGCCTTGCTTCCTCATAAACCAGGTCCTCTCCGGCTTTCTCTGCCGGCTGAACTGGCAGCAGGTCTGGTGACATAAAAAGGTTGACTTGGCTGCACCTGTCCTTGTCCAGCAGTCAGGAGGTATATGTTCTAGCCCAACTTTCCAGCCCTATAGCTGAGAGACCTAGGGCAAATTATTGCAACTCTGCCTGCCTCAGTTTCCTCATCTGTAAAATAAAGGTAAAATATTGGCCCACCTTTAACCAGTGAGAGAGTACAGGAGCACCTGGGTGGCTCAGTTGGTTAAGGATCTGCCTTCAGTTCAGGTCATGACCTCATGGTCCTGAGATTGAGCTCCACATCAGAATCCCTGCTCATTAAGGAGTCTGCTTCTCCCTCTCCCTTTGCTGCTCCCCGTGCTTGTGCTCTCTCTAAAAAGTAAAACCTTTTTTGAAAATTACATTTGTCTTATTCTGTGATTGTATTTCTTTTTTCACTTCTGCTGATCCCAAGAGGGTACCAAGAGCAACTTTATGAGTATATGACCTGTGTAGTGGCCCAAGCTCTCAGAAAGGGCCCCATGCTTGGTTTATTGCCTTGCTTGCGGGTGCTGTCTTCAAATACCTCATCATTTCTTGAAGAAGGGCATGTATTTTCATTTTGCACTGGGTCCTGCAAATCATGAAACCAGTCCTGGTGGTGGATATATCGATGAGCAATCAGCCCCCTTCCTCCCAGAGCCTTCCACTGAGGGACCCAGCCCATAGTTCACTCCTTGTGAGGATAGGCAACTGGGATTTCAGTCCTGTGTCTTGCCTACAAGCCATACCCATAATGTGTCATCTTCATCTTCAGTTTCTGGGTAGACACTTAAACACACAGCCACACATTCATGGTGAAAAATCCTCCTAATTTTCCCCACATACTTATAGTGATCTCACTTAGATCTCATTCCACAGCAATTCCTTGGGAACTCTGATTTGCAAAGCCTTTCTTACACACTCAGGGTAGTCTTCATAGATACAACTCTTTCTGCACCCATATTGCACCACTGCAATGATGCTTTATTGTATTATGGGATGAATATAATAAGCACAAATACCATGAACTACTTTGGGATGATTCCTGCAGGCTCTTAGTGAACACACACCTGAGCAGGTAGTGCCAGGTCGGTTAAGAGGGCTTTCACTTTCCCATGACTGATCCAACCATGTCATTGGACATTTTGGTGGTTTCCTACTGTATTTTTCTGTTATAAAGAATGCCTCACTGTATGTGCTTGTTCTTAAATCTTTGATTTAGTATTTGGTACAAAATGAATGATTTAGGATAAATTTGTAGAAGTAGAGATTCAGGATCCAACAGTCTACGTGCTTTTAAAGCTTGTGATAAGATTTGCCAAACCGTCCTGCAAATAGTGGCCACAGCTCAGAGGATGAGTCTTTTCTACTCTCTCTCAACTCTGCATAGCACGGGGGAATTGGATCATATACATATTTACTTTGAAATTCAATTCTATGTGTGCAGCAAATCTTCCACAAACACACAAACAAACCATTTTCAGGACAAGCCGAGAGTTCAGCTGCTGTTCTAACCTTGCTGGAATGGCAGTATTATTGAAAAGGAGATTTCCCGAGAGGTGCTACAGCAATCAATCCATGCACCTGCCACAGAGGTGTACCTGTTCCTGTCCACAAAAGTCCTTCACGTCTAGGGGCTCTCCCCACTACCACCAGGTCGCAGTCAGCTGCCTGCCTAGCCTCCCAAACCAGCTATCTCCTCTTTGGGTTCTGCTGGCTCTAGCAGAAAGCAGACTGCAGGGTCCCCTGTTTAGGAACCCACTGGTATATGTATCTTCATCAATTATCCTTCATTTCCTCTTCCTACAGTCGAACACTTGCTTGGTCTTCAAGAAAAGCTCCCCTTCATCCAAGATTTGGTGGAGTTCTTGTCTTAATCAGCCCAGGTGGCTGTAACAAAAACACCACAGACTGGGTATTATGAACAACAGGGATCTACTTCTCACAGTTTTGGAGGTGTAAGTCTGGGATCAGATGCCAGCATGGCCAGGTTCTGGTGAGGATCCTCCTGCAGGCTGCAGACTGCTGACTTCTCATTGTATTTTCATATGGTGAGAGAAGAAGGAAGCAAGCCCTCTCCCCAGGCTTAAAAGGGCATAGATCCCCTAGTGAGGGCTCCACCCTCATGACCTCATCTAATCCCATTTACTTCCCAAAGACCCCTCCTCCTATTAGAGCCCTGCATAGGGTTTCAACACAAGAACTGTCAGGGCACACCAAGATTCACAGTGGTTCTCTCATAGTGGTCAACTGACCACCTAGCCAGAGCCTCAGGCTTTTGGAAACCAAAGTCAGGAGGAGGCTCCTGAGTCGTTCTCACTGAGAAGACCTGGCTGCTTGAATGAGGAGAAGGACAGTGAAAGAAAATAGCAGGATAAACAAAGTTTTTTTAAAAAAATATTTTATTTATTTATTCATGAGAACACAAGCAAATCCCTTAGTACTTAGAAGCCTAAGCAAATGCCTCAGATGAGCCTGACACAGGACTCAATCCCATGATCCTAAGATCATGACCTGAGTCAAAATCAAGAGTCGGAGGTTTTACCGACTAAGCCACCCAGGCGCCCCTCAAGCAATCTTTCATTCAGATAATAATTTCCAAATTATTTTAGCTACAGGCTTAACTGTTTTGAGTTTATGATAAAATTAACATGACTTGAATTCTTGCTGGTTTCCCACATTGTATAGAGATACAGAATAGAACTCAAAAAATTTTTGAACATCATTGTATTTATTATGAAAATTGAAATGTGTACCAAAACGTAACAAACCTCTGAATTTTCTACGGCTTCCTGTTTTTAATTGGATTAAAATACACATAAAATGAAATTGACCATCTTAGCCATTTTTAAGTGTATAGTTTGGTGGCATTAGGTACATTCCTACTGATGTGCCACCATTACCACCATCAATCCCCAAAACTCTCTCATTTTGTGAAACTGAAACTGTACCTATTAAGCACTAACACCGCAGACTCCCTGCCCCCCAGCCCCTGGCAACCCTTACTCTACTTTTTGTCTTTATGATCTTAACTACTCTAGGTACTTCAGACGAATGGAATCCTTATCTGTCCTATTTTTTTTAAGATTTTTTTTTTTAATTCATGAAAGACACACAGAGAAAGGCAGAGATATAGGCAGATGGAGAAACAGGCTCCCTGTGGGGAGCCTGATGTGGGACTCAATCCCACAACCTGAACCAAAGGCTGACACTCAGCCACTGAGCCATCCAGGCATCCCTTGTCCTATCGTGATCAGCTTATTTCATTTAGCATATTGTTCTTGACGTTAATCCATGTTGTAGTATATCCCCTCCCTTTTAAGGCTCAATAACATTCCATTGTGTGTATATACCATATTTTACTTATTCATTTATCCATAGATGGACACTTGGGTTGCTTCTACTACATTTTGGCTGCTGTGAATAATGCTGCTAGGACCATGGATGTAGGAGTATCTCTTTGAGACTCTGCTTTCAATTCTTTTGGGTATATATACCCAGAAATGGAATTGCTGGGTCATATGGTAACTCTACCCATAATTTTTTTGAGGAAGTTCCATACTGTTTTCCACAGCAGCTATACCATTTTACATTCCCACCAACAGTGTACAAGAAGAACTTAATTTGGTCCAACAGAATTGTACTGCTCACCTACTATGTGCAGGGATCTGGGCTAGACCTGGTGGGGGCCAAGGAAATGGAGAGTATACTGCTTTTATCCTAAAGAGTATGCACATTTATCTTACTAATCAGATTGAGAAAAGTTAATTTAAATACTGCATGTTAAATGATTAAGTTTTTAGATGAAATATGCAATTAAAATACTTTTTGGAGAAAATAAACAGAGTAAGACCATCTGGTTGTCTGCTTCTCCCAATCAGGGAGGCAATAACCCAGCACTCTAGAATGCCTTCTGAGAGAGAAACCTAGAATATTTTGCTATTTCTTCTCCCATCTTCAGCAGTCAGCTGAGACAGGTGATATTTCAGGACAGGAGATGCAGACAAGTGCTATGTTTACCCCCTCGAGACATTGTAAGTGCTAATTTGGACCAGGTCAGACCACCTGGGGTGCATACTTCTATCTCATTAATTTTGCCCTTGCACAAATGTCTTCCTAGCTTAGAAAGAACATTAGGAATGTTTTTGGAGGTGGACAGACTGGGGTTCCCATTCAAGCTGCTTTGCCTAATGGCTGTATAATCTTGGGTAAAGAACACATACCTTCTTATAAAAGCATCCCTGAGTCCTGTCTCTGCTGGAAATGAATCATCCCCTCTGTACCCAATAATACAAACTTATATTACTGTAACATTTGCATCTCACCATGCCTGTTTATTTGATCACTGGTTTGTCTTCTCCTAGCACCTTGGCTTTGGGGAGCATGGCTGCACTGTACCTGTATCCCCAAGACACTGCACAGAGCCTGGTACATGGTAGAGGTGTTAGGAAGCACACCTAGAGCTGATGCTCTGCAGAAACTGTTACACCTGTTAGGTAACACTGTTAGTGACCCACCTAACTCAAACTGTGACATGGCCTCTGATAGTATCATTCAGTATTATAGA
Source organism: Vulpes lagopus (assembly GCF_018345385.1). Lineage (NCBI taxonomy): Eukaryota > Metazoa > Chordata > Mammalia > Carnivora > Canidae > Vulpes > Vulpes lagopus. Next base: position 13,229,459 of record NC_054829.1, on the reverse strand, counting down.
GATCAAAGTATTGAGAACTAATGAAGAAGAACAAGATTCTAACCTCAACCCCATTATTCTGAGAGCTGCTTTGTATCTATCTTTATTTAGATCACTATGATGTGATTCTCAATTCTGGTTCCTACACAGTCCCTCCAAAAAGGCCGTCCTGGAGGGGAGTCAACCTGGCTACCAGAGGACTATAGAAATTCGAAGTTCACTTTTTTTGCCTTCTCCTATATGTTATCAGTGGAAGAATGCTAGAAGTCTGGAGACAGGGGCTCTTAGCAGTTTGATTTGTGTGAGGCTGAGTATGTCCTATTTTTAAGGTGCATAGGCTCTAGACTCATTCTCTAAAGAATAGATGCTATCCTTCACATCTCCATCCACATTTATTCCATCTAGCCCTCAAATTACTTTTAAGTGTTCTGGATCAGAACCCAACCTCTCCATATTGGACTGAAAGGTAGTACCTCAAAAAGACATGTCCATGTCCTAATCCCAAGAACCTGGGTAACTATATTTGAAAAATGGGTCTTCGCAGATGAAATTCAGTTATGGATCATGGGATCACCCTAAATTACCTGGATGGACTCTAAATCCAATGACAAGTGTCCTTGGAAGAGAAGGAGAGAAGACACACAGAGGAGAAAGTGACATAAAGATGGAGGCAGAGAATGGCAGTAGCCACTCTAGAAGCTGGATGAGGCAAGGAATGAATTCTCCCCTCGAGCTTTTGGAAGGATTACAGCCTTGCCAACTCCTTAATTTTTTATTTATGGCCTCTAGAACCCTGAGGGAACGCATTTCTATTGTTTCAAGCCACTAAGTTTGCGGTAATTTGTTATGGCAGCCCTAGCAAATAAATACACTTTGCACATTTCAGTTTCCTTAGCTGTAAGATGAAATAATCCTTCCCACCAGATTTAGTACATGGATTTAATGGGAAACTGCCCATATTAGTGCCCCACATAACAGGCTCTCAAGAAATGGTAGCCACTAGATTCATATGCTCTTGGCATTTATGGAAGCTCATCTGAAGACCATACTTGGGGATTTCACTACAGTGCCCCCACAAGACTCTGGATTGCCCTCTCAAAGTTAACCTGGCAGGGAAACTTGATGAAGAAGGGCAAAGAAGTGAAAGGTCACCCCAAAGAGACAAAGCTTTCTCAAGTAAACAGGATTATCATTAAAGAATGCTATGAGGACCTAAAGAAAGAAGAGCAAAGGGGCAAAGGTTGGCCATTCATGTTCAGCCTGTGTTTAAGAGAGAAGGATCTCAGCCAAAAGGTTTCTATGATTTCCAATCTCTAGGCAAACCTATCCATGTGGTAACAGACTGTCTTGATGACATTAAATATTTAAATATTAAATATTTCATCTCCCTCTGCCTATGTCTCTGCCTCTCTCTCTCTCTGTGTGACTATCATAAATAAATAAAAACTAAAAAAAAAAATTTAAAAAAAAAAAAAAAAAAGGGATCCCTGGGTGGCGCAGCGGTTTGGCGTTTGTCTTTGGCCCAGGGCGCGATCCTGGAGACTCGGGATCGAATCCCACATCAGGCTCCCGGTGCATGGAGCCTGCTTCTCCCTCTGCCTATGTCTCTGCCTCTCTCTCTCTCTGTGTGACTATCATAAATAAATAAAAATTAAAAAAAAATTTTTTTAAATATTTCAAAGCAACCTTTGGATTTCCCTGTAGATCTGCTGACCCCTGATAGAGGTTTCTCATGACAGATCCAAAGTGTGGCTTTGGATGAAGATTTGGCTTGCCAAGTATCTTAACTGGAGAGAAGGCACAGATGGTGCCAGCAAAGGCCTGCTTAGTCTTTGTGACAATTATTTTACTTACTGTTGGTTCTTGTCTCCATTTCACATGCATTTCAGTTAGGCTGAGTTAGTCTTCCAGGATTTGATCATGCCTGGCATCAGTGAGGCCCTGGGACCTATAAAACAAAAGGTCTGGCATGGATCACACCACTCTGACATTTCTGGTCCATCCCTTCCTCTGATTACCACAGAACCACTTTTCACACTCCCTGCAAAACTCATCAAGAGCATTCAATTGTGCCTTTCACTGTTTTCAACACCTATGGTGACCCTGTTTTCTAAGACAGAGACTGGACATGCATGGGTGGGTATATGTATGGAGAACAATGGGATAGAATACTTAATAATGAGAGTAATCTTGAAAATGCAAAACAGGTAGCCATTATGCGTATATATGGTGCTAATGAGAGAAACAGAATTAAATTCCAGTGTACATTTTGCTTCTACTAAAGAATTGATATATTTGCTTCTTCAGTAAAAATAATGCTTTCTTCTCCATGGCTATCAAGAAATTCAATGTTAAAGCTGTTAATCATCATAACTTCATGAATTGTTTTATTTTCTTTGCTCTTAATTTTCTAGTTCTCCTCCTAAAATCATACCACAATTTTAGCTCCTGAAATGGTTGGCTGGCTATCTATTCATGGCAGAGACTGGTTGGTTCTGCCCACATCCCTTCTCCTGTTCTTCCTTATTAACAGAAGCTCTCTTTTAGTGAGGTGTGGCCATATGACTAAGTTTTGGCCCGTGAGCATTAAGTGTAAGTTTTGTGTGAGATTTCCAGGAAGGCTGCTTAAAGGATGCTGAGCCATTAGAGAGGGAGTTTTTTGTCTTTCCTACCTGTTGACTTAGTAGTATCCCTGGCACACCTGTAGCTATCTTGGACCATGAGGTATCCCAAAGGATAGAAGCCAGCACTAGGATGATAGAACAAAAAAGATGGGTACTGACACCTGGAAAGTCATTCTATCAGCTCTGGCCACCTAGCTAGAGGTTTGTCTTAGATGAATCACAAATAAACTTATTTTTTTGAAGTCACTCTTATTTTGGGTTTTCCAATGAAACTGCTACGCTGTTTTTTTTATCGCACTTCCCAGAACTCTTTCAAAAATTAATTTCAGATTCACTCCATTTGAAGAGAGACCGCTCCAAAAATATTCTCCAAATTTAATGAAAACCTAGTTCAATATTTTTGTGCAAGTGGTAATCAGACAAACATTTAATTTTATCTATATAGATGTGCCCTCTGCTGCAGGCTGGTTCAGACGCTTTGGAAGAGGGAAGAGTGTAAATAAATAAACAACAGTAGTAATAAGTAGGAAAGTATTTCAAGAGGTAGCCTACATCCATCTTTTTAAATGAATATATGAAAAAATTTGAAATTAGCATAGTACTTGTATGTAAAAGAAAGTGTCTAATGAATATTCTATCAAGGATATAGAATATCCCCTTAAGACTTATTGATATCATTCACCTGCAGAGCAAAGTCACTTTTTCATAGATTAAAACAAGATAAATACCAGCCTACTGTCTGTCCAAAGTGTTATAAATTTTGTATTAGTGAACTAATGAGATTTAATAAAATCCAAATTAAGTCTTATAGTGCTTTGGAAAGAATCTTTCTTTCCTCTCAACCCTAGGTCTTCCCACTCATCTTCAAAGGAAGCATTAATGAGAAGCTATAAATCCCAGCATGATCATGATTAAATTTCATGAATTAAACAGAGGTAATTTTGCAAAATGGTAAATTCAATCAGTAGAACAGATACTTTTCTTTCTCAGCCAAACTGAGAGCCAAATGTGCCTCCAGATCTTGGCATAAATGATGACATTTTGATTCTTCCTATAAGTGAGTGTAATGCTTTTAAATACCTTCAAGAGTAAATTGAAAAACTGCAATTAGTGCCTTTAAAAATATGGCTTTGCACTCTTTCCTTCCCTTCCTTTTCCCCCTTCCTCCATTTCCACACCCCCCCCCCCAACACTTATGCATACAAAGTTGGTGGCTATCTGGGCAACACTGAAGGATAATCATGACTGATTATAGAATGCAGCTTTAAAATTCTGGATTCTCTGTTTTAAGTGAGAAGCACCAGCTTGGAAATAATTTCTCCTAGTCACTATAGGTTTTCCAGTGTCTTGGCAGTTAAGAAACACCAGCTTGCTGACAGCATTTTAAATGACCTACATTTGTGTGGGAAGCCATGTGGTCCAGCCCAGCAGGATTTGAGACGGGAGAAGGTGCTCTGGCACTGATTGCTTATCAGGAGAAGCCGACTCCAGACCTATCCTGCTTGGTTTCTCCATCTCACCATCTGTATAACTGCTGATTCATTAGGCAGGTGTCTCTCCTGCTGCTGGAAGGGACATTTGTTCCCTATAATTTGCCACTTTTCCAAATGGTTAAGGGAAATTGGACTCACTGCTGGATACTGCAAGTGATGTGGATGAGCTAATGCCAGCACTTTCCCCATGTAAATGTCATTTGTAGAATCAAGGCTCAAATGGCTAATGACTTCCCAGCTAACCTGCAGTAGACACCTACAGGAGAAACCAGCAACCATTGTGACATTTTGGGAACAAGCCTAATTTAAATGTTGCATCCTGTTGTCCCCACATTTATCAGACTATGCACTTGAATTTTGGTTTGGAGAATATTATCACTGCATTCGAGGTTTAAATTGATTGCCCAGAGTGTGAGTCTTATAAATATGTCCAAATCATGGTAACTCAGAACCCAGGAGATTGAAAAGGGCAATGCCCACACATATCCAAGGAGAGGTCAGGGCTCAGGATAATTTACATTCAGTAAGGTCTAAGAGACTACTTCTTAGTGCCATTTGCCCTTAATTTCGGTCAAAGGTCTTCTCTTTGCCCATAGCTTTTTTTGTCTTACTTTTGGTTCTGTATCTCCTCCCACCCCTAGACACAGGGGCATGACTCAAGATGAGATAATCATAGTACCTCAAACCCCTGGACACAGTGATTAGACTCAGAAGTGGGCAAATTGAGACAGAGTCCTTGCCTTTTGCATGAAAAAGCCATCTATTCATTCATAAAATTTTTACAAAGCCTTTACTCAAAGAGAGGCATTATTTGAGGTGCTGGGGAAGTGGCAATAAACAAGACAGATGTAATTCCTCTCTTTCTGAGGCTTACATGATAGGGCATGGAGGAAAACCATAAACAAGTATATGAACAAGATGATTTGTGAAAGTATTATATTAAGAAGAATGTAAAAAGCATGAATGATAGTGAATGGGGCTAACAACCAAAGAAAAGTAGAAACTGGAGGTGAAGGAGGCCCCAGGATTGCTCAAGCATTGGCCCTTGCTGTCTCTTAGGGCCATTTTTATCGCTATTCTTCCTGGGTTTTTAGATCATGAGCCAATAAATTCCCCTTTGGGGCTAAAGCCAGCTCAATCTCTACTATGCACTCCTTACCCACTCTTTGATGCCAAGATCTTGACTTGAGAAGGGTCATTCAGTCAGTAAGTCTCTGCTGACAGCCTGGTGCTCGGTATTGTGGGGGGTTCAAAGAGAAGCAGGGCATGCTTGCTCCCCTCAGGAAGTTTTCAGTTAAGGGTGGGCTGGGGGAGTGGGCACAAATGCATAAGGACAATATCAATGCATATGGGTAATTGTGCCTACTGCCAGCCTGTTCCTCCTTACTCTTCTTTCTCAGCAAATAGTTCCATCTACCAGGTTGCTCAAGCCAGAAAAGCTCAGAGTCCTTTATTCATCTCTCCCTCACTTCCCATTTACAATCCATCAAAATTGCTTCTTGAGTCCATTCCCATTGACATCACGCTGGCCTGATAGCCCCTCTTACGTGGTCTGTGGCAATACCTTCTCCACTTCTCTGGAGAAGAGTCAGCTTCCTTGGAATCACATGAATTTCCAAAGGGAAATTGACTGTGATAGGAGAGGGGAGGATGGCAACCAGGAAGGCTGCCATTACACGCTCATTACTGACCCTAGAAAGCCACAAATTCTTAGGTACTCCTAGAGCAAACAGAAATAATGCATGGATCTTCCAATGCATTTGACAACTTGTGATGAGACTCTCATGAGCACAAGGATGGCCAGAATTGAGACTATGTGATGAAATGTTAGTACTGGAAATCATTTTGAAGTCACCCAGACCAACTACCTCCTGGTACTGATAAGGTGCAAGGAAGTTAAATGGCTTATCTGAAATCACCATAATTAATTAAGTATATATGTAATGTCTTATTCCAAAACAGATTTAAGATATCCATGATTTAAAAGACTATAGGCACAGTACTTCTTCAAGACATCATCACAAACATTATTTGTACAAACGAGGTTTTTGATAAGAATCAGGTAGCAAGGTACAAGGATATGTCTGATGAGCACTGGGGAATGTGTACTATGGAATAGATTAAGGCTGAGACATATGCCAACCCTCGGGAGAGTCTATACCCTTCTGTAAAGATACAGCCATGCCACCTCCTCATACTTCACTGTAAGTACGTGCCCCTGGGTATGACCAAGATTTCCCTTAGAAAACATATCTGGTCCCACACTACACTGGACAAATAAATGATTGAGGTTTTCTGCTAGAGAAAACAGCTATGGTCATTTTAATTTAAGGGTGTTCAGGGGCGCCTGGGTGGCCCAGTTGGTTAATTGACTGCCTCTGGCTCAGGTCATGATCTCAAGGTCCTGGGTTGGAGCCTTGCATCAGGGTTCTCTGCTCAGGGGGGAGCCTGCTTCTCCCTCTCCCTCTGCCCCTTTGCCCCAGCTCGTGCTCTCTCTCTCTCTAAAATAAATAAAATCTTTAAAAAAGAAAAAAAAGAATGTTCAAATTAGTGTCAACTTGGCCATAAAAACAAAGTATCCATTGAATATCCACTATTATGCAGTTAAATCCTGTGAGATAAACTAATTGCAAAATATGTAAATGTGTAAATCAATCCATTGACTTTCCATTTGAAGTGAAGAGTTATAAAACAACTAAAGGCTGAGAGATATCTACTTCAAATGAAATTTTTTATTTTGGAGTGGTTATTTTAATGTCATTATCTTCCACTTATTTGTCTGTGGGACAACTAATTGACCTATCTAAGCCTCAGTTTACTCTCTCTGTACAGTTGGCCAGTAATATTACTTAATGTTCCAGGTTGTTGGGACAGATGAGATAATTCATATAAAAGGTATAGCATAGCTTTCAATAAATGTTAACACTGTATTATGAATGGGCTATATTAAGGTCAATCTTTATTCATGACAATAAAATCCTGTCATCAGCCTACAGAAGCTTGAGGTGAGGGTTGGGAACATATCCAGGTCATGCTAAAATAGCCAAGGCACTAAGCAAGCTCTAGACAAAATTGAGACTAAAGCTAATTATCTGGACAATGGAGGACAGCTGTCATCAGTTCAGCGATGCTGGGATGACAGAGTAGGGCATCATCTGTGCTTTCGGTGTCCTCCCATGTAGAAGGAAGGTAATAGGTCTTTCCCTACAGAGGGAGTTTTCATAATTGAATTAGATATTGACCATAAGGTCAGTGAATTAAGAAACACAATTTACATTACCCTGATTGCCATTGGTAACAACAGGCTTGTCCTTGGGGATCAGTCCTTGATAAGCAGGATGACAGGTAATAGGAACAAAGCATGAGGACACACAGCAGTGTGTGTGCTTCCTCTTTTGTCAGTTCATGTCATTTCTTTTGTTTTCTGTGTTACGGATTGTGATGCTAGCAAAGTTGCAAGGTCAAGGCCAAGATGACTGAGGTTTGAAGGGCTCTTAGGTGTGTGGCTTATGAGTCAAATGAGATGTTTGGTTCATTTTTGTCTTTCCTGATCAGCAATTTGATATTTTAGCTTGCAATTAAATGCTGTGATTGCTATAAGGCACCTTTATTACAGAAAATCCTACAGACGAGCTAACTTTGTTATTGTAAGCCTTGAACACACTAACTGCAACCCCTTTTATCTCTCACCAAATCAATTGATTTTTAATTCAATTTTGATAAAGTCAATTTTCTTAGGAACCCAATTATCTTTTTATAGCATATCAGACTGTATAAATAGGCAATGTGGGAACTGCAATGGCAGTGGAATGCATAAAAGAGGAGGGTAACCCAAAATAAGTCTGCCTTGGGGTGTGTGGGTGGCTGAAGGGAGTGTCAAGGGAGGCTATGGAAAAGAGCTGACATTTGAGTCGGAGGCTTAGGAATAAGTACCTGTTTCCCAGGCAGATGGGATGGGAAAGGCTATTCCCGGCAAAGGGAAGGGCTTGAATGTACAAAGCCTTGAGAAGCGCAAAAGTAGGGCAAATACAGGAGATGGGGACTGGGATGATGGGTTAGCATCTGCTGGACAAACATAATTGAATACATAGCAGGTGTTGTGCTCGGCAAAGGCCACTGGCTGCAAAGAACAGAGATGACGTGGGAAGGCAGGTTGGAGCCGGGAGATGGCTGGAAGGCCTTGGCTCTGGAGTTTGTAGTCCTGAAGACAGTGTGGTTTTTAAGCAGACAAATGGCAGCAGGAGAACTTCATGTAGAAGAAGAGCACACGAAGAACTGTAGAGAATGGATGGAAGAGGAGTGACTGGACAAATGTGGTAGCCCAGGCTGGAGTAGTCAGGGGCAGCAGTGACGTATGATTTGGGGGAGCCCCACTGACATATGCAGCCCTCTTTCCTGGCACCCAGAGGACCCACTTCCCCAGATTTGCCACTCTTCTAGCACCTGTTCTAGTTTGCAAGGGATTTAAAACACACACACACACACACACACACACACACACACACACACAAAACACCAAAACCCCAACCTAGAAAGCTAAATTGGACTCTTGCTCTCTGAAATTACTTTAGCAAAGATAATGGCTTCTTTTAGTTTGCAGGGTTTCGTCTCCTCTTCTAAAGGTTAAAAATAGAAAACAGATTAAAATCCTGAGTATGAATCCTAAAAAGGATTTCTACTCCCTCCCTGTGGGGTGATAAATTTAAAGGGCCACAGGATCTGGAAACTACCTGAGAGACACTTTTGCTTGATGCATTCTTTTTATAGTAGAGCCAACAGTCAAAGACCTGGCCTTGTGCTCTTGTACAGAATTAGTCATCGTTGTGAAACACGTTTCTACTGTTCTGCATAGCAGACCTGCTCCTAATCACTTCTATTCTTATTTCAGGTTAGGTGTGGGGTGGGGGGGAGTGGGTAATGAGAGAGGAGAAGAGGGAAGCCTATTTTAGCCTTTGCTTCAAAAATTAACTTGGTTTCCAATGAAGATGTCTAGTCTATTAGCTTCATTCCCTTGGGGCATGCCCAGAACAGCAGTATCTTCTTTCCACTCTCTCAAATGCTCCTGTGTCCCAGAATTGCAACCCACTTTGTGCTGCTGGGGACCCCACCCTGCCAGAAGCATCCACAGGATGACCACTCAGGAGCCCCTGGCTGGGGAGGGGGCAGTGCTCTAAGTGGGCCTTTAGGCTCACATTGGGTGAGCCAACTAATCCGGCCTGGAAATAATGAAACTCATCTAAAAATCTCTCTTAATCCTTCTTAGCCCTGAACCCATAGATATTAACTGCAGGGTGGGGCAGGGGGCATCAGAAGCTCTGGGCAATCTAGCCTCAGTGGTTATGTAAATCAGAAAGTGAATCCTAGCACATTCCATTGCTGGGGGAAGAGATAGGGGGACAGGGGAAAGGTGGGTGGCTGGCAGCCCTGGTTCCTTGACATCCGCATGAGAAATATCACCTTATGCTACAGATGACAAGGCACATGTCAGCATGCTTAAAGCCTCCTTCATCCTTCCTGAAATTTCTGATAAAATCAGAAGTTGTCATTGTCTGTTATCTCAGGAAGGTGTTATTTTAAAAATAAGTTGCCATTGACTTAACTTTCCAAAACTCCTCTGCAATATTATTATTCTTTTATTTAAACCCAGAAACTTTTTTTTTTTAATTTATGCCCTTCGGACCACGGATTTTTAGAGTTAGGAACAGTCTATCTGGGATTGCAATGGCAGTCTGTGTTTTCCTACTTTGGCACACCTCCCTGTCTTTTCTAGTAATCGGTCCCTAATTTTCTACTGGAAAAATCAAACAACCACCCACCCCCACACCCTCACTCTCCATTCCTAAGGCAATTTTCAGGCATTCCTTGCTAATAAATCTCACCTCTGTTTGGGGAACAAAGGGCAAAATTCTAGCTTCCACCTAGAATTCTAGGTGGAATTCTAGAATTCCACTTCCCTTCCAGCTAGCGGTGACTGTGAGACACAATTCTGACCAGTGAGATCTAAGCAGAAGCTTGAGAAGGGCTCCTGGGAAGGTTTTTGTCTTTTGTGAGAGAAGGGGGCAGGTACACTAGAGCAGCTCCTTCACGTTCTTCTTCCTTTGAATGCAGATGTGAGCTGCAGCATTCCATCTATTGGAAAAGGCCAATAAAATCACAGTTCATTGGCCCTTGATTTAATTTCATGCTGGTGACTGCTTGCCTCTGGATATATTATTGTATGAGAAAAATAAATTCATGCTTGTTTAAGCCACTGTTAGCCAGGCATTCTGTTCCTTGCAGAGGACTGCATTTTCTGTACACTTGAACTTATGCTAACAGGAAGCCAGTTGCTAAAGCACTGCATTCCCAGAAGGGCAATTCACCCCAAAGTCCATCTCTCCTATGTTAATGGAAAGCATCAAGGAAAACAAAACCCAGGGCAGCTGGATTGACTAATCAAGGCACTCATTCCACTGCCATTGCAGGGAGCTTTCCTATTCCCCTCCAACAGGATCTGGTATAGCCCAGGGACTAATAACCACTGTTTTCTGTTTCCCCTTTTCAAATGAATGTTTTAAAAGCAGTTACCCTGTTTATTCTTCACTAGTGTTATTGGGTGGGTGGGAAAAAATGTCATTTATTCAAAGCTATAGAACTTGAAGAGCCACACTCAATCTGATGGAGAACATGCATCATCCCAGAAGCCTGGAAGGGCACCTGGTTGGCTCTGTTGGAAGAGCATGTGACTTTTGATCCTGAGGTTGTGAGTTTAAGCCCCACACCAAGTGTAGAGATCACTTAAAAATAAAACCTTTAAAAAGAAAGAAAGTCTAGAATTACATGGATATAGATACAGTAACCAGACAAAACTTTGGGCTATGTCTTTTTAGAGAATGAGATGACTGTGTTTAGTGTTGCACACAGAGCAGCTGCACTATGTTTGGTGGGCACTCTGAAGCTGGGTTTATAGGAAGACTGTTGTAAGGGAGATTATCAGTTAAGGGGTGGACTGTACTAGGAGCCAGTAATTTGCATTCTCAGAATGCATTGCCCTTTCCTCTGAAAGCAGCACCAAGACTTTTCTTTAGAGAACTATCCCTCGACTTTCCATCAGGACATTTTAGTGGGGCTGGCCAGATCCCCAGCTCCAAGGGTGGGCATGTGATAAGATCTAGACAAATCAGAATATTTATTCTTTCGGCCCCTGTGACAGCTTCATGGATGAGCTCATGCTTCAGTGCAGCCTAATGAGAGTCAGCATGGAAAGTTCTGCTGACATTACTAGGAAAAGAGGTAGTTATTTTACTGTCAATTATTAGTGATGATCATCTGAACTCCTGGATCCAGCTGACCTTGATTCTAACACTGGACTTTTCAATTATATAATGCAACAAACTCCTTTTTTGGTCTAAGATCATCAGAGCAGCTTTTTTTTGTCATTTGTAGCAAAAAGTACCCTAAGTTAAAGAATTATCTAGTTTCACTGCCTTATTTTTTAGATGGGGGGTATAAAACTTATGCAGGGTAAATGACTTGACTGAGGTCACATAGCTATGTAGTGGCAGAGTTCGGAATAGGATCCATGCTTCTTTATTCATGGACCATGAGCTCTTTTCCTGACACCAATTAGCAAATGGGCCAAAACTATGGGAATTCACAGGAGGAAGAGATGATTTCTATTTGAGATGAGCAGGAAACATTTCACAGAGGAAAGAGTATGGAAAGTAGAAAGGCTCCTGAAGTTTTAGGTCAGTGGGAAAAAGGGGAAGGCACACTAGGAGAAGGGGATGATGTGAGGACATGTGTGGAGATGAAAAAGCTGAAAGAATATTTAGGGAGGAGTGAATGCCAGTTAACCTGGATCAGAGTTTATGGAAGGGAGGAGTATATTGTCTCTAATGGAAAAGAATGAGAGAGAACAAAAGGGGAGAGGGAAATAAAAAAGGAAAAAGAAATAAAGCAAAGTGAGAGAAACAAGAGAACTAAATTATATGTATGCACCTATTACATGTTCCAGAAACTACATCAAGTGCTTTATGTTTGGCTTTCAATCCTCATACTTTAAAGGAGTATTTCTATTCCCATTTTACTAATGGTGAGTTGTTATGTAGAAGCCCATAATAGAAGGCCAAAATTCCAACCCAGGCTCCCTGCTCACAAGACCCCCACTGGGGTCACTGGGGTCTTTAGCCACAGAGCCCAGGGCAAGGAAAGAGAAATGGCATCTCAGTCAATTCTACAAGGACAGAAGCACTGTGAACAGAGTTAGCCCAGGTTAGTGACTTAAATCAACTTGATTCACCAGATTTGCCCTTCTTAGAAACCAGTAAAGTCACTGCTTTTAGTTTCTGGAGTATCCATAATTTATTACTTTAACACAGGAGCCACTGTCCCTCTGCCTATAGAAACTGATGCTCTTACCTTCCAAGGAGTGGATACATTGGCTGATAAGGGACTTCCTTGTAACAGGACGGCAGTTTGGTCTCAGAATGCTGAAAACTGCGTTTCCATTTGAAGCTGTCCTGGGACAGCTCTTGCAAGCTGGACCACTGCATTTTCTTGGGATCACAAAGGATCTATGCTCACTTCTCCTTATCTATGGAGGACTGTTATCAGCTGATTGTGTCTCCCCAAAATTCATTTATGGAAACCTCCAAGGTGATGGTATTTAGAAGTTGGGACTTTGTGGAGGGAAAGTGAGCGAAGCCCCCATGAATGATATTAATGCCCTTGGAAAGAGAGTGCCCTTGCCACTTCCCCCAGGGGAGGACACAACAAAAAGACAACCATCTATGAACTATGAAGCAGGCTCTCACCTGACATCAAAATCTACTGGTGCCTTGATCTTAGACTTCCCAGGGTCCAGATCTATAAGGAATAAATTTCTATTGTTTGTACACCATCCAGTCCATGCTATTCCGTTATAGAAGCTCAAACAGACTAAAACAAGAATTAAAGGTTGCCACACATTCTTTCACATTCCTTCCATTGAGAGGCGGGTCTGTGTCCTTTTCCCTTTACCAACAGGATAAGCAAAATAAGTGCTTTTGTAGCAGCTTCAAGGCCTTTAGGGATGACATCTCCAACATCCTGTCTCTGGGAACAAGTACTTTTGGAGCCCTGTGCCATGATGTAAGATGTCCGACTTCTACTAGAGAGGCCATGGGTGAGGTTCTAAGACTACATGGGAAGACAGGGATCCAGCTTACCCACCAGGCCCCTAGACATGTGAGCAAAGACTTCTGGGACTCTCAATACCAGTGGAGCAGCACTGCCCAGCTGAGGCCCTACTCAGATTTCCCCCTGTAAATTGCAAAAATAACAAAATGATTAAATAATTGCTATGTAAGCCATTTGGTGATTTTGCTACATAGCAGTTGATAACCAGAAGAGAACGTCACCAGACAATGAAGGCTTTCATGGAGAGAGGAGCAGAGAGGGGGCTTCTGAGGAGGGTCCTTGTTTGAGAGGAAGTTGTCAACATGGTTCCATTCCTCCTTGAAATAGTCACGGAACCAAAAGACTGCAAGAAAGATGTAATTAGAGGCCTTTCTACCTCCCACCCAGCAATACAGGGTAATTTGGAGAGCAGGAAGCCTAACTGCAGGTGTCCTGGAAATGAGCATGTCAGCACGTGGGTTGCATGAACTTTTTTTGTCAGTTTGAAAAGGTCTTCTTCTTCTCCAGTGCCAAAAGAGTGGCTGGCGGGGCACCACGCTGAGGCTTTTGCCATCCTGTGGGCTGATCTGGAGCAGGGCCTTTAATTGTCCCATCTGAAAAATAGCATGTATACGCCCTGGAGCTGCTGTAACCTGCAGCAAGGATGCTTAGGGACTGGTGAGGGAAGGCTCTGGGAGAACTGGACAAAGCTTGTCATGCACAAGAAGAGAAATCCTCTGCCCTGAGAGGATGTGGATTTTGATGTACAAGGTGCTCTGGAATCCTGGGCAAATATATGACAAAGGAATAAGCTTCCTCTGAGGTTGTCAAAATGCATAATTATTCTTTCCTTCCTTCCACATATATGTACTGAGCCAATACTGGCTCCCAAGCCAGTATTATTATATTATTATTATTATTATTATTATTATTATTATTATTATTAGGATTCCTTATACAGATATAGATACAAGCTGAAATAAGTTTGAATTAAATGATATGCTACTTGAGATTTGCTTCAAAACAATCCTGGGATAGAGGAATATAGACACTATAAGATTTGCCATGAATTGTCTAGTTAGTATAGCCAGGAGAAGGGTATGTGGGCCTTTAGTAAACTACTTGTGGATTTGTTTGCAATTTTCCATGTTAAAATTAACATCAGAGCTTCCAAGCAAGGTGTGCATAGTCCATGTGTGTCACCTGGAAGGGCTAGGACTCTTTAAGTGATGGCCAAAGTGGGATGGCCCCCCACTTATCTAAAGGATCCCCTGTGTCCACTCTGGGCCCTTCAAACCCATTCTCCATAGGAAGCTGGAGTGGGATCTTCAAATGACACATCCAATTGTCCTCCTATTCTTCACCTAGGAAAGACCAAAGCCAAAGTCATCTCCATGGCTGCGGAAGCCCTGTCTTTCCCTGCTCTCTAGCTTGCTGTCTCCCCTCCCTCTCCTGCCCTCTGTACTCTAGCCACACCAGCTTTTTAAAAAAATCTTCAGCTCATCACCCTCCTTCCTGCCTTAGGACCCTTGCTCACACTATGTCCTCTTGGGGAAGACTCTCTTACTCTCCTTTACTCACTTCACTCAATTAATTCCCTCTTCTTCCATTTATAGGTCAGAGGTCAATTCCTCAATGTGGTAAGCAAAATAATGCCCTTTCTATGCGCCCCCCCCCCCCGCAGATGTCAATGTCCTCATCTCCTGAACCCATGTCTATGTCACCTTCCATAACAAAAAGGACTTTGCAGATCTGACTGAGATAAAGACCTTTTGATGGGGAAATTATCCTGGATTATCTGGGTAGGCCCAAGGTAATCACAAGGGTCCTTTTAAAACGCAGCTAGGAGAGTCAGAGACAGGGAAGATGTGACCATTGAAGAAGCACAGGTCAGAGCAATGTAACTGCTGGCTTTGAAGATGGAAGGCGGTCATGAGCCAAGGAGTAGAGATGGCCTCTAGAAGCTGGAAAGACACAGCAGATCCTCCCCTAGGGCTTCTAGAAGGAACACACTCATGCTGGCATCTTGATTTTAACCTGGTGAGGCCCATTTGGGACCTCTGACTTCCAGAACTGTAAGAGAATAAATTTGTGTTGTTTTATGTCACTAAGTTGGTGTTGATTTGTTATAGCAGCAACAGGACATTAACACAGTTGAGGAAATCTTTTCTGACCCTGACTCTTGCCCCTACTGCCCAATCAGACACCCCTCCCACACAGCCATCGCTCACTGCAGTTTGTAGGGATTCCTCCAGTGATTTTTGTGTGGTATCTTTTAACCCCACTAGACTGAGAGCTCTAGGAAGCAAGGGCCCCAGTGGTGTGTGCACCATTGAGTGTCCAGAGCAAAGCCCTTGCTCCATCAAGAGAAGTGGGGGGCTGTGGCCAGCCTCACTGATGGGGCAGCAGAGCCCAAGGCTCCAGCTCTGGCCATTGCACTTTCCTTGTGTTTCTTCAAACTTTGGTTCCATATGCACCCAGTCCTTCCAGACTGAAGTCATGTCTGCCTCTCCTCCCCTATAACCCCAAGGCTTTCCAAGGACCATATCCTAATTCTGTGGCTGGGGCCACACTCCTAAGAGGCTTTGCAGTCATACCAGCCTGGTGTGGGTCACGGCTTTGTCACTTACAAGATATGTGACCTTGGACAAAGTGTTTTACCCTCCTGAGCCTTGGTTCCTTCATCTGTGTAATGGGGACATAAAATATTTTATGTGGATTAAATAAGAAAACAGAAGGAAAGCAACTAGAATAGATGCTGAGAACAGAACCTGAGCAGAAGAGCTGAACCAGGGTATCAGTTCCTTCCCCTTTTCCTGATGCTGGGCTCTGCTCCTCCGCAAGGACTCTCTTTCCATTGTGGTCATTCCTGATGACTCGCATCTTCCCCACCTGCCCCAGTCACCTATCCAGTCCAACTACAGTCTTCTGTTAGTCCTCCAGGACCCAGGCATTGCAAGAGGCCTGGAACCAAACAGTTTCCATGATATGGGGAACAGTATTACACTCTAAGGCCCCAACCTAGGTGAGCCCCAGACCTAGGGGTCTTCTAGCCCCTCAGGCTCACTTCCCAAGTACGTGCACTTGCTGGTTTGCTTTTGTTGAAAATGTCTCTTGAAGCAATAGGGAGAAGAGGGACAGCCTCCCTAAAGTGACTGGTATTTTGATGTTGGGCCCTAGCACCCCAGAGTCGGCCTGAGCATCCATTTCAGTCCCCACCTATCCTTGAGCACACTCAGCCACATCAGCTGCCTCTGACTTCTGGGGTCAGAAACCATGAAGGTATAAGTCCCTGGGGATACTCTCATCTACTGAAGGAGAAGCAGCATCTGGTTAGGCAAAGAAAGTGGACCTAGGAATCAAACAAGGACAGAGCATCACAAAACTGAGGTGGAAAGAGCCTGTAAATCCATTTTCCAGCTCACACCTTGTAGAGAAAAAACAAGGATCCAACAGGTTACTAGGAGACATTGTGTCACTAATTTCCCAAGGCAGGGCTGTATTCCATCACAACTCTTTAGGCTTCTTTACAAATGTAAATTCCTAGGTGAAATTTACAAAAGTGAATTCCTAGGTGAAATTGGCTTCAGGCACAATGGGATCCAGGAGTTCAAGTCATGTTCCAAATTTCTACCACTCTGTCTCTTCCTCTTTGTATGCAGGCCTCATCCTCTCCTGCCTTAAATTGAACCTTTCCTCAGAGCTCTTTGGTTGAGGGACGACTCAGAGATAGCTCCTCCAGGAGGCCTCTTCACCTGAGGAGACCACTGTCCCAAGAGGCCTGGGGAGGTTGTACTTCCCAAGAAGATCCTGGGATGGAGGAGGGTGATGGTACAAGCAGGAGAGCCTATACATCAAATTACTATTTTCCACATTTTTAGCATAGGGTTGCTAGTGTTATTTTTAAAAATATGGCCATGTATTTCACTGTTTCTAAAATTAATCACATAAAAGGGGGTGCCTGGGTGGCTCAGCTGGTCAAGTGTCTGCCTTTGGCTCAGGTAATGATCCCAGGGTCCTGGGATCGAGCCCTGCATCAGGCTCTTTGCTCAGTGGGGAATCTGCTTCTCCCTCTCCCTTGGCCCCCACTTTGTGCTCTCTCCCACTCCCTCTCTCACAAATAAATAAAGTCTTTAAAAAATCAATTACTTGTATTGCGTGTACTGATTTTTTTTAAAGAATCAAAAAGTATAAGATGATATAAGAGAAAAATGAAAATCTTCTTGTTCCTTTAATTCCCCATCTTCCCTCCCTAGAGATGACACTGTTAACAGTTTCCCACTTACCTTGTCAGGAAATTTTCTACAAATAAACGTATATCTATTTTTAAAAAAAATACAAATGGGATCATACTACATATATATTAGCCCCAATATAACTATGTTTAAGCCATTGTTTGCCAAACTTATCTACGTGGAAAATTTTTATTAACATCTCTATTGATATCCTAAAAAGCAGTTTGGAAAGCACCAAACTTATTTATTAAACAAACAACATCTACTCCGTGCTAGATGGGTGAAAACAGATAGGATGTTTGTTCCTATTCAAAGATTTGCCATGTACTAGGAGAGTCAGAGGAAAATACATGGAGACTATACAATGTAATATGTTAAAATAGAAATATGCACTATGGACAAGATTCTAGAGATTGACTAACTGGAGATCAATTTCCCTGGAGGGAAAACAAGAGGTATCAAGGATGAAAGGCCATTTGTCATTGGGTCCTAAAGGATGAAGGAGTTCAACCAGCTAGCCACCAGGGTGAGCATTTTAGGAAGAGGGAGCATGTGCAAGAGCATAGTGCATTGGAAATGATGAGAGTCCAGTGTGACTTCAGAATAAGAGTCTGGGAGATGAGAAAGAAAATCTGAGGTCAAGAGTTGAGAAACTTGAAGGAATCTGGGGTTTAGCAAACTTGGGTGATATGGGTTACTTGAAGTCACTAATTGTTTTTTTTCCCCAATTATAGAAGACATAACTGGATTTGTATTTTAGAAAGATTAGCCAGGCCTCACTATGGAAACTGGATTGGAGGTGGGGGGAGCCCAGGGGCAAGGAGAGCGGTTGGAAGGCCATCGTAATGGTCTAGGGCTGAAATGGTAATACTGTCTAACTAAGGCGTTGCTAATGGAGGGGAACAGGCTGGGACATACAGGGAGCCTGTTAAAATGGACAATCAGTAGAACTTGGTGAACGACTTGAAATGGGGTTTCTGATAGTAATAAGTGAATGGTGGCTCCATTAGCAGAGGCTCCAGAGCTCTGGTTCTCTACTGACCTTTTGCCTCTCTTGGCCACTAAGGGAGCCTCCTAGATGATGAGTTCCATGAAGGCAAGTATCCTTCTTTCCTCATCTTTGTAGATCTTCCACATAAGCCAAGGCAGGACTCACATAGAGCTGGTGTGTAGAATTTGCTTAATAAATGATGGGCCATGGCATCCTCCTTTGCCAACAGGAAGAACAAATGGACCAGGATGACACAGCTGAAATAAACTGTTGCTTGTGCCATCAAGGCTACACATGATCTTGCCCCAGCCTACCTTGCTAACATCATGCCCTACATCTCCTACTGCCACCCTCCCTTTCAAACAGTTTGCTCCTTCACTTAATTATGTTCTTCAGAGAGGCCTTTCCTGGCTCCAACATAGCTCCTTAAACCTGCCACAACCCTATCCCCTATGTTAAATGCTCTATTTTATCCATAGTACTAAGCACTCTGGAGACTATGTCTTATATTAATTATATATTAACCACAATTAACATGTTATAAATTATATATATATATATAATATACATTACCTATATTATGTATACTATATATTCTATATATTAATACAATATATTATGTATTGATAATATATTAATATATTTTATTATGTCACTGTCACTAGTTTATAAGCCCCATGAGAACAAGGATTTCACAACTCCTATACTCTGCAGTATTTCCAGGGCTGCAACAGCATCTAGTACACAAAAGGAGTTCAATAAAATTGTTGGCTGACAAGTGAGAGCAAAGATTGACCTCTTGGAGATGGTGGTTTCTAAGACTCCTTTCAAGAGTCTTTTTATTTATTTTTATTTTTTCATTCTTCCCTCCAGTGCTTTGCACCCAGGAGGTCTTCATACATTTCTAAAGTTGACTGAAGGCTAAATTCTGGGTACTAATTTTTTTTTTAATGTGTAAGTTTGTTTAAGACTACTGCATGGTTTTTGCTGGGTTTTATTTATTTATTTTTGAATTCCCAAATAGTATCCTCTTGACTCTGCATAAAGTGCCTTAAGAACTTAATCAGAGAGCCTGGCTGAACTGCCCTGCATTCCTGCCTGCCTGCAAGCTCCTGGGTGGGGGCTGAGGAAGGTGGGTTGTCTACCTGGACTTAGCACTGGTTGCTGGCTATCAGTCCAGGCCTCACACAGCTGCAGCCCAGGTGTTTGTCTTAAAATTTATGCCCATGTCAACACTGCTGCCATCTTTCTCAGGCTCTCATTACCATTTTCATTATCTTCCCTGCTCTGTATCAACATTTGACCTTTTCTGACCTATCTCAGTCTGCAGATCTACCCTGAACATTGTAGACTGGCTTATCACTCCAGCTGACTCCCAATTTTGTCAAACTTCAAGCAAGAGCTTGGCAGCAATTCCTTGTACAATATCTCTATTAAACAGATAGTTTTTTTGGATTAGAGGCTCCAAGGGATAATGATGTAGATGTTGGTGTCAGTCAGACTTGAGTGGGAATCCTGACTCCACTGTTTTCTAACTGTGTAAGTTTGACCAAATACATTGTCCTCTCTCATTTCAGTTCTTGTCAAAATGTAATTTTTAAAAGCATGATTCTTGTACAAGTATACAGTGAACATATGTACAAGATTTATTTAATCCATTGTGATAGTTAATTTTATGCATTGACTCAACTGAATCATGGGATATCCAAATATCTGGTTAAACATTATTTTTGGGTGTATCTGTGAGAATGTTTCTGGGAAAGGTCACCGTTTGAATCAGTAGACCGAGTAAAGCAGACTGGTCTCCCCAGTACGGGTGGGCCTCTTTCAATCCATTGGCTCTAATAGAACAGAAAGGTAGAGGAAGAGATTTGCCCTTTCTCTGCCTGTCTGAGCTGTCACATGGATCTTCTGCCCTCAGGACTCCTGGTTTTCAGGCCTTCAAACTACACCATCAGCTTCCTTGAATCTCCAGCTTGCAGATGACAGACTGTAGAGCTCCTCAATCTCCATTGTCACATGAGCCATTTCCTTTTAATAAATTTTATTTCTCTCTCTCTCTCCCCCCTATTGGTTCTGTTTCTCTAGAGAACTATGACTAATACATTCATTAAGGAGGGAATCTGCAGGATAGTGAAGCTGGCTCAAAGTGCATTCAAAACAGATATTTATTCAAGACATTTGGAAACACATATTTAGTCTGTCAGGAAAGGAATGTTGAAATAAAACTGCTATGTTAGATATAAAAGTGTCACATATTCTATGGGGAAATATATCTGTAATCTTTGGGGCTATCTTTTCTACAGGGATAAGAAATACAGAAATAATTTGCATCTCTACTGAACAAAATATTTGCAGCTTATCAATCTTTCTCAAGCTAAGATAGAACTTTGGACAGTACAGACTCTAATTAATAGTAAATAGTAAATGAAACAAAGATACATTTTCCTAGAGTTAGATAATCCATAGGAATAGCTGCTAGACAATGCCCCAACATGATATTAAAGGACATGTAACGGGCACATGGGTGGCTCAGTGAGTTGGCTATCTGCCTTCGGCTTGGGTTATGATCCTGCGGTCCTGGGATCAAGCCCCAAGTGGGGCTCCCTGCTCAGTGGGGAGTCTGCTTCTCCCTCTCCTTTTGCCCCTCCCTCTGCTTATGCTCTTTCTCTATCTAATAAATAATAAAGTCTTTTTTTAAAAAAAAAAAAAGGACATACAACATTCTTTGCCTTTTTCCATGTTTTGAATAGTTTTTAAGTTTTCTAATATAAAATATGGTCTCTGAGATACATTTCATATTATACTGAGCCACATATGAGGCCCTTCTTTCTTGATCAACTGGACTGATAGCTTACCAAGCCATTGGCAGTCATTAACTTCTTATTATGTATTAATAGCATTATGGGGCAGAGAGGTATCCTTCTTCCAACCTTTGAGGCTCTGAAGATCCCAACTTCTCCCCTTTGTTGCTCCAGCCCTATGAGTTAGTAGCTTATTTCAACTATTACTACCTCAGTGTTCCCTTTTACCTTTATCTTTCTTTTATCCTCTACTTAATAAATTCACAATTTTCTCTGTTAAAATAAGTAGTATGGTTTCTGGTTTCCTGACCCAACCGTGTTACAGAGAGAGAAGGAACATATATTTCCTCCATTTCCTGGTAACAAAGAAATGTCCTATTAAAAACCTGATGACTCCTATAATTAATTATTACATTTAGAACTGTTCATTTTACTACTTCTGGAAAGCCTTTGCTGAGTTTTTCCTACTCAAACCTACAAGCTATTTATTACTCTTATCTTCACTCTAAAGGTGGAGAAATTGGAGTTCAAAGAGGTCAGGTAGGGATCCCTGGGTGGCGCAGCGGTTTGGCGCCTGCCTTTGGCCCTGGGGCGCGATCCTGGAGACCCGGGATCGAATCCCACGTCGGGCTCCCGGTGCATGGAGCCTGCTTCTCCCTCTGCCTGTGTCTCTGCCTCTCTCTCTCTCTGTGTAACTATCATAAATAAATAAAAATTAAAAAAAAAAAAACAACAAAGAGGTCAGGTAGCCCACACCAAGGTCCCACTAGCAAATGGTGGGTGGGGGATTCAAACCCAGGCTGCCACATGACTCATAGATCCTACTTATGTGTGACAGTATAAAAAGGGCAAACTCCTCCTCAAGATAAAAACAACAACAACAACAGCAACAACAAAGAAAATCTACAAGCAGTGAAGACATTTGACAAGGATCACTGGGGACTCAGAGCCAGAGAACACGATGTCATCGCCAGTGGTGATTGTTCAGGACCATGGACAGTGGCTGTGGTGGGGGTTTTTTTTTGGGGGGGGGGAGAGGGGTTGTTCTTTTGTTTTTTCCCCCCCAAATGGCCATGCCCATCCAAACACATTTCTTGTTTGCAGGCTGCCCTGTATCACTCTGTAGGTTGTATCCTGCATAGGAGTGCCTTGCTAAGGGAATGAGTGTGGGCTCTGATTAAGAGACAGCCTTGGAGGGGATCCCTGGGTGGCTCAGTGGTTTAGCGCCTGCCTTTGGCCCAGGGCGCGATCCTGGAGTCCCAGGATTGAGTCCCAGGATTGAGTCCCAGGATCGAGTCCCAGGATCGAGTCCCAGGATCGTGTCCCACATCTGGCTCCTGGCATGGAGCCTGCTTCTCCCTCCTCCTGTGTCTCTGCCTCTCTCTATATATATGTCTATCATAAATAAATAAATCTTTAAAAGAGAGAGAGAGAGAGAGAGAGAGAGAGAGACAGCCTTGGAAAGCATGAGGATGTTAGATGTTTAAGGAGAAAGAGTAAAGAAGAGAGGAGGTTGCTTAGGGAAAGCAAACTCTTTAGATGTGGCTAGCCCCAACTTGAGCTTTGAGACAGCAAAGGAGATAAGACTGGTGAATTGCACACTTTTTTCTTAATAAGTGATTATTAATCTTTTTAAAAAAAATCTCAGCAATCTAGGAAAAGAAGATTAACTTCCTTAATCTGATAAAGGGCATTTACAAAAAAAATAAAAAAGATGGGTTAAATTCTGATCATTAGACTTTGAACTTGAAGGAAGAAGTTGCATTTAATTCATTTTTGTGTCTTTAGTTCTGGGCATGACATGTGAGGTGCTTGTGTATTAAACCAAACTACCTACAAATTCTATGCAGTCTTAAGCCAATCCTTCTATAAATGTCTGAGACTGTCTCCTCATCTACAAAATAGGGTCCTGTTTACTCATAGAGTTATTGTGAACATCAAATGAGATAGTCGTTGTATAGTTTTAACAGTGCAAATTGACGGGTTCCTGTTTCTATTTATGCAGAGTAGAATATAACGTGGAATCTATTGGAAAGAGTTTGGGGAAATAGTAGTAGATTTCAAAGGCTGCCACTACAAATGCTGTGTGAAAAACAGAATTCTATATTAAAAGAGAAGATAATCTTTTATATATAGAAGAGAATTCTATATATAAAAAAGAAATGAAGTATTTTCATTATTAAAATGGTGTAAACACATTCCACTTCAAAAAACCTTTGTGCAACCTAGTAAATGCAATCTCTATGGCTTCTGAAAGGATGTTTTCTCCTCCTAGTTTCTTTATTGGTTTGAAAAGTCATTATTTGACACTTCTACAAAGTCCAGAATTTAAAACAAACCCAGCAGGCAATCTCCACCAGGAGATGCAACTCCCTGATTTGGAGATCAAAATCCAGACCAAGATACTAACAAGTTGCAGAAATTATTTCAAAAAGTGAGGGAGATGGGAGGAAGAAAGGGAGAGAGACAGGGAAATGACCAAATGCTCCCCAAGCCCAAGCAAATTTAGAAGCTTTTCCATATCAGGACACCTGCTGTTAAGACTAAAATATCCATTTTGAGGCTTTAAATAGATGAGCACCAAAGTGACACCACTGATGTCATTCTGGGAAACACTGATCCATTAGGGTGATTTTTCACAACATTCTCTCCAAAGATGTAAATGTTATTTGTTTCAAACGAGGAATGGAACAACACCAGTCCAAATCACACTTCCCTAGCTATTCTTTTTACAGCATAAATTAATGATCTCTCGGTTTGCACTGACAGATACTCAGAGGTGTTTAATCAGCTGTCTCTGACAAAACATGGCATTTTTTAGGCTGGCACATTTACAAATAAAGGAAAAACAGCCTGTAATCCCTCATAAAGTGGAGCCATGGTTCAGCTCCATTTGATGAAATGACATTATCTTGAGCACTTGCTCATGAATGCATAAATAGGGCACAGCTTGGGAAGTTCAGGTACGTGCAGAGCATAAATATTACATGGGATATATTAACCAGGGCCCAGGTAAAATGAGGAAGGGGAAGATGGTATGGCCAAGGCAAGAAATCACCTGTTAACTTCCAACGAGTTTGCGTCATGCAGAGAAAAAGTCTTCACCCTTGTGGAGGAAGCAGGGGTAGGGGAATGGAGATAATAGAGATAGACATTCCCCTGAGCAGGGGAGAATCGGTGCATGCAAGAGACAGATAATTATTATCTGCCCTGAGTGCTGCCTCATTGGAAGCAAAAGGATGAAAGTGTTCAAGTGTATAATGTCTCCCGGAGTTGGGCCTAGACATTGTTGGCAGTCTATGCACAAACACAACAATTACTGAATGCCCACTGCTTGCTAGGACTGTGGATACAAAGGCAATGAAGATACTCCTACCGTTGAGGAGCTCACAGGCTCAACAGGGGAAAACATAAGTCAAGGCTCTTGGTGTCAATAGAACTCAGTTCTGGCCAAGTTAAGCAGAAAAGGGATTTATTAAAAGAATATTGGCTTTTAAGGCTTACAGACTGGGGTGACTGGGGCTGAGAATAGGACTAAAGCTTGAAAGCATGCCCCAGCTTGCACTGCTGGTACCACCAACACAGGACCCCAGTTTGGCCACTGGAATGGCTGCCACTGCTATAGCCACCCTCATCAGCATGGGGTCCTCACCTCTCTGTGGCATAAATTTCTGGGTCAAGCCTGGAGAGGGGTATATGACTGGAGGAAACAAGTCAGGAGCCCTTGCTTGAATGAAAGAAAGATTGAGTGAATGTGCATCTGGCATTTTCTGATTCTGCAGTGGGACTTCAGCTTACTGAAGGATGCACCAAGTATCAGTAGAGGGTCCAGATGCTAGGTTCAAAAGGAAATACAAATGTCCACTGCAGATCAATAAAACATGTATTTCACAACATTATGAGATGTGCTCAATAGAGGCACACACAGGGAGTTTTAGGAGCACTAAATAGGGAGGACGGGAACTTGGCCAACTGGTACTGGAGGGAATGATGCAGAGTCTGGATGAGGAGTAATAGTAACCCAATGAATACAGAAGAACAGGTGCTGTAAACAGAGAAGAGCACAGACAGTTCAGTTTCCACAGTAGAGAGGATGGGGGTGGAGATAGATGAGCTGTAGCCTTTGCAAAGGAGTGCAGGGAGGACCTTGCATGCCATGGTGGGGGTTTAAAGATATGGTAAAAAATTATACTCTAGAAGGACAATTTTGGCAGCAACATGGAAAGGGGGTTGAGGCAAGCAAACCTCAAGGCAGGAAGGTCAATAGAATGCTGCTGCAATTGCTAAGTGAGGGGTAATAAAGGCCTGAGTTAGAGTGGAAAGGACTGTGAAGGTTCAGGAAATATCTGTGAAGCCAAAGGAACAAGAATTAAGTTTTGAGTAGTTGTGGAGGGTGAAGGAAGATCCACAATAACTGTTAAGTCCAGGGTAGGTGACTGGGAAAGTGGTGGTTTCACTAGCCAACAGAGAAAAGAAGTAGAGGAATAAGAGGCAGTTTCAAAAGGAGAAATAGACTCAATTTTGGACAGATTGAGTGGGAGATCTCCATAATGACCAAGATGTCAAGTCAGCAGTTGGACACATAAATCAGAGTTCAGGAGAAAGATTAGGATGAAAGTATGCTTTGGTATGTCATCCTGCTAGTCAAGATTAAAAGAGGACCACTGGCTTGTCCAAATCAAGCATGTAGAGGGAGAAGGACAAGAACAGAATTCTTGAGAACAACACTCATGTTTAAGAAGTGGGTACTGGAGCCAAGGAAGGAACCAGAATATAAGCTGGAGAGGTGGGCCACCCCAATGATGTGTGGTCCGAAGTATTAGCAATAGCTGAGAGGACAAGCAGGAACTGAGTTGAAAACCCCTCAGTAGGTTTAAAACCATGGAGGCCATGGGTAACTAGCAAAAGCAGTTCTAGCAAAATGAGGACCATGAAAGCCAGATTTCAGGGGGCTATGGAGGAAATAAGAAGTAAAGAAATAGAAACAGTAAGCATCAGCTGCTTCTTTGTCTTTGTAAGACTCTTTGTGTCAAGAAGCAATGGAGAGAGAGAGAAGGCTGTGGAGAGAAGGGATAGGAAGGTCATAGAAGGTTTTCTTTGAGGTCTGAGCAATGTGGTGGATAGTATGTGCAACTTGAGGGAACACAGCTGATAGAAAGAGAATGTGTAGAGATTTAGAAGAGAGAGGAGAGACCTGTGGAAGCAAAGTCATGGGGTAAATGGAGAAGCACATTAGGGAGGGAATGGGAACGAGCCTTGGAAAATAGAGGTGCATCTCAACCTCTGACAATGGTGAGGAGGTAACCAAGGGTACAGACAAATGAGTAGGAGAGTAGGTTATTAGGGTAAAAGCTACCCTATAAAGGCTGCTATAACAGAGAGACCACAGAATTTAGTGGCTCAAATAAGACAGCACTTTATTTTTCTCTTATGTGATGGTTCAGGAAGAGTAGGCAGGCTCTGCATCACAAAATCACCTGGAGACCCAGGCCAGCAAGCCAACACTGCCATCCTCAACATATGGTTCCCAAGGCTATTCCCAGCCCATGGGAAGAAAATGCATGAGGAAGTCTAGGGTGAGATCTTTAAGAAAATGACGGATGTACATTTCTTTTGCTCATCACCTATTGCAGAGAGCTTAGTCACAGGGCCACCCTTACCTACAAGGAGGCTGGGAAATATAGTACCTAGCTGCACAGCCAAATGCCCAGGAAAACATGGAAAACAGATCTAGGGGGATGACAGTGGAGAATGGGGATGGACAGGTGACTTCAAAAGAGTAGTGAAGGTAAGGCACAACCAGTGAGGGAAATAGAAAGACAACTAGCAGACTATTGAGTGGTTCTAACATTCCACTTGGCTGGTATAGTGCCATGTGGGGGTACTTATCTGTGTCAGTACAGCTTTGGCAGAGGCCAGATGGCAGCCCTGATCCAGACATGGGGTTTTGACAGCAAGGAATAGATTTGAATTCTGTAGGGCAAGGAATAGATTTGAATTCCGTAGAATCCCAGCAGGAAGCAGAATTGAAGGTCAATGCAACATTGAGACTCCAACGTAGGACTAGGGATGGGTCTGAGAGAGTAATCAAGCTACTAGGGATCTCTTGGAGGTCAAAGAGTACACTTATGTAGAGGAGGTTCTAAGAAGGGGAAGGACAAGAGAATGTGTTCAGAGTGAGAGATTCTAGAGTTTTAGACTTTGGAAGCAGCTCAAGGAATAACAAGGTCCAGGGGAGGGAAAGAGGAGAGTGGTTTAAGTAGAGAGAGGTGGAGGTTATTCAGATTGAGACCAGAGTATTTAGTGGTTAATGGCACTCAGGATGATGGAATTTAGTAGAAAGGAAGAGCAAGATCTGGGTACCAAGAGACTGAAGAATTGGGAGAGCAGCCAGGAAGCCTGTAGAAGTGGGTGGTAGAGGAGTGAGTTTCAGGGGAAGGAGGCAGAAGCTTCCACAAGAGCAGAAGCAACAATGCCTCATGGGACCCACACCTAATGGAATGTTGAGCCTACCTCCAGGATGTGAGTTGTGCAAGAAATGACTCCTGTATTATAGATGGCCATGGGGAAGAAGCGTTGTTGGAAAAAGCCTGTTGTAACTAAGGCACAAGACAAAGAAGCTGAGGATGCCGGACAAGTGTGACGTCTACCATGGAAGATGGCAAAGTGTAAAGACTGGTGATGATGATGGTGGGGACACAGGGAATACAGAAGGGCATGGGGGGAACAGCACTAAGGAGCTGAGACAGCTGAGAGGAGACAGAATGCACAGCTGGACTGGATGCCTCAGTTCCCGGTGGACTCTCAAAGCTGTCCAGGGTAGTAGTGGCTGCTGAAAATGACTCAAGGGCACTTGCAGGTTCTGTGAGGCAAGTACAGCAGTTGATTAACAGTGTCTGTTTTGCACATAAACAGGGAGAGTGAAACAATGGAAGACACAAAGATGAGCAAGCTCTTGAAAGCAAGCAAGCAGAATGTCGGAAGAATGGCCATACCTCTTGGTCTTAGAAGCACCCCCTGAGATCTCCCCCACCCTCCACATCCTCTGTTTCTTGTAACTTCTGCCCCTGTCCCTCACTCCAGGGGAGCACTGTGTCCTATCTCAGGGACACTTGTAACAGATTCTTAAACCTCTCCCTGTCTTCTCTTAGCACAACTAGGTTGGACTAAAATAGCAACTTGAATCTTAAAGGAAAGAAAGAGAAAATACTCATAGTACAGATTTAGCTAGATATCTATTGTACAGGTGAATTAATCCTTTTCAGATGCTCCCTGCCCCTATTTGAGTGATTGCTGAAGCGTTATTTTACCCCTTCCCCTCAGAGATGAAAGTATCTCTGCCTTTACTTTCCTATTGATAAAGGAAACTTCTGCCCTTAAGCATGAGAGCACTTAGATATGTACTCATGCTCGTTTACATAAGGACCCAGCCTTACCGTCCTTCTTGCCTCTGGTTACAGAGACAGGAGGGTTCTTTTGTCCTTGAATTCACCCCTCTGCCTAAATTCATGACTCGTCCCCTTTGTATTCTAAGCCCTTGGTTTCTGTCTTCATCAATGAAGATGGAAAATATAAGAGGCTGAGAGTGGGGAGAAAATGGAGTTCAATTTGGAGTCCTTGAGTTTGAGGTGTTTGTGGGTCAACTATGTGGAGATGTCCACTAGAGTGTTGGCTATCCTGGAGTTTAGAAGGGAGGTCATACAGCAGTCTTCTGGTAAACCTTCTCTCTGAAGGAGAGAAAACCCCACAATATGTAGCATTTGCCAATTTCTATGCTGTAAATTCAGCTACCATGGCTAACTTCAAGTTACCAATGGTTTGAAAGCCAGCTTGCAAATATCCTAAATATTTAGTAATCAATCCTTGTGAGTACATCCAAGCTAGCTCCAACCTACCATAGGAAGTTGAGGTTAGAGATAGAGATCTTAAGAGACAAAGATGGCAGACAAAACCCTGCAGTATATAAAATGGATAAGGCATGGCATAAAAGATGAGGAAAGTCAAAGTCCCAATCCCATAGTATCCAGTACTTCCCTTCACCTTCCTGGGACAAAGAATAACCTTCACATCAAAAGAATGAGAATAGCTGCATGAGATCCTACATTCAGTATGCAGAGCTCCAGAGTCAAAAGTGGGTTCATGGGGGAAAAAATAACATACTCAATGAGAATGAATATTCTAAAAGCCAATATCAAACATGGTAACAGCCACCTGTGGAAGATGCTCTACCTCAAGGTACATGCTCCACCTCAAGGTACAGTCTGTAAACGTACTGCCCAGAAGGCCTAGAAACAGTCCAAGTGGGGTGGCCTGGGAGAGTTCTCAGGACCTACATGTCATCAGAGCAGGATGACACTTAACAAGTAGATGGCAGCTGGGCAAGGCTGAAGGAGGGATGCTTTCATGGAAGAACAGTGTCTCCATAAGGTCTAGAACTAAGCAGTGAGGAAAGGGCCTTAGCCAGTCTGGCCACCCCTGGCTGGTCAGCACACATACCCTTATATTCCTGCAATGGAGTTGGTAGCTTTGGGCTATAAAGTGGCTTTCATCATTCCTCTTGGACTGCACACCCACTGAGCTCCCACACAGATGTACAGGATTCCCTGCATGGAAGAGATGCCACAGAATTTGAATATTCTATACTATCTGGCAGACATATTTCCTACCTTCAGCACTCCAGTTTGTCAATTGGTCGGCATCTCATGAGTTAGGTGGAATCAGTTCTGCTGGAGTTTGATACACTCTGGATTAACTACCACTATGATTTCTCCTTTTAGCTCAGCATTTGTCTACACAGGTAGTACCAGGCACTGGGCAAGCACTCAGCTTGATATATAATCTCAATTTTTCCTTATGACAGTCTTACCAGGTATGAATTCTTAACCCCATTTACAGATTAGGAAAGTGAAGCTCAGGGACTTTAAGTAACTTGGATTCTCTGAAAATGCAAGCTTCGGGATAAGACCCTGGGCCAGGAGACTCTACCAAGGCCAACGCAGCCAGCGATGCTAAAGCTCCTGCCCCTTCACACCACTTTTTAAAGCAGCAGGTACTGTTGCTCTGAGCCTGGGCAGATGGCTGTGTGGCCTCCCTTGGGGAGAATGCTCGTGTGAGACAAATGAGGAAGAAATTATGGAGCAAAAAGTGAGGAGATTGTAACAAACAACATGGATGCTTGATTGCACGGCCACTCTGTGTTTAGGCAGAGCCCTGTAGCTATCTTTATTTAACTAGGACAGTATAGGTTGGCTGTTTTCCGAGTTGTCTGAGACCTGTTATTGTATTAGGCTTCACTTGGGCATTATGACCATTCTTAGGGCATCTGGCTTTCCTCAGGGCTAAGATACACTGACATCCTGGCAGGAGGGAATAGCATTAACCACAACATTGGCTGTAGGCCTGGTCCTAGCAAGAGTTGGGTTTAGCAATAATAATGGTGGTAGGGATGGCAACAGCAATGGCGGGAAGAGGGAGGAGCAGATGTAATTTGTGGAACACACATCAAGTGCCAGCTTCTGTGCTGGGGCTCTGTGGACATTCACTGGCCAGACAGCTCATTCAGGAAGTTAGGGACACCTGGGATGTCCCAAATGGAGCAGGAAAAGTACTGAGCTCACTGGTTCTTTTTCTTTATGAGTTGGGATCGTCTTCAACTGATTATCATAGGAATTTTCCTCTCAAGCAGGCAAAGTGCCAAAGGTGAGCTGCGGACATTCAGGGAGAGTGTTAAGGGGTCATCTGGAGGGCACTGCAGCCGGTGAGTCAGAGAGGAGGTGGGTGGCTGGGCATCAGCTTGCTGCCCTAACTGCATTAACACCTTGGCCCAGTTCACGCCCTGCTTGTGTGGAGGGCCAAGAATCAAAAGGCTTGACTGAATTTCAATCAAGATGATGCCTTCTACCTCCTTGTGATAAGACCAGCAGACAACCTGAACCCCAATCCTTCCTCCCTCCTATCCAGAAGGCCATTACTTGCTCTCAAGGACAGTCCATATTGGCCAAGGAACACTCACGCATGCAGTACAGATGCAGCTAGTTCCCAACCTAATGGGGCTTCCTGACCCCTGGCCAACAGTGACCTTTGCTGATGGAGTCCACTCCATCAACCACTGTGCCTTTCAGTGGCCCTCCCCACATGTAAGCCCAGCTGGTACGCCGGTAAACACTTCTATTTGGAATGGTTTTGCAGGGAGAAGGGACTTCCTACCTAGTTGGTAAGTAACTTGATCCTTCCTTATATAACCTATTTCACCTTCTTCATGGAACCCCGAGGTCCCCAACTGTCCCAAGAGTTACTCTTTCTCTGGTATACTGAGGGGAAGGGTTCTGGCTCACATCCACTCCCAAGTCAGGGCTGTATCTCCATTACTTCTCCCCAACACTGTGTCTCACTGTGGGCCTCTGCTTGTCTGACTGGAGCTGACATTTGTCCCTTTCTGGTGACACATAGACTCAAGGCTGAGTGAGTACCTGCTTTCCTGACCACTTGGGGAGCATCATAGGGGCTTCTGCTGTAGCAGACAGAGCAGATACCTAAAACATGACCTATTAGAATTTTTCCCAAAAGGCCCTTTGCATCCCCTCCCCCCTGGGAACACTTCTGTCCTATCTCTGCCTGGCCCTGCTGTCTCAATCAGTGCTGTGGCCCTCCTAACTCATTCTTTTCTTCTCCAGTGCTCTCCCAAAACTTTTTTTTTTAGTATGAAGAGGAATTTTAGTTCTCTTTATTCCATGCCTTTCGAGGTTGCATGCTGAGGATTGTCTTTGTCTTTTCACCACCAAAAGTTCACCAAGAAATTTGCTGGATAAAAGCCCTTCTAGTCCAGAGGAAAATCTCCCTTCAATAAGCAGCTTTGGCCACAGGCAATTGTGGTTGGAGACTTCTGTACTAATGACTGTACTATCTTTCCTGACAGGTAGTGGAATGGGTGCACAGGGCTATCCCCAGTAAATATTCATTCACGTGAACCTCCTTGCTATCATTGTTCCCAGATCTCTCTGGCTGAGTAACAGCAGAGGTTCTTGTGTGTCTATCTACTAACAAAGAGCTCTCCCTATGTCAGTTAATGTAGTTAAGTTACTTCTCATTAACATATAGATCCAGCATAGAGCGGGGAGGAGGCATGATGCTCCATACAGTCATCCAGGGAACCAGTTCCTTCCATCTTGTGGCTCCATCCACCTCTGGGGTCTCAGAGTCCTCTCCATTCAGCAGGTAGATGGGGAAGAGGAGCAAGGATTGCCTGGGAGAGGTTGATATGGGTGTTGTCTGAAACTGGTGGACATCGTTTTAGCTTACATACCTTTTGCCAGAATTTGGTTACATGGTCACCCTATCTCCAAGGGAAGGTGGGAAATACAGTGTAGCTGTCCAGAAAGAGGGTTAGACATGGATGTTAATGGGCTCTAGCAGTCCCTGACACTCTCCTTTTAGGGGTAGCATCCCTCTAATCCAAGTGGGAGCTCCTTTAGTGGTCCATTCAAATTTCAGAAGAAACTCTGGCTCCTCTAATTGATTCATGAATGGCCATACAACTGAAGCCCCCTGAAGTCTCCCAATGTTAGAAGGAAGGCCACTGAGAATTTTGATAATTTGGCATCTTATTCCTTCCAGTTTTCCTCCAAACACAGGAGAGAAAGTCATTTTTCTTTCCTCTTTGCTCTTTTATGCCCAGAGGTATTGCCTTCAAAACTTCAGGAGGAGGGGGGCCCCTGGGTGGCTCAGAGGGTTAAACATCTGCCTTCAGCTCAAATCATGATCCCAGGTTCCTGGGATTGAGCCTCGTGTGGGGCTCCCTACTCATTGGAGAGTCTGCTTCTCCCTGTCCCTCTGCCCCTGCCACCCCTGTTCATGCTCTCTCTCTCTCTTTCAAATGAATAAATAAAATCTTTAAAAAAAACACTTCGGAGGGGGGGACTATGTTCACCCCAAGATGAAAACAAAAACAAAAATAAAAAGCCCTAGTGAAATCATAGCAACTTAGTGGGAGGAGAATGAAATGTTCTCAGCTATCTCTTGCTCCTAAAGATGTGAAAGGAATATAAATAAACATAGACAGTACAATTTACTTTGCTGAAGCACAAAAATTATAGGGTTTCAATCTGCAGAAAGAGAATGAAGCTTTTTGACACTAGGTAAGTACACTGTGCGCAGTTGACTACTGATTCTCCTAGGAATGAAACTCCCCTGAGAAAAGGCTTGAAATCCAGAGAGGAAGGGGAGAGGGAAAGTGGCCATTCATTCTGGTATGCCTAGGATAGCTGTAGATTATGCCTTAATTCTCCCCTTGTAATCACTTTGAACCCCTATGCTCTCAAAAGTGTCCCAGCCGGATGATAAATCATATGGTCACATGGGTACATTTGAATACAGGGTAAATCTATTTACTTCGAACACAGCATGGTAAAACTACACTCATAAACAACATCAGGAAAATCGTTAAATAAATCATGGTTTATCATTAAGGAGAAAACCATTAAATCATAAGTCTGGGCAATGGTTGAAAACTTTAGACCCCCAGTATTGCCATGACCTCCTAACTGAATTCCTTGCTTCCAGTACTGCCCCTTCTACTGTGTACGTTTGTACACCGCACAAATCCAAAAGGGACTATTCTTGCAGAACAGGATGGAGGTAATGACTACACTAGAGTTGTATGCTCTCCAACCTGCCCAATTGTACAGGGCAGTCCTGGATGTGACTCCTACTCTGCAGCCTCAATGCTAGTTCTTAAAATGGATACACTGTAGGGCAGCCTGAGTGGCTCAGTGGTTTGGTGCCGCCTTCAGCCCAGGGCCTGATCCTGGAGACCCGGGATCGAGTCCCACGTTGGGTTTCTTGCATGGAGCCTGCTTCTCCCTCTGCCTGTGTCTCTGCCTCTCTCTCTCTCTCTCTCTCTATCTCTGTGTGTCTCATGAATACATAAATAAAATCTTTTAAAAAAATGGATACACTTTACATGATGTTCTTTGATTAAAACTATTCAGTAACTTCCTTTTAACCTCAAAATCAAGTACAAATTCCTTATTCTGGCTAACAGGGAAGCTCATGATGATCTTTAGCCACTGCCAAACTCTCTGGCCTCTCCTCTTACCCTTCCTCATCATGGAGTCTGTGATGGTTAATATTACGTGTCAACTTGACTGGGCCAGGGAGTCCCCATGTAGTTAGTCAGACAGATTCTGGGTGATTCTGTGATGGTGCTTTTTGGATCAGATTAACGTGTAGATCAGTGGGCGAAATAAAGCAGATGGATGCCCTATAACATGGATTGGACTTATCCAATCAGTTGAAGGCCTGAATAAAATAAAAAGCTGACCCTCCTCAGAGTAAGAGATAATTTTTCTGCCTGATGATCTCTGACCTGGGACACCAGCTCTTCCTGGTTCTAGCAGCCTGCAGCCTTTGAACTCAAATCAGGACATTGGCGTTGGCAGATTCTGGACTTAATGGTCTTCATAATTACATAAGTCATTTCCTTACAAAAAAATTTCTTTCTTTTTTCCTTTCTTCCAGACTTACTGGATTAGAATCATGCTCTTATTACCACAGTTCACTTGAGTTAGCTCCTTAAAGTCTCGACTTCAGATACAGTGATATCGAGGGTTAGGACTTCCAGTGTGTGAATTTGGGGCAAGGGACACAATTTAGCCTGTAAGAGCATCTAAGCTCCCATGTTCTACTGGACTACTCTCATATCATGTTCTTCAAACACCATGCACTTGCTCAACTTGGGTCTTGCCAATGCCATGAAAAACCCTTCCTTGTACAGAGACCATGTCTTCCCATTCCCCCCAAATCCCTGCCATATACTTCTATTCAGTTATCACGTTGTATTGCCTTCACTGCCTGTCACTTCCCGTCTTGTACTGCATTGAAACCCTCCCATCCAACACTCGGTCTGCTGCTATAATACAGACACAGTAAATACGTCTTAAATTTACATTGAAATAGTAGAGTAAAAATAGCAATGCTTATGGAGCACCCAGGGTGGCTTAGTCTGTTAAGCACCTGACGACTCTTGGTTTAGGCTCAGGTCATGGTCTC
The DNA here is from genome assembly GCF_018345385.1 of Vulpes lagopus. NCBI lineage: Eukaryota > Metazoa > Chordata > Mammalia > Carnivora > Canidae > Vulpes > Vulpes lagopus. The sequence goes on along the minus strand of NC_054829.1, from coordinate 13,194,149 downwards.
AGGGTCTTGAGATCAAGCCCCACGTGGGGCTTCACGCTCACAGGGAGTCTGCTGGAGATCCTCTCCCTCTGCCTCTTCACCTATGCATGCTCTCTCTCTCTCTCTAATAAATAAATTTAAAAATCTTTAAAAAAATTTTAAAAATAGCATGCATACTATAATTTTAAAAGTTATTATAAAAAATTATGTAAAAACACTTGCACAAAGGAAAAATGTGAAGGAGTTGTACCTCAATGACAATAGTGGCTGTGTCTGTATGGTGGAATTATTGGTAGGTTTGTCTTTTCCCTACTTCCCAAGTGTTCTGTAACGCGATTATATTACTTTAAAACTTTAAAAGGCATAGTTTAAAAGGACACATAGCATGACATTTAAAATCTCAGCCTGAAGTTGGCTTGTTTTAGGATATATTATTCCAAAAGAGCTGATTTCCTTGTAGCAAAAGATTCTGAAAGATGCCCTGGAGTTGCCCCTAACAGGACTTGACATATATGTTGTTAATTGGAGGGTGTGACCTCCCTGGATAATGGTTCATTACTACTCTGCAGGGTTTCAATAATGAGCACAATAGTCATCTTGGCAGGTGGGAATTCTCCAGATGGCGAGCCTGCCCTGGGGATATTCATTACTTAGATGTCCTATAGCTCAATGCTGGAAGACCAGGGAGGTCCGGATATTTTTTATTGAGGTTAAGCTATGGGCATTATTGCCTATTTCTTAAATTCACCCAAAGGGAAAGAGGAAGCCAAACACCTGGGGATATGTATAGCCCAGCATAATGGCCTCTCGGGGTCTAAAGAGGCACACATCCACTGGTGTTAAGTAGCTGAGCAGTCATACTGTATCTGTGCTCTTGGGAGAGGGACTAGTTGGAGATGGAAGTTAGAATTACTGAAGGTAAATAGATGATGTGGTGGGTTGGTAATGGAGGGATAAGATGATGAAGAGCGAGAGCAACTAGCACGTATTAAGCTCTGTGTGTGGCAAGCACACTGCAGTGTCTTTTGATAGACCTCTTTGTAGCCTTCCCAACAGCCCTTACCATCCTCTCCTTCCCGGCCACACAGCCACCTGCCATAGAAAGGCTGAAAATGCCAGAAATGCCTGATTCCTCAGGCTCCCCTGCAGCTAGAACATGTGACCCTCAATTTGGCCAATGAAGGCAAAGAGAAGACTGCTGATGGCTTCTAGAAAGATTTTCCTCCCCAGTCAAATATGGCAAATAGGAGAGAGTATTTATTTCACCAAATGTGGCCATGTCTACATGCAATGACAGGAACCGTGGCAGCCATTCTGGTGAGCAGGAGGGAGCAAACGCAAGTCCAAGGTCAAAAGACCCCAATGAAAAAAAAAAGACCCCAGTGATGTCAGAACAGAAATGGAAAGAGAGCCGGAGCCCTTAATGCTATTGTTGAGCTAATGAACCAGTGCTGGAACGGCCTTGCCCACAATTCTAGCCATGTTAAATAGATCCTTTCTACTTGGGTATTCTGTGACTTGTAGCATTCTGCACTCCTTTGATCTTCATAAGAACCTTTTGTTGATTGTGTAATTTCCCCCATGTTGCAGGTGGTACAAATCTCTCATTCTCAGGCACTTCAGACCCCATCTTGTACCTAATCTGCTCCTCTGCCCCCCTCCCACCACTGAGTGTACGTTCTTTGTTGGTCTGCACCAGAACCCCCTGCAGAAGTCTGGAACGCAGCTCACTTCTCCCTTGGCCTGAGCCCACCTTCTGGACCTTGCCTTGGCCTGACCAGCACTCAAGGGTAGCCTCTGGTCAGCACACTTCTCTGCACATCCAGTGACTGGCTTTGGCCATCACCATCTCAGCATTGTTGGCTCATGACAGAACCAAGCTGCTGTCCTTCGCCTTGGTGATTCAAAAAGATCACTCCTGATAAACAGGGTCTGTTTCGTGATTCATAGAAACACCTGATTTCCTGACCCCTGCTTGGCAAGACTTCACAGATATTAAACTCATTAATCCTCATTATATCCCCAGAGAGGGGAGGTTATTTATAACCTTACACAGGTACGAACTCAGACACATGGGACCCACAGGTATTTTACTGCTTGGATGGGCACATTGCTATTGTAAGAACCTGCCTCCAGGTCTGTAAAAACAGGCAGGCATTTTGGGTTCCACTGATTACCTCTTAGGAAGCCAGGTAGGGGAGATTTCACATTATTGGGAAAATCACAGGGGTCAGAACTAGGAGGAATGTTAAAGGTCATTTACACTAACTCCCTGTAGATGAATTAAGGCCAAGAACTTTTGTTTTATGTGTCTCCACAGACCCTGTGCTTAACACTGAAAAATACCTGGGCCCTGAGCTGTCCCAGGGAAGCTAGGTACATTGTCCAATTCCCACTACACGTGAGAGTGGGTGACAACCATCATCAGGACTCCTGGCCACCAGGTCAGGGCCCTGCCTGGGATGCTGGTCTCCTTCTCTGATAAAATCAGTGCTGTCGGACAGGATAGAAACCTTCAAGAGGCATTCGATTCCAAAAATGACTCTAATCTGCATGCAGCCCTAACTGGCACGGTGGCCTTAGGCTGTAAACCTGACAGGATGAGAGATTGGCACTAGGTGTCTTTTTTCATTCAAAAAGCATTGACCTAAATTGTTTCTCACTGTGAGGTGGGATTTGCAAAGACCTTGTTAAAATTTTTGTCCAGGGACCTACGGGAGGTGTCTGAGAGGTTAAAGGGCTTAGAGGTGTCATCTCTTTCCATGGCCATCCAAGGATGGAGTATTTCAGTAGATCCTTAGCATGGCTGACCCAGGCAGGAGGCGATGAGGGAGGGCCCTTTAAGAATCCAATTCCATTATCATCCAGCTTTGCCGCCATACTGTGCCCCAAATCTGACCACTTCTCTCTATTGTCTTCAACCTCATCCAAACCACCACTACCTCTCACCTGGATGACTTTATGAGTCTCATCAGTGGTCTACCTTCTCCATCCTCACCGTCCTCCCATTCTTGCCTCACACAGCTTCCTACCTCCCTTCAGTTGAATTCAAAACCACTTCCCATGGCCTATCAGGCCAAGCATGAGCTGGCTCCTGCTACCTTCTGTCACCTTCCCTGTCACCTCTCTGAAGCTGTCTGTCTTCCAGCCACAACATCCTTGTTTACGACTCTTAAAACCTACTGGTTTTCCTCTGCCCAGACAACTCTTCCTCCAGATTTCCCTCTGGCTGGCTCCATCTTGTCATTCAGGTGTCAACAGAAACACCACTTCCCCCACCCCATCAACCCCTGACACACATTGCTAGAACCTAATGCCATCAGATATTATCTAGTTTTCTACTTGGTTGTATCATTTTTGTACTACAAGCTCTATGGGGCAAGGGTCCTTATCTGATCAACTTTATCCTCTGTCTCCCACACCTAGAACAGTATCAGCTTATCATTAGCATTTAACAAATAGCTATTGAACGAGTGAATTATCTGGGGATTTGGTCATATTGATGGTCAAAATGTATTCTCTAAATGTCATGCAATAAAACTCATATGGAACCTATAACATTAATAACGATGATGATGATAATACGTACGGCAGAGACTCGTTAAACATTCCACCCCTGACATTCCTCAGGCTCCTTGGCACTTAGTGGACAGATTCTAAATAATGAGACACACTAGAAATCATGTGTGGCATCTCTTAGTGGGTCTCTACCATCTCTTCTTCCACTGCTGCATGTCTCTCTTGGTGTAGCTGCCAAGTGGTGGGTCCCTGAATGGCTATGAGCAACATGGCCCTCTCTTCCTCCCTCCTCCACTGACCCATGGTGGGGGCTTGGCTTGAATGAAAAAGTGAAGTTCATGGAGTAAAGCCATCAGGCTTTGACAGCTAACACAGCAGGAGCCCATACTGCGCACCAGGACCTATGTATATTATCTCACTTACTCTCCAAAGTACCTTATAAGGTAGATATGATTATTGTTGTCATTTTACGGACAAGGAAACTAAGAGACAAAGATGTGGGACAACTTGCCCAAAGTCATCAAGTTAGAAAGTGATAGAAGGGTGCCTGGGTGGCTCAGTTGGTTAAGCATCTGTCTTTGGCTCATGATTCCAGGATCCTTGGAGGAAGCCCAGTGTTGGGCTCCCCACTCAGTGGGGAGTCTGCTTCTCCTTCTCCCCTCTGCTCCTGTGTGTGCTCTCTCTTGCTCTCTCTCTCTCTCAAATAAATAAAATCTTTGAAAGCAAGCAAGCAAGCAAGCGAGCGAGCTGTGATTTGAATCCAGGTAGTCTGACCCCAGAGCCCAGGCTTTTTAATCACTCAACTGTACTCTTAAGAAACATTCCATCTTATGGAGTCAAGTTTTTCAACAGCAAAGGTTAAACACAAAACCCTTTGCCATTAAGAAGTCTCTCCCTAACGGTCATCTTAAGAATATATATTTGAGATGAAACCAATTTAAAGAGATGTTGTTCCTGACATGCTTCTCTTTGTCTTGTAATGAGCAGTAATTGAATGATGCTGCCAGCAGGTCTGCTTTATGGAGCCAGTCTGCTATTACACCAACTAATTTTAAAATGTATGGAGCTTACTGCTTCAGACCTGAGGCCATATTGATTCTGGAATATGCGCCACTAATTGCTGAGAGCCTGCTGCTAAGAAGAAAATAAAAGAAAAAAGCTCTCCTGTCAATATTTGTTACTAACCTTGACAAATAAACATTTTAAGTGATGGTGACTTTTTCCTCTTTTAAAGCTTTAATTACTGGCTTGCACACACTGCAATCATTTTGTTCTTGTTTGTGTTTAATAGTCTGTAATCCATTTTAATTACATTCTTTGCTTATCAAGATTAGACTCCTGAACAAGGATAGAACAGAATTTAACTTCTGCCTCTCCCCCTCCCCCTCCTCTTTCCTTGTCCAGTGCCTGAGAAATGTTCTGGGATGCGACAACATCTTAAAGATAAAATTTATTCTTTAAGTTTAAAGCCAACAAACAAAACCGTTAAGAGGAAGTTTCTCTCTACCTTTTCCATTCTGTCAGTCCATTGACTAAGGGGGTTGGACAAATCTACTTCCTGTATTAAATTTAGAATGTGAAACTTGTCAAGCATTTTGAGAAGGGATGCATGGTGTGGGGCAAGGCAGGGGACATCTAGGGCGAGAAGGGTGAGAACATTTTTATTTTTCTGACTTGGATGGTGAGTACAACGTTTTGCTTTGTAGTAATGCATTGGTCTTAGGCATTTATATTCTGTGCACTTTTACACATATGTGTCACATTTTTTATGAAAGGTTATTGAAAACACTGAACATGGCCAGGTTTTTAGGGTTGTTCTGAGCTTTTGTGAAGGGCAACCACTTGAAGACAGTTGCCATACACTGAATGTGCCCTCCAAAAATTCATATTTTGAAACCTAATCCCCACTGTGATGGTATTTTTAGGTGAGGTCTTTGGGATGTGATTGTGTCATGAAGGTAGAGCCCTCATCACTGGGATTTGTGCCCTAATAAAAGAGACCCCAAATAAAAAATGAAAATTAAAAAATTAAAAATAAAATAAAAGAGACTCCAGAGAGATTCCCCCCATGCCCTCTCCCGTGTGAGGACACAACTTGAAGACAGCTATCTATGAACTCAGTGGTAGGCCCTCACCAGACACCACCTCTCCTGATCCCTAGATCTTAGATCTTGGGTTTCCAGACTCCAACACGGTGAAAGGTAAATTTCTGTTGTTTATACAGACACTCCGTCTACTGTATTCTGTTATAGCAGCAGGAACTAAGACAACAGCCATGCCCTTTTTAAAACCACTTTCAAAATTTCCACTTTTATGGTCTATATTTACCAGAGTAGGAATCATGAGGAAGTATGCCGGCAATGCAGAAAGGTACCACCAAAGATACTTTTTTTTTTTTTTCTTCCCAAATAGTCCAACATGGGTGCTTCCGGTCAGCAGGAGACTTTCTATGTAGTGATTCAGGGACAAGCCTTGGACTGCACCAGCAGATCTGAAAAAGTCTCTGCCAACTTGACAGGGAGACCCAGAGCAATGACTGCCCATCAGAAGCATCCTGTATGGGCAGAACTGGCCATGCTCAATGGCTAGGGGAATGCCCTAGAAGAACATGGCTTGAGCTCCAAAGCTAAGAGTACTCCTTGCAGCTAAATGATAGTTTTTGCTTTAAGCCAAGAGTAATATACCTCCATGACTGTCACACTCTACAATGGAAAGGAAAACATATATATGTGTACATATTTGGTGACCAGTAAGCCTCTCTGTCACAAGTAGCACAGGCCAGTTTGCATTGGAGTCCAGAACCATGTTGGCCTAATTCCTCTCATGTGTTCAGCTTCCTTCCATGGCTCCCAAGATGTCCCAATGCCTCATTGTCTCTGGGCCATCATGGGGCTCTTTAGTTTTACTCCCCAGCACTCATTCCATTTTATCTGCTGAAAATCTCAATTTTTTGTGTGTGGAGATCCAAAACTCTCTAACTCTTAGTCCATGTGGTTTAGTTGGGTCTCCTTAACTCCACTACCCCAGCTCCATAGTTAGGCACATGCTATAGGCCTGAGCCAGTCAATCAGGACTAATCTGGTGACCATAAAGTTTTCAGGGTTGGACACAAGACCTAATCAGAGACTTCTGCTAGGTGTGCTAGGCTAGAGGAAGGAGACACTGAGAGGATGAAGGGCAGCCATGTGGCCACCATGAGGGGAGAGCTTGAACAGCCTCACACTCCCCAGGAGAAGTTAGAACCATCTTGGGGAGTGTGAGGCTAAAGCCAGCATGGCGGAAGAAGGAGTCTAGAGATGGAGAAAAACCAAGTCTCAATGAATATGTCTGAATATTCCATTGAGTAAACTCCATTTTTTACTCAAACCAATGTGAGTTGGTTTCAGTTCCATCAAAAGTGTCCTAACTGAAGTCCAATCATCAAACTCAAAGTATACTCAATTTGGAAATATTTTCATTTTATTTACCAAGGTTTCTAGATTCAACCATCCAATCAGTTCCAAATGGTTAATTAACATCAACCAAGTGCTTTCAAAACTAAAAGCAGGGGCAGCCCAGGTGGCTCTGCTGTTTAGCACCTCCTTTAGCCCAGGGTGTGATCTTGGAGACCCAGGATTGAGTTCCACATCAGGCTCCCAGCATGGAGCCTGCTTCTCCCTTTACTTGTGTCTCTGCCTCTGTCTCTCATGAATAAATAAATAAAATCTTAAAAAAAAAATTAAAAGCGGAATTTTTGTTTTAATTAAACCCATGAAGCAGTCAGGTTCTACCTCCTATCTACCTCCCACCCCACACTTAATATTTTAGATATAGAACTTCCACCTACATACTTAGTAGCTGAGGTCTCCCTTGGAAAAACTGCTGAGTGACTGAACTGTTTCATAACTCTGTTTTGCAAATGGACTCTGACTCCTTGAGGGCAGGACTTGGAGCATCTCATATTCCCAGAGCCCAACACAGAGCCTGACAGGAAGTGGTGGTTCAATGAGTTAGATCTAACAATGTCCAGCTGGCATCCCCAGCCTTGAGGCAGAAAGGCAGACACCCTTCCATGCCCTGTCTGGTGGTGTGTATGACTCATCAAGTTCCAGCAGAGAAGGTCATCCAGGGCCTACCTGGAAGTGAGTCAGCAACATGATAGATGATCCAAGGCCACCTGGTGTAGACCACCAGCCTCCTCAGCCATATGTGCCCCTCCTCCATTATCTGCCCTCTCTTTTTCTTTCTGACTCCTTTTTCCTTCCTCAATTTCTTCTTTCTCCTTTCCAAGATCCCCCTGACCCTGCTCCATGCTTCTGCCACAAATGGAGAGGTGCTGTCTTTCCTCAGAGCTATGCTGGAAGGAGTGCCCTGCAAGTCAGGACACACAGGAATTCCAGGGAGGGTACTCACCTGCTCTTTAATCTGAGAAACAAAGGCTAAAATGGGATTTGCATAAAGTTTGGTGGGTAAGTAGTTATCTCCTGCTGTGAAACTACCCCAGAAATTAATAGTTTAGAACAACAATATTTATTATCTCTTATTTGGGGTTGAGTTCATGAACTGGGACAAGGTGCAAGGGGACAGTCTGTCTCTAATTCATCATGTCTGGAGTCTCAGCTAGAAAACTCCAAAGATGATGGCTAGAATCATCTAAAGGCTTGTCTACTCACATGGCTGGCAGTCGATGCTGGCTGTTGGCAGTATCCTTAGCTGGGGCAATTGGCTAGAGTACCTGATAGGACTTCTTCAAGTGGCTTGAGCTTCCTCACAATATGGTGGTTAGGTTTCCAGGGCAAGTATCCTGATAGAGACAGACATATGGACAGACAGAGGAAATAATGCAAGTCAAAAGCTGTATTCTTTTTCTAACCTAGCTGAGATGTCATATGGCATAATTTCTCCCACACTGCATTGGTTAGAACAGTTGCAAGTGTCCACACAGATTCAAGAGGAAAGACACAGAGTCTCAGTGATCAGAGTGGCATGGTCTAAAAAGGATGGAAGTTCAGAAATGCTGTGGTGACCATTCTGGGAAAATACAATATGTCACAGGTAATAATATACAGGTTTCACATAAATTTTCTCAAATTTGGTGAAACACTCTAATAAAAGCTAACTTTAGTTGAGAGCTTATTATATGCCAAGAATTGTGTTAAGCACTTTACTGGTAGTGACTCATTTAATCCTCCCAACAACCCATTGAGTTGGGTGCTAGTTTTATGTGAAATTCACGGGTAAGAAAATTGAAGTTAAGAAAGATTAAGAGGTTTGCCCAAGGTTTTGGAGGTAGTTAGCCACAGAGCCAGCATTTGAATCCAAGCTATAAAGCAAAAGCACCTTCATAAAGGTCAGAGTTACAGAGACAAGTTGAAGAAGCTAAAAAGCCACTGAATATCTTTCCATACAGGTACTTCCAGACATTTTTTAGGTACTCTACCTCAGATCCCTCATGCTCAGTGGTCTCATCCAACCACCACTGAGAGGACTAGCTCTTCAGAGACAGTGGCCAGCCTCACACGGGGGTCACCTGACAACATCGCATCCATGGCCTGGGAAGAATTCCAAGGCTATTAACAATGTCTCTTGGCCATCTCTAGTCCCAACCATGGCTCTCATTTTTACACCTGAGGTATGGAGGCCCAGAGACTTCCTTAAGCTTGCCCAAAAGTGACAGAATCAGCCTAGAACCCAGGCTTTTTTTTTTTTTTCCCACTTCATATGCAAGGTATGTTTCTGGATAATAGGTCTGTCACCTGGCTTCAGGTACAGCTCTCACTCCTTGGGATGAAAAATTTGAGACCCACCCCTCACCCAGAGTCAAAGACATTCCTACCCTTGGCTTCCTTGTTTCTGCTCAGGGGAGTATCTCTCCACCTTCTTGACCATCAGTTAGGGAGAGGATTGCAGGGAGAAGCCACCGTGGCTAGGTCATCTTCACTCACATCCCCTCCAAAAAAGACAAAGGAAAACCAAGGAGCCTTAATTTCTTTAAAATACATTAGCAGTAGCACTGTCTGTCTTACTTTTTGAACAATGAGCCTGAAATCAGTGTCCTGCTCTAGGGAGATTAGGAACATGAGTCATTTACCTTTGGCAAAGTATGGAGACAATGAAATCACAGCCACCAACAAAACATTAAATTACCCATCCCGTGTTAAATATTTTAAACGGCACCATAAACATCTACTCTTTGTTCACTCCAGTCAGCCAGATCCACTTTTCCTTCCCAAGCTTCCTGCAGCTGCTGAAGGCCCATGTGAGCCACGCGAAAGCCTCCTACTGCCTGGTTGTGAAGGTTGGTGCGGTGCTGCTCTTCTCTCTGCTTTCAGAGACAGGTTGTGCTGGTTGTGGAAAAGAGGGCGGAGGGGCTGGGATTCCTTTCCTCTTTCCTGGATGAGCCCAGCATGGGTGCTACTAGGGTGAGGCGAGTGAGGGGCCAATGGTGCAAAAGTCAAGGACCCTGCACCTGCCCAGTCCTGAGAGTGAGCAAGTGCCTCCTTCAATTCTGTGCCACAGGCACCTCCACTGCCCACCCTAGTCCCAGTCCTGCAGCCCAGCTGGAAGTTTGCTGCAGACCCATTGATAGAACTCCTAGGTCCCCAAGAAGCCGAGCCTCTGAAGCCAGGTCCCAAGTGGGGACCGTGAACCCTGATTGCGTTACTGAGGTCACTGGAGCCACAGAACCCGGTCTGGAATCCAGATTCTCTTTCCTAGCTCTGGGACTTGGGGACATTCATTCCGCCCTCTTCTTGGTTTCCTCATCTGTAAAGCTGGGGCGGTGACTAGAATGCTTTTCTTGTCATGAGCACTAAAAGGGTTTTGGATATAAAAGCATTTTGGATATGGTAAAGCACTACATAAAAATTGGCCATTATTGGGATCCCCGGGTGGCCCAGCGGTTTGGCACCTGCCTTTGGCCCAGGGCGCGATCCTGGAGACCTGGGATTGAATCCCACGTCGGGCTCCCGGTGCATGGAGCCTGCTTCTCCCTCTGCCTATGTCTCTGCCTCTCTCTCTCTCTCTCTCTCTCTGTGTGACTATCAGAAAAAAAAAAAAAGTTGGCCATTATTGTTCATTTTTCATTAATAATATAAATAACGAATTAAGTGGTAGGCAACACAACTAACGTGTGATTGTTCCCAGATTTCTTCTCCTCCATTTGCCTAGTAGGCCCTGCATTTGCTTACTACCTTCCTAAAGAGGAAGTACTATTTCATGATAGGAGAGAGGCCACTCTAATTTCATATTAAGGAGATGGAAAGAGATGCTGGGGGATAGAAAGAGAGAAAAATTGCCACATAGGAGTACTGGGCACATGGAAGAAGAGAAGTTTACAAAGTATTGTGATGAAGTTAAGCCCTTCATGTTCTCTAATAGATGCAAATATGAGATTTTAGTCATATTTTAATTTACTACTGTTTGTCAGATTATGAATGTAACACTGTTCCTAGCCTGGACCACATGGATCTCCAAACATATAGGGAAAATGATCACAATAGCCAAGGATGGGTGGTAAGTTCTGTCTCCCAGCTCAGGATGTTCAAGGTCAAATCTACGACAAAAGGAGATGAATTACCCAGAACCAAGTGACAGTCAGTGGGAGTTTTGCAGAGTGGAACGGCGGGGCCCATGACTGTGCATGGCTGAGGAGAAACCTCCAGTCTCTACCTCCATCCAGGACCTTCTGCTGTCCCTGACAACTCTCAAGGTCATGCTCAAACAAAACCAGTGTGCACTTTTTTGCATAATCAATTTTATGGCAATGACGGAAAATTCTGAAGGGGAAAAAAACCCTCACGATCTTCCTGACCAGTTTTCATTTTTCATCTGTGATTCAGCTCAAGAGGATATTTTTAACCTCTTCTTGCCACCGTGAGCACAAACTGGAAAGGTTTCCTCACAGCTGGACTGAGGACTGAGGTCTGGACATTTCCAGACCAAAGGTGTATGCCCTGGGGAAAAAGAAAAGAAATAGCCAAATGTTTCCCCAGCCTCAGTGAGAGGCACTCCTAACCTGCAGGGCTTCTGTCACTGTCTTCTATGTGTCAAGTAAGGACACAACCCAGCCTCACTTGGGCATAAAAAGTGAGCTACAGAAGCCAGAGCTCCAGAAAGGGAAAGAAGTTATTTCCCAAGACTGAATTTTAATTGTGCTGTCTGAGCTGTTAGACATTAGATCACACTCCGAGAGGCAACAGTATTTTGATTAAGCATCTTTACCATTTTGGTAACTTCTTTAGTTCTTTGTCATTAATTTTATACACGGACTCCAAGTTTCTCACTGTTGGGAGCTGCTTAGACTCACACTGGATGCTGTGAATTTACATTCTTCCTCCAGACTTTGCCCTTCTTTCTGGGGCCTCCCTCCTGGTCAATGGTACCTGGAAAATCCCCCAGTCATTTTATTCTCCACTCCAGCCAACCTGCTGGGGAGCACCGAGCTCTGATCTATAAAATAGCCCCCATATCCAGCCCTACCTTTCCATCCTCACAGCCCTGGTTCAGGCCTGTGCCATCTCACTGGGGCTCTCGTAAATCTCATAAACGACTTCCCAATCAATCCCCAAGGCTATCTTCTTCTAGGCATAGATGGCATGGTGGAGAAGATCATGTCTTACCCCCCTTTCCCCATCTCAACACCCCCATTTCCTGCTCCTGGTATGAAGGTTCTGCTTGTTCTGGTCCAATGTCCTTCTTCAGACTCTGTCTTTCCTCTAACTGTG